>NC_052510.1:43761156-44126156 GCF_014356525.2 Nilaparvata lugens | reverse complement strand
AGCATAATTAGTTTTCATCTCTCACATTTCTCATTTGAAAGCTAGAGACCAACCAGTCTGCGCTGGTATGATTAGAAACAAATGATCGGCAATCGACATTTCAACAATTTTAATTGTTTTGAATGTCAAAAGATTGACTTTGGAAGGAGCTTACAAAGGGTAAAAGCTGATATATGAGCAGGTAAGGACAAAGAATAATATCTCGATCTGACCCCACTCGCTACATCCACTTAGACCTGTTCCAATATCCAGCTTAATTCAATTATTCCAATGATCGTATTCGATCGGTTCTTGATGATATAGAACGTATCAGACACAATAATTGACAGGCTTAAGAAATAATCGAACTCAGAAAGCGAATTAACAAAACTGAAATATATTATAATAAAATATGTAATCATACAGTGCAGGTTCGGAATTTGATTCACAGGTTATAATAATTTAGCATTAACAGAATAGTTAAAAATTTTCTTGTGCTTGCATGATACCATGTGTGATTCAACAGAATTTTACAATTGATAAAATTGAACAGTTTTGAAAAAATAGTGAAAAAAAAATGAATTATAAAATATTTTTAAAAATGCTCGGGGTCGTGGTTCTGGCAGCGGAGGATAGCTAATCAACTACAAGTTGTTATAAATTCAATAGGAATAATTCTAGGCTCTTAAATGCTAAAGCGCTTGTCGGCGTGGCCAATAATTTAACGAAGAAAATTTTATATTTTTCTGCACTGAAATATTTTCGAAGCGTAGATTGGGGCCCCTTTTAAAACTTATAACTCACGTGAATTTCCTTGGCGGTCGTGGTTTTCTTCTTTAGATCAAAAATCGTTTGATCGGCAGCAATCCAGGCTTCGGTTTCAGCACGTGTGGAATTTTAATTAAATATCTCCTTCACCGAATTAATTAAGGGATAATTTACTTTAAACTTTTAAATTCGATTGATGAAAAATAAATTTACAAATAACAAACAGATTGGCCTAAAATATCGGCTCACAAATAGAACATATAAAATCGAACGAAAATTTTACAAATAGGTCTTGGTAACTATAAAAAGAGATCTGAACGGTGAGGATTTCAAAGGGAAGTGCTGTCTTTTTCTCTCAGCTTCTTGGCTAGACCTTTCTTCTGAGAATCTCGATGTAATAAATTTGCATAAAAATTTGCCATTGGTAGAACGATTGTGACGTAGACGTGACGTCAGTGGCAGGCAGTAGAATATAATTCCTTTAATTACAATAATAATTCAATTTATGTAATTCTTAAAACTGCTTAATCTTCTAGACATAGTTCCTCTCATACAATGTACATGTGCTAGCGTATATGATAAGGCAGGTTTGTTGTCTGATAGTAGATTAACATGTGTTGCTTTCAAACGATCACCCTTTTGGTGCTATTTCTATGCACTATGATTGGCTTAGGCTTGCCAAAGAGATTTAATTATCATGTGGTTCAGTTGAATTAAATCATTAATAAATTAATATTCTTATACAATTTTTATTAGGTTTGAGACTGTTATAATTAATTTCTGCCGTTTTATCAATAATATAATTTCATGCTATGACCTATTTAGTTACAATAAGACCTGACATATAATACTTTCTTAAATAATAAATAATTTCAACGATAATACATACATTTTATTTTTTATTTGAAATTCTTGGTCCTTTATTGATAGTTTTATAATTTTTAGGAATGATATTTTACCTTGCATGAAAACCGGCATGACATTTGACAATACTTTGAATCAGTCAGCTGTGTTCAGGCTGCTTTAAACATCTGTTTGATAGTAAACAAAGTGTAACCTCAAATTCAATGAGCAATTTGTAAATAATTCGTGCTTTATTTGCAAAATAATTATAATTTTATTGAATAATTTTCTAGAAAATATTCAGTACAGAACGGTACTCTTATCTAATATACAGTTACTGATAAGTAAGCTTATCGCTCGGTCGCTAACTATTCCTTTAGCAAATTCTTTCATTTTAAAAGGTAATCACAATTTCTCTCTCTTCTCATGAGGTTTATTAGAAAGATTCATCACACAGTGTAGAAATATAATTAGTTAATTAATGCAGAGAATCGCTATTCTTCTATCTTTATCCACTGCCATTATAACGTGGACCTCACTATAGAGTGAAACGTACTGTTTTTTTCTCCCTGAGGGGAAAGTTTGAAGCCCGAGGCGAAGCCGAGGGCAACAGTTTTCCTGAGGAAGAAAAAAAAATTTCACTCGTGATATATACACAACATTTTTCCTCCACCTACATTTTTATAAAAACTCCAAATAAAATAATTATTAATGTACGTGACCAAACAATGGCCCATATGAATAAAACTGGAGCATGGAGCATAAGGTTTTGCTCATGAGCAAAAGGTAGAAGCAAAAGCATTTGCTCATTTTTATATGAATAAGCTTTACCTTAATAATACTCTTACCTTTTGCTCCTGAACTCTAGAACAAATCCTCATTTATTTTATAGTATATTTCGCACCTAGGGCCGAAAATGAGATATTTCCGGCTCGAAATCGGTTTTTAAGTCCGAGGCCGTAGGCCGAGGACTAGAAAAGATTGAGAGCCGGAAATACATTTTTGCCCATGGTGCGAACGCTATTTTTCGCCACACCAAAAAAAAACTTCCCAATATATAAGAAATTAAAAAATAAATAAAATTCAAACAGCCTATTTTGATAGTTTGAATCTTGGTTATGACAACTTTCACTGTCAATTAATTTCAATATTACTAATTAATAATTTACAATAGTGACAATATTTTTATACTATTAATATTTTGAATAATTGTTTGAATTTTTATAGCTCGCGCTTTGCGCCTGGTGCAATATCTCATGGATAGATGGATGAATAGAATTTTCATTACTATTTTGAAATAATGTGTTTAAAAAATTAATATAATTGCATATTTCACAGTTTTGTCTCAAAATATATCTAAAAAATTGATTGAAATTTAAATTACGGTAACTAATATAAAAATAGCTAATAAAAGTCGAAATTCATCGACAAAAAAAAGGTCACTGACCGAGGCTCGAACCTAGATCATGTTTGTAATTCACTGAACTTTGAGTTCTGATGTCTCAAGCCTTGTACACACGTCCGTACAGATTCGCGCGAACAATCGTATGTACATATGCCTCAACATTCACTGTACGTCCTTGTGGACGCGATCCACGTATGTCTCGGCATTCAAAAAGCTATCTGATTTGCAGACGACACGAAGACATGGTAGATGTAGATTTTCCACATAACAACAATGGCGTCATTCCATCATTGAAGATAGTTATCACAAATTGCAGCAGTATGATTTTATTTCAATGACTTATATAATGAATCAAAAATAAAACTTGAGAAACGTTGTTGGTGGTTGAACGATTGTAGGTTGAAGTAAGGAAATAAATTGCTACATGACATAAGATTGACAGTTCAAACTTTATTAGGTTGTCAAAAAATTATCTTGTTAATATACTGAATCTAATTCAACTAGTTATCTAAACAATAATGATATCATCATGAGGGAATCAATAACTCCACAAGAACGATTGGCTCCAACTTTGAGATTCTTGACATTAGCGATTCATTTGTTGGTTTCCAATATCTATTCTGAATCTCAAAAAAAGAAAATTTCTACAATAATTCCAGAAGTTTTGATGACCTAATCAAAGCACTTAACACTGTCTCACAAAATTGACAGTCTTCTTTAAGGAAATTAGCCATAAATTGAATCAAATACCAAGTTGCTGCCCATTTTAAACTAACTCTGCTCATACACATGACAAAACAAGATTCTCCAAAAGATTAGCTTCAAGATCTACCTTTAAGGGAATACTAGTTCAAAGTTTGAATAAATCTCTCTATAGATAGCCTAGCTATCTAAAACATATAATATCATATTGAAGATTACAATTTTAATTAACAACTCTGATTGATAACATGAAACAAACACAAGATGATTTGATAGTCACAGTAAAATAATATTTGAGCTATACTTTCTTGTAGGAGCCCTTTAGAGAAGCTTTTTTCACTTAAATTATGCAGTTCTAAATTTGTTAATCATGATACAAATTATATATTCCATGCATGTCTCTTTTTAAATATTTGACAATCCACATATCCTACAAAATTACAAAAATCCTACAATTTACAATTAGTTATTGGATCACAATTTGATTTGTCATTCATTAACCTAATTCATTGGAATTAGGTTATGACGCCTTCAATGTTTACGTTTTGCCTCACCCGTATGGCAAAATCGCGTCCACACGTACATTCAATGCTCGCCCGAGGCGCCTTTGAGCACGCCAAAATACCGACAGGGTTCCGGTTCGCCCACATGCCTCAGCGAACAGTGTCCACACGTGCGAATGCAAGCCCATACACGTATGCTCACCCGAGGCAAACGTACGTGTGTACACCGTTTCACGCCTTTACGCCTTCGGCCATTACATATTTTTAATCGATGAGGCCTGTAAGTCAGGTAACGTATGTAGGCTACTATAATATAGTGTAGCCTATAGCGGCAAACTTGAAGTCGGTTTGCAGGCATTTCACAACAAAATATTGCTCTGAAAATAGTTAAATCATAGAGAAAACATTCGAAGATTCAATCTTGAGTGGGCCTAATGTTTTCTCTATATGTTTGATATTGAAGAAAAATTATCTAAAAGTTTTAATAATGAATTAAGGAAAAATTACTAGAATTTTTCAGTCAAGGCTGAGTTTCACCAGTAGGCTTACCTTAAACTTTAGATCTCTGCTGTATTTTCCTATTATTATTGTTGATTGTATTGCATTAAGAAGTGGAATTCGATAATAAAAAAAGAAACAATTATTACTCTACCTCACTTTTAAATATTGATACAATTATTGTACTTTGATTTCAAATTCGATTCTTCACTTTTAAAGACTTGCGATACTTACCTTTCTGACAATGGACAATGCAGCCAAATTATATTGTTGAGGCTATGGAGATATCATCGTATTCTATTGTTTGATATCAAAAACCAATAATAAATATTAAATTATGAAACAGTAATTCATAAAATATATTATAGACATGATACCGCGATTCACGATACATAATTATATAGATTATTACAGTCGTTATGAGATTATCTCTATGATTTTTGTGAGATCGGACACGATCAGCTGTTATTCAAGGTCATTTTACAGCCCTAGGGCCGTAAAGTTTTACCGGCCTGGTCGGAAAACAATCACTTTCGGCCTCCATATGACGCACGTAAACCAGCTCATTACATCCAAGTGTGGCGAAAAAGATTTTTCATCAGCTGATTCGCTTTTGCAGCCTTACTTTGTTTTTATAGCTCACGGAAGCGCTAAATATGCAAGTAGGAGGCGGCACCGCTTGTGTTTGCGTCGTCTGCTCTGTTTTCTATTTTATGAATAGAGTTTTAAGTTAGTTGAGTTTAGAATTTTGAAATGATAGCGTAAAAAAATGTCATCTCTACAATAATCTTCAGCATATACTTATCATATCAATAGCCTTCTTATAATCGTCTACACTCTCATATTCTTAAATGCCTATTATTTTCCTATTTTGTAATGGCTATCTTTACATCAGGTAGCTGCTATCTTTTGTATTTATTATTTTGTAGGAATAATGGTGATTTATATCATGGTTGAATCTAAAAAGAGTTCTATAGTTCTCAACTGTTGGTTGTGATTGTATCTGGTTTAGTTTCCTCTTCCTCGTACGAATTAGTTGAGCCATTTTACTATGAGCAAAACATGATAAGCTGCTCTAGACTAGACTCATCTTTTTTGAAGCATTTGCTTCAAAAGTTGAGCAAATGCTCTAGTTTATTCATACAATAATTTTGAGTATAAGATTTTACTTTTGAGCAAATGCTCAAACTATTATTTTGATGAGCATGAGCAAAAGGTTTTGCTCACGTTTATTCATAGAAAATGAAGCAATGCTCCACATTTTAGAAGTATAAGCAAATGCTCACTTTATTCATATGGCCCAATGTGTTACAACATAATCTAAAAAGTAAAAAGAAAGAGCTGGCTTGTATCACAGTTCTCCGCCAACAGCGCTGTACGCTATCTGTCGCCAAAAGTAGTAACAACAATGGCCGCCAAAACTACAGCTATGATGAAGTTTCCTTTTCAAATTTGATTAGTTAATGAGGAATATTCGTTGGCTGGTATTTTGAATAACACGGAAAAAATGTTATAATTTTTTTTAGTATAGTGATATGAAGTTTGTAATAATTTTAGCATACAAACATAAATTTCATATATTGATCAAATGTCTGGTTGAGGTATTGAATTTAGTTGGTTTAATGACTACTCTATATGCTTCCTCATCTGAGCTTAGACCTTCTAACCTATTTCAAATGTACGTTTTCAAAATAGAGATGCTTCTCATGTTATTAAATGGAGTTACTTTACGCTCTAGGGAGTTTTCCTGTTTTCCTCCCAAGAGCGAAAAAGTGACACTTTAGTATTATGTTCCAGGAGTAAAGTAAGCACTTTAGACAGGGGAGGTGGAGGAAAAAAAGAATTTTTCATAGCAAATTGTCAACGTCATAGCAGCAGCTGCTATCACATACCCGTGATGTAATATTAATATCGAACACGAAACTAAAATACACAGAGTATTATTAATTACGCGTATGTTACAGACAGAAAGTAGACAGGCAGACAAACGTCAACGGAAGCTAAAGCTTATACATTAAATAAATGTTGTGTGTTATTCAGCTGAAATTTATGTGTCGGCGCATAAAGTCTGTCAGCCTGAAAGTCTGTGATAACTCCCAAATAGCTTCAGCTTTTTTAAATTAATGGAAGAATAAAAGAAATTGCATGCAATTAATTCTAGCTGACTAAATAATAAAATCAAAGCCAAGGATACCGTACCTAGAATACATGTATTGTAGGTACATTGATCAAAACCATTTTTTTCTTAAGCACTTTCAATGTTATTTTTTATATCTTGAAAAAAGACGAAGGAGTGAGTCAATTTTGTTGTAAACCAACTTTTTGTTGTCAACCAACTGATCTGTAAAAAGGTTCGAAGAATTCGTGTATCAAAATTGTAGCTGATTGATCAATATTCTCTCTAAAGTTCTTGTCGAACATACAGAGAGAAAATGAATCTGGCCTTCAGTAAGTCAAAAATGAGAACTTCGCTAACGCTCGTTCAATTAATGTTGGAATTAATGTGAAATATTATTCATCTTCTCATCACTTTCTCACCTGAGAATCTCCATCTCTTCACTGATTGAGGAATCGAGATGTTTCAGTGAGAGACTGTTATCATTTCATAAAATACACTATCTATCGGTAACCAGTATCGTTACTGCATGCTGGTATTCATCTCTTTTTTTCATTTAGTTGCCTAATTACCGGCGAAACCTTCAACACGGTCGTCTGTGGAGTGGCAATAAGTCATGGACTTATGAGCAAAAAATATATTGGCATTAGCATAAGGAAATGTAACTTATTATTAGAGAACTATAAGGTAAATTTGATCTCTTTTCAGAAAGAATTTTACAATGTTGAGTAACATTTGGTATGAATTCATGAACTTCAACCTATGGAAAATTAAATATTAAAATGGAATGAATAAAAAACAACTGAATTAGAAATTAAAGTAGTTACATTTATTAGAAAACTTGAATAAAGTCATCAATATTGATTATTGCCATTGATGTTCCTTTGAAAAAAAGAAAATTAAACATATTCAATGACAAAAGAATGATAATAACATATTACCAGCTCAACTCAATGAAAAAGAACAAAGGAATCAGTTCTCATTTAAAAAGTAAATCTATATTAAATAGGTAGTTTATTTGACAAATTTCCAAGTGCATCATATTGTTTCCATATTGTAAAATTGAAACTGTTTTTACTAATAATTGAATACGACCGTAGTTTAGTCACTGCCACCTGAAAAAAAAACAGAATAGCTTTAGAATCATCGTTCAAGTCATTTAATTAAGAATGAATGAATTTCATATTGAATTTACAATTGAATTTGAAAACATGAACCACTATCAACTGAAAGACAATACTTCAATAAATAGCAAAGAAAATGAACAAATATATTCAAGACATCTATTCCAATAAATCGTGTTGACAATGAAATGCTGTTGGTTATTCCGATTTTCGTTGTAACAACAGAGATCTGATAAAACCTATGATAATGATTCAATTATGTAGTCAAGTAAGTAATTCATGCCCCCTGTGGGTTAGGGGAGCTTTGAGTTGATCATCGTACTCAAGAATGTGTTGAAAACCAGAATTCACCCACAGTATCCATATGCTTGTCGTAGGAGGCGACTAAAATGGACCTCAAGGCAACTCCAGAAGTTGCCTAGCCTTCAAACCCACGGGATCTGCCCCATTAGGGCACTTTCGGAGGGGCAAAAAGAAAACCCAAGAGACCAGAGATAGGTGAAACTCCAGGCACAAATGTGGGTCAAGAGGCTGAGTCCTGAGTCAAGGGTGGCCGGGCCCCAGGCGCCCTAGAGGCATTTTGGCGTCCCCTCTCTCAGTGGAAGGACCTACAAAAAGGCCAGGAGTGGAACTCACGTAGGTTACGTAGGTCACGAGTTTGTGGGTGGAGAGGCCAAAACTCACCACAAGGCAAAATTTAAGGCAAAACTTCTTGGGAGATGTGAGTCTTTTGACCCTGCGAAGTTTCGGAGGGGCAAAAACAAAAAAACCCAAGAGACCAGAGATGGGTGAAACTCCAGGTACAAGTGTGGGTCAAGAGGCTGAGTCAAGGGTGGCCGGGCGCCCTAGAGGCAACTTGGCCGCCCCTTCCTCAGCTGAAGGACCTACAAAGAAGGCCAGGAGTGGAACTCACGTAGGTCACGAGGACTAATCAGTCTGAAGAGACTGCCAAGCATATCACACTGGATTGCGACAAGGATTGCAACCAGGTGATGAATGGAATGTTAGTATAGGGAAAAACTCCTGGTTCTTGTAAAGGACATAGGTATTGGTTTACCTAACTAACATACTACTTGGGAAAACAATAAGCTTCGGTTGACTTGTGGGGTTCTTTGAACCTTTGGATCCTTGAATCCATCCCTTCAAAAACAATAAACAAGTAATTCATAGTGCTAAATAAACTAAAATCAAACATAATACTTTCTGAAGATAGAAATAAAAACAATTATAAGAATAAGCGGCTTTGATCAATTTCCATTAAGCCAAAAGTTCAATGGTTGAGAATTAGTGGAAAGTGACCTAATAAAAAGCACTGGCAGCCATTAACTTTCCGTATCTACTTTCCAATTGGGCATTATCATTTGTGTTTAGCATCAATAAAAATTAACCAAAATCACTAGATTCAAGGTGTAGAATGAATTATTTAATTATGTACTTACTTCCAGAACCTTCACTGCCAGAAACAGATTTTCTAGTTTCTGGAGACGGAGATCTTGAGCCACTCCTGGAACGAGATCTGGACCTGGATGCCGATCTGGACTTCGCTGATCCACTTCTTGATCGAGAACGACTTTTCGACCTTAAAGGAAAAAATATTTTATATTAGCAATAAGTCCTCAGTAAAAATAAATCTTAAATCATCATCCAAAATCTCACAATTTATGAATATTTTTGGTTACAGTGTATCGAATTTTTGAATGCGAATGTTTCTGATAAGTAATTTGTGGTGAATATAACTAGTCCAGGCAATGAATGCTCAAAAAAGGGTATAGAAGGAAAAGTTTGGAAGACAATATTTGACACCGCAGTTCTATTTAGGGTAGTAAGGAGATAAAAATATCAAAAGTCCCCACCCCTACCCAGTGTGCTAAGGGGGTGGGGGTGGTTCAAAGGTACCATTTTTTGGTTTCTCGCATATAACTCGGAAACTTCATCTTACGGACATGACTGTTTCATACAAAATTGAAGGATACATAAATTCCTGCAATATTCATCCTACAACTTTTTCTGTATCTCCTATAGTTCCTGAGATATCCACTCTTGAATGTGTGACATTTTAAAAAAATCACGTTCGCATCCAAATTTTTGCCATGTTTGCTCTTATAACTTCTTAAATATTGATGGAAAAAATCCATGCTGATTATGAGGTTATAGAGCTTCAAATGCTCTTCAATTTAACGTATAATTTCACACTTTTACGCATTTCCCTACGACTGTTGCAGCAGCTTTAGTGTTGAGTGTGAAATCTTCAGTTTTGCAAAAATTTCAGTTTTCAGCACAATTTTTGACTTTGCAGCTTTGTTGGGACCAGTTAGGGGGTGAACATATCAAAAGTCCCTATCCCTACCCCATGTGCTGAAGGGATAAGGGTGGTTTAAATGTTGCGTTTTTCAACTTTTTGCTTGCACGATTATATCTTGGCAACAATGCGTTTAACCATCATGACTAAATGTTCAAAAATCAAGTTTGATAAATTCTCTACAATTTTTGTTCAATAAAGTTTTGTGATATCTCCAACAGTTTTCCAGATATCCGCTCTTGAAAGTGTGGAATTGTCGAAATAACAGGTTTCTATCCATTTTTTTGCTCTTTCAGGGCTTATGACTCTCCAACAATGCATTGTAAAAATTAATGCTTATTGTAGGTTTGAAGAGCATTAAATTATCTTCAATTTGACGTATTTTTTCTCTATTCCAAGTTTTCCTTCCATTGTTATAGCATCTTATGCGTAAAAGTGTGAAATTATACGTTAAATTGAAGAGAATTTGATGTTCTATCAGCTCATAATCAGCATGGATTTTTTCCATCAATATTTAAGAAGTTATAAGAGCAATGGCAAAAAATTGCCAAACATGGCAAAAAATTGGAAGCGAACGTGTTTTTTTATGTCACACATTCAAGAGTGGATATCTCGGGAACTAAAGGAGATACAGAAAAAGTTGTAGGATGAATATTGTAGGAATTTATGTATCCTTCAATTTTGTATGAAACAGTCATGTCCGTAAGATGAAGTTTCCGAGTTATATGCGAGAAACCAAAAAATGGTACCTTTGAAACACCCCAACCCTCTTAACACACGGGGTAGGGGTGGGGACTTTTGATATGTTTACCTCCTTACTACCCTAAATAGAAAAGCGGGGTCGAATATTGTCTTCCAAACTTTTCCTCTATAACTCTTCCTTGACTGGACTAAACCTGATTCGGAATAATACAAAGGCTAGCTTATCGAACTTAACAAAAACATTGGAGCTTATTAGTCCTCCTCAATCATTTCCATAATTTTTTTATGATAAATAAATGTAATGAATGAAGTATTGACGCACCTTGAGCCACTTCTGGACCTTGAACCACTGCGCGACCTTGAACCGCTTTTGGATCTGCTCCTCGATCGTGACCTTGAGCCGCTCCTCGACCTTGACCTTGAGCCACTACCCGACCTTGACCTACTTCCCGACCGACTCCTGCTTCGCGACCTGTCGCTGCCACTTGATACAATTCGCTTCTTGCCCTTTCCTTTCCCCTCCTGGTCACTGCCGCTACCACTTTCTCCACTGAAAAAATGTAAACAATTTACACTAAAATATAAGAAAATAAATGCTAAGGAACATGGTAAAAACTACTAGAATATAGGGAAAATAACGCATTCAAAATAGAGATAAATATAAAAGCAAGATAGTGCGATAAAAGTTTGTTTTATGAATAAAGAAACTCTTCGCAGTAGTTACTCTATTCAATAACGGGAAACTAGATTCGGTTGTTAAACTATTATCAATATTTCTAGTAACTTTTGTAGTAAACTAATGGAAGATTACTTTCAATTTTATGACAATAAAAACTATAGTCAATACTAGATACGATTGTTTAATAACCGAAACTATTTTGTCATTATTTCAATAAATGATTGGTTGTAGACATTTCTAGTTGTATTCAATATAATAAGTTCTATTTCTTTCGTGTATGATGATCAAATAAATTGATAATTAGGGAGAGTGGATAGAGAGAGGAAATCAACCTTTTGACAAACACTGGTTATTTCAATTTTCCTGCTAAATTTCAGTAGTAGCCTACATGCAATTTCCTGCAATTGTCCAAATAGTGTAAATAATTTAGAGTAGTCTAATAAAAATGAAGTGGAAAAACTATATAATAATATTTAATAATCATCAAGACTATGAATGTAAGGCTTGAATGAATCTCAAATGATTCTGGAATTTATGAGATTTAATAAGAAACTTTCTCATCATATTCTGATTAGAGATTCCCGATAAGGTGTTTGCCAACAAAAACAGCATCTTGAATGAAATTAAATGATAGTAGTAATCTTGAAAGAATGACATTTTAGTGGATATGAAGTTAGTTGATGACTCACCCACTAGCAATCTTCAACTTTCCACTGTCACCACTATCAGATTCACTAGTAGAAATAGTCGCTTTTGATACGATTCGCAGTTTTTGTTTCGCTGACAATCCATCATCTTTGATAGGCGTCTTCTTGCTTTTTGGTTCCTGTAGGAAAATATGAAATTATAGAATATAGATTTGCTCACAATTTTCAACAATAGAATTTCTTGTGACTTTTTAAAATAAATAGATAAATAGAAGAAAAAGATAAGGCCAATCAAGTTGAACTTTTCCTGAATAGTGTAATATGTTTTCCATACAGTTTTTAAACTTGCGCTTTAATGTTCTCAAAAAATCAAACGTTTTTTTGTTAAGGGAAATTGTATGAGTTATATCAATAGAAGTAACAAACATATGAATATTTTAAATAAACAAATAAAAAGGTCGGCAAATCACATAATTAAAAACATACAGAATCAATAACAGTAACAAGAAGGATGCTACATACAAAGAGTTAAAATAACATACAAAACTGGTTGTACGATAATTCAATGAATATCATGAACAAGTTTCATATTCACTAATTTCAAGTAGGTGAATTTGATAATCTTATCAAATAATTAGTAAGTGGACTGTAAACTTGACCTTATCAATCATAATAATACGTTGGAGTTTTATTGAGCATGTTTGCCTACTAACGCTGTTGTTTCCTTTCTATTTGATTGCGAATAGAATGCGATAAAATATAATTGAGAAATGCAAATAAAAAACAAACCTTGATTGACTTGCGACCTCGTTTCTTCTTGGGCCTGTCACTGTCCGAGTCCGAATTGCCTCCTTCTGATTGCTTCTCTCTTCGTTTCCTAGCTCCACTTTGGCCAGATTTCCTCTTCTTCTTTTCTCCGTCACTACAAACAAAGCAAGAATAATATTAGGCTATATTCAAATTATCCATAGCTCATCAAGTTAATGAAAATTACAGGAACCAGATAATCTACAGTTCAAACTGGAAAATGTTAATATCAATTGCAGTTCAACTCACCAGTTAAACCATACTCATTACTCAAGTTAGCTGGCCGATCTTGTAAAATTCACCTGCTAATTCATTACTTAAAATTCAAGAATTATTTCAAAGAAAAAAATTCAAATTGAAACTTACAGCTTATTAATTATTAGTATCATATGCGATGTATCATATACGATTAATATCAATAATATGAGTTTTTATGTGCATTATTTGTTTTGAAATAGAGCTAAATTTTAACATCTATTCGTTGTTCCCTGAAAAAAGAACCCAGGCCACACTTATGCAGAATTCCAATCCTACTCATGTCCGATATTTTAGTGAGATGGTGGTGAGACAGATCATGTGATGGCCACATGTGGCACAAATCTAGGCCGTAATCATCCGTCGGAGTGGAATCGAAGAGCTGCATGATAAGTGTGGTCCAGACTTAATACCTTAGCCATCCCTAGTCGACAACTAGCCACTCAACTCAATACAAACATAATGTAGAGCATGTGCTCTACAGATTCATAATCTGTGTTTTTTGTTTTATATGATTGTAAATTGCAGAGAGTAATTTAAAAATTTGAAAGTAAGACATAACCTAGCTACATTTGGACTCTCATATAAATAAGAATTGGAACCGTTTTGGGCTTATGCCTGTAGAATGTGGTACTTTTCTGGAAGTTGTGTAATGTTGAATGATTGACTGAATAAATATTTTCTAATAAAGTTATTTGTTTAATAATTGAATGTAAAGCATGTTTGGTTAGGTACCTCTTCTTGTTCCTAGGCTGCTGCTGAGAGGGACTGCGAGGTGCGGCGTCGCTGCCACTTGATACAATTCGCTTCTTGCCCTTTCCTTTCCCCTCCTGGTCACTGCCGCTACCACTTTCTCCACTGAAAAAATGTAAACAATTTACACTAAAATATAAGAAAATAAATGCTAAGGAACATGGTAAAAACTACTAGAATATAGGGAAAATAACGCATTCAAAATAGAGATAAATATAAAAGCAAGATAGTGCGATAAAAGTTTGTTTTATGAATAAAGAAACTCTTCGCAGTAGTTACTCTATTCAATAACGGGAAACTAGATTCGGTTGTTAAACTATTATCAATATTTCTAGTAACTTTTGTAGTAAACTAATGGAAGATTACTTTCAATTTTATGACAATAAAAACTATAGTCAATACTAGATACGATTGTTTAATAACCGAAATTATTTTGTCATTATTTCAATAAATGATTGGTTGTAGACATTTCTAGTTGTATTCAATATAATAAGTTCTATTTCTTTCGTGTATGATGATCAAATAAATTGATAATTAGGGAGAGTGGATAGAGAGAGGAAATCAACCTTTTGACAAACACGGGTTATTTCAATTTTCCTGCTAAATTTCAGTAGTAGCCTACATGCAATTTCCTGCAATTGTCCAAATAGTGTAAATAATTTAGAGTAGTCTAATAAAAATGAAGTGGAAAAACTATATAATAATATTTAATAATCATCAAGACTATGAATGTAAGGCTTGAATGAATCTCAAATGATTCTGGAATTTATGAGATTTAATAAGAAACTTTCTCATCATATTCTGATTAGAGATTCCCGATAAGGTGTTTGCCAAGAAAATCAACGGAAATCAACAAAAACAGCATCTTGAATGAAATTAAATGATAGTAGTAATCTTGAAAGAATGACATTTTAGTGGATATGAAGTTAGTTGATGACTCACCCACTAGCAATCTTCAACTTTCCACTGTCACCACTATCAGATTCACTAGTAGAAATAGTCGCTTTTGATACGATTCGCAGTTTTTGTTTCGCTGACAATCCATCATCTTTGATAGGCGTCTTCTTGCTTTTTGGTTCCTGTAGGAAAATATGAAATTATAGAATATAGATTTGCTCACAATTTTCAACAATAGAATTTCTTGTGACTTTTTAAAATAAATAGATAAATAGAAGAAAAAGATAAGGCCAATCAAGTTGAACTTTTCCTGAATAGTGTAATATGTTTTCCATACAGTTTTTAAACTTGCGCTTTAATGTTCTCAAAAAATCAAACGTTTTTTTGTTAAGGGAAATTGTATGAGTTATATCAATAGAAGTAACAAACATATGAATATTTTAAATAAACAAATAAAAAGGTCGGCAAATCACATAATTAAAAACATACAGAATCAATAACAGTAACAAGAAGGATGCTACATACAAAGAGTTAAAATAACATACAAAACTGGTTGTACGATAATTCAATGAATATCATGAACAAGTTTCATATTCACTAATTTCAAGTAGGTGAATTTGATAATCTTATCAAATAATTAGTAAGTGGACTGTAAACTTGACCTTATCAATCATAATAATACGTTGGAGTTTTATTGAGCATGTTTGCCTACTAACGCTGTTGTTTCCTTTCTATTTGAATGCGAATAGAATGCGATAAAATATAATTGAGTAATGCAAATAGAAAACAAACCTTGATTGACTTGCGACCTCGTTTCTTCTTGGGCCTGTCACTGTCCGAGTCCGAATTGCCTCCTTCTGATTGCTTCTCTCTTCGTTTCCTGGCTCCACTTTGGCCAGATTTCCTCTTCTTCTTTTCTCCGTCACTACAAACAAAGCAAGAATAATATTAGGCTATATTCAAATTATCCGTAGCTCATCAAGTTAATGAAAATTACAGGAACCAGATAATCTACAGTTCAAACTGGAAAATGTTAATATCAATTGCAGTTCAACTCACCAGTTAAACCATACTCATTACTCAAGTTAGCTGGCCGATCTTGTAAAATTCACCTGCTAATTAATTACTTAAAATTCAAGAATTATTTCAAAGAAAGAAATTCAAATTGAAACTTACAGCTTATTAATTATTAGTATCATATACGATTAATATCAATAATATGAGTTTTTATGTGCATTATTTGTTTTGAAATAGAGCTAAATTTTAACATCTATTCATTGTTCCCTGAAAAAAAACCCCAGGCCACACTTATGCAGAATTCCAATCCTACTCATGTCCGATATTTTAGTGAGATGGTGGTGAGACAGATCATGTGATGGCCACGTGTGGCACAAATCTAGGCCGTTATCATCCGTCGGAGTGGAATCGAAGAGCTGCATGATAAGTGTGGTCCAGACTTAATACCTTAGCCATCCCTAGTCGACAACTAGCCACTCAATTCAATACAAAAATAATGTAGAGCATGTGCACTACAGATTCATAATCTGTGTTTTTTGTTTTTATATGATTGTAAATTGCAGAGTGTAATTTAAAAATTTGAAAGTAAGACATAACCTAGCTACATTTGGACTCTCATATAAATAAGAATTGGAACCGTTTTGGGCTAATGCCTGTAGAATGTGGTACTTTTCTGGAAGTTGTGTAATGTTGAATGATTGACTGAACAAATATTTTCTAATAAAGTTATTTGTTTAATAATTGAATGTAAAGCATGTTTGGTTAGGTACCTCTTCTTGTTCCTAGGCTGCTGCTGAGAGGGACTGCGAGGTGCGGCGTCACTGCCCCCTGAATCTGACACATAGTCGTTGTCCCTCTGGCGCCCGCGACCCTTCGACTTCTTCTCGCTGGGCATGTCGGTGAACACCAGCGCCCCTCGCGTCTTCTCCTTGTACTCCTGTCGCTTCTGCAGCATCTCCTCCACACGCTGCTTCCTCCTCTCCTGTTCCAACCTCTAAAATCAAACAATCAAGAAAATTATTTATGTTCAACATCAATTATTTGTACTGTAATCAATTTTATTTGTGCTAAAATGGAATTAGATCTCTTGTAATCAGATTATGTTTGTTGTGATCGAATTGAATTATGTGTGTAGTAAAAAATAGAAAAAGTAGAAAATAAAAAGTAGAAAAATAAGCCCAGTTGGGATTGATTGATTGTTACAATCAAATTATATCTGTTGTAATCAGATATTTGTGTTGGGACAAATAAGTTCAGTTGGAATTGATTGATTGCTTGTTATAATCGAGTTATATCTTTTGTAATTAGAGTATGTTTTTTTGTAATTGAATTAGGGTACAAACACACTGAAAGCAGAGCGGAGTGTGGCGTGGCGTTGAGGAGCGTCGTGAACAATATCATTTTAATGAGCTAATAATAATAATAATATCGAGTGACCTGGCTGGCTCAGGTCTGGTGTCAGAGTTTTCAGGTCGCAACTGATCAATTTCAGGGCCTCTGACATGACCTAACGACTACTTTTTAGGCAGCCGGGACCGACGGATTAACGTGTCCATCCGAAACACGGGAGTGGCCCGAGATAAATATCTTGCCCGGGCCGGGGCAATGAGCTAAAACACACTGGAAGCGTCTACTCGCAGAGCGTCAAACTTTGGAACAAGTTGGTTTGTTTTTTGGAGCGTCAAAGTGCGAGTGCCCTACTAATGTACATACTAGTGGTTTACTCTTGCACATAATAATGCAGTTGTTCTACTACATTTTCCCACCATCTAGTAAACTAGTATATTTAATGTTTGCCCAAATTCCCCTGTAATGTGTATTATTTTATTATTCAAAAGATAAAACTCATCTATTGCACTTTGAAATCAAAAGTAAGGGGCTATTCTAATCCATTTCATTCATATTTCTATGAAATTTTTAAAATTCATCAAATCTCTGATCATCTAGTGAATGTTGTGGGGGAAATTTGGTTCGTATTTTTTCCCCTTGCTGAACACACTGAGTCTTAGTGAATATATATATATATATATAATTATATATATATATATCCAATACTTAGAGTAATTATTCTCAAAAATAATGTCCGTACAAACTTAAGACAACGCTCCGCTTTCAGTAACCTTATGTGTAGTGATCAATTTTACTTGTGTTATAATCCCATTATATATAAGTTGTAGTCAGATTTGTTTTGTGTTGATTGAATGATGTGTATTGTAATCAAATTATGTGCTTTGCAAATAAATGATGTGTATTGTGATAGAATTGTTTGTCTGATAGAATTGAATATTGATAGGATACCATTTCCTCCTTCTGCTTCATCTTGAAGGCCTGGCGCTCCTCCTCCTGCTTGCGCCTCAGCTGCTTCTCCTCCTCATCGAGGCGACGGGCGCGCGCCACGTGGTACTGCGCCTGCGACAACAGGTCCTGGCACTGCCGTGCCTCACCCGCCGCCACGTTCACGTCGTAGCGCATCTTGTCCCCATGCACCGACAGGTACAAAAAGTATCTACAACAATCGATATGATACATTTTCCCCATTTGTCATTTTTGGCTCCATTTCAATTACAACCAATAAAAAAAATAAAATTAAATTGGATGAAATACATTTGATAAAGAAAATGAATAAATGAGAATTATTTGTTTAATGTTTTCAATTAAAAATTGATCTCTACTCTACTGATTGCCTAACCTAATACCTCTGTATTAACAGTGAACACACCAAAAGGATTACAGCTTCAGATAATTATCCTAAATATTTGTTTGGACCAGTTAGGTTTGAAGTAATTTTCCTCAACTCCACCTGACTGCCTTATCTTAAACCTCTACTGTACAAATAGAGGTATTTTATAAAATATGTATATGGAGGTACAAAATACATACAGTAGTACAAATAGTAGTAAAGGTATTTTACAGTGTACACCACTACTAGACTGCACGAACACAGCACTAGATAATTAGCCATAATGTATTAGTTCGGACTACGTTGAAATTTAACGTAAAATAAATATTTATCTTTGAAGGGTACTTGAGATGGTACAATATAGAGGAACAATAAAAGCAAGGAGAGAAGAGAGTAAATTATATGAAGGAAACGAGTCGAGAGAGTAAATTATATCTGTACAATATTAAATAAATAGCAATATACTAGCATATTATTACAATCTAAACATTTTTCTGAATGATGTTCTTTTATGAATATCTAATCTGTTGTTGGAGGAACATTCTAATTGTAGAGACATCTGTAGAATATGTATATTTCTCAAATAAAATCATTTCATTTCAATTATACTGAATTACTAGTGCATTACTCACTTGTGAGACAAGCCCAGCTCATGCACTGCCTGCAACACAGTTTCCAACGTCGACTTCTCATCTTTCAATATCTGTGTTGCCAGTCTTTGTAGAACGAGAGCAATGTTGTACAAGAGCACTGTGTCTTGTGGTGCTACTCTTCGCGCCTGAAACATTTCACGATAGCAATTCACCGGAAAACAATTATTTTCTGTTGAGCCCTGTGAGAACTGTGGGCCTACCATTATGCAGCACTGCAGGGAGACAGCAAAATAATTTAAATGGAACCGGATGAAACAAAATAAAAATTACAAAATTATGGTGAATAATCAACAATATTCACCTAAAATGCATCGTTATAGATTAATAATTATTATATAAAATTGTAAACAATTTCAACAAATTTGTCAAATATGAAAATTCAAACTAATTTTTTTCTCTCTGTCATGTAACCCATGTCAGAGGTAAATAAACATTAAACATGAGAAAAAACATTTTTTTTAAATATGAAAAAAGTCCTTTACATACTTGGATTAATTTCCTTAAACTGACGTGTAGCATCCCACTATAGAGTCTATGTGTCGGTATGCATTGAAAAATGAATTACAAAGTCGATGAGAGGTCAATAACCCTTAGAGGGGTAAATATATTATAAATTGAGACTGAAAAATGTATCGCGATTTTAATGCATATCATCGAGTTTGTCTTTTTAGTTACATATAAATTTAGGAACACTCACAAATATACATATTGTTTCATTAATGTGATTTAAATACAAACCAAGGAATTACATTGGAGTGAATGAATAAAGATTTGATTACTTTATCTTACCTTCAGTAGAATTATTTTCGATTCCTTCAGCTTGCCAGCTTTGAAGTAGGCTCTAGCAAGGTATTGTAATACTTCTACGTGATGATATTTGAAAAATTTCCTCAAGCAATTCTCGTACTGAAACAAAATAATTAGTTTTTCTTGTATGGTTGGATACTATTCATACAGTTTTATATTTCATTTCATATGTTATGTGAGTTTGAGATAGGGAATTGAAAGTGTATGAGTGCATCAGGTATATTTTATTATTTGCATGTATTATTTTTGTAATTCTGCTTACATAAACCAGTTGGCAATATTGTTGCCAACATGTTACATTGAATTGTTGGCCATAAATTCAATTAGATATTGGATAGGGTAATATTTTTTAGATTACGGGAACATAACCTATTGTTTAAGCCTGTTGTTCCTTTCCCAATCATCCATAGTTGAGAATAATAATGCATCTATTAAAGTATAAATGAATATAATGATATTTAAGAATGGTTTAAAATGGGAGTTTTTAGTCATTTAATAAATGGCACCAGTGCGAACCAGTAATTTGAATTAAGATAAATCATGGAGTTTGTCTAGTTACACGCACATCGATTCTTGGACGTATGATTTTTCGTCCTTATAAATTTGATTAGATTGAACATAACTTGGCAAACAGATGATTTGTTCATGTGTTTATCAAGTTCCGTTTAATCTAGTAGATGATTTCATGAGGAAGGCAAAAATTGAACGTCGAAAAATCTATACGTGTGTAACTTACTTTACAATATACAAACTTATCGGGTTCTGCCAAACCCTGAATTTTCTCAGTTAGTGTATTGATAGGAAAGGTTGCACTTACCATTTGAATTGCACTAACATATTGTTTTTGTTCGACATAAATGTGGGCGATGTTGAGCCAAACATCACAGAAATCAGCAGTG
The DNA here is from genome assembly GCF_014356525.2 of Nilaparvata lugens. NCBI lineage: Eukaryota > Metazoa > Arthropoda > Insecta > Hemiptera > Delphacidae > Nilaparvata > Nilaparvata lugens. The sequence goes on along the minus strand of NC_052510.1, from coordinate 44,105,123 downwards.
GCTTCTCTAACTTGTGCGAAAATGTCTCTGGCTTCATTCACACATCCTTTGTGAGCTAACACAGCACCTGTTCAAACAATCAATAGTTGTTATTCTTGAAAAAAATCATTTCATCAACTCTATAGAACTGTTCATTGATCTTTGTTTGAAATTGGAGAACAAGTTTCAGATCTTCTAAAAAAATGTTCTGACATTTGTATCAATGGACGAGAATTTTCGTGCTTGATTGAATTTATCATGCTGAGGAGCACAAACAGTTCTAATTAGAATTTCAATTTGGGAATTGGAAATAGATCTCTCAATCACTGTAGAACAGTAGCTATTCTATTTTTCCAATTGGAATAGAATAATGGAATAGAATTGGTTATTGTGATTGAGCACTCAGTGCAATAGACAGTCAGTCAGAAAACATTAAAGACAGCATAATACAGGACAGCATACAGTATAAAGAAGGCGGAGCAATTTAAACAAGTCAATATAATGATAATATGAATCAAAGGTTCAACAAATTATTGTTATGGACAAAAGTTTAGAGCAAATTATTAAATTTTGATAGAATCACTATTTTCTTATAGAATCAAATACCACTTCATATGACAATTCGAAAATAATTATTAATCCTGAATAAGAGAATTTTTACTTTCCTTGCCCTATTACCATAGGTAAGGAAAGTATTGCTTTCCAAAAAAAGGTACCCTGATTTCAAGTTTCCTATACGTTTCAAGGTCCCCTGAGTCCAAAAACATGATTTTTGGGTGTTGGTCTGTGTGTTTGTATGTCTGTGATCACGATAATTCCATTCCTAATCAACCGATTGACTTGAAATTTTAAACTTAAGGTCCGTATACCATGAGGATCCGACAATAAGAAATTAAATTAAAAATGGCGGATAATTACTAAAAAACCATGTTTTTCACGGTTTTCTCGAAAACGGCTCTAACGATTTTCTTCAAATTTATACCATGGATAGCTATTTATAAGCCCTATCAACTGACATGAGTCTCAATTCTGGGAAAATTTCAGGAGCTCCGTAATATTATTGAGAAAAATGGCGGCGGATAATTACTAAAAAACCATGTTTTTCACGATTTTCTTAAAAATGACTTGACCGATTTTTTTCAAATTCATACCCTGTATAGTTATTTATCAGCTCTATCAACTGGCTTGAGTCTCCTTTCTGGGAAACTAATGGGGGGTCCACCCCATCCTTGAGAAATGGACTTTGTATCCTCCTTCTCGTGCATGAGATAGGTAGGTAGAGCAGTTCATAAAAAGAACACGTATTCGAGATATTTCATCTGTAGAACAGCTGTTTTGACGACTTTTAAAAAAATCATCAAATTTCACAATTTACACAAAGGAAAAAGTACTCTGAAAACAATAATATTTATACACATATACAGAAGTCTGATCGTAGTTTCAAATATGTTGCCGCCAATCGTCATTGTTATTCCCCTAAATTATTCTCGTTTAAGAATGAGGCTTACAGTTCAATGAGCAAGGAAAGTTGTGTGAGTGTACCACACCAGAATTTTTCATTTGTAATTGAGATAAAAATTCGTTTATTTCACCAAGTTATGTTTCTTTTTCTCTAAATTATATTCTTACAGTTTCTACTATAAGACAAAACAGAACAAAGAGGAACATCGACAAGAAAGGGTTGTTGAAATTAACTCAATGACCCATACCTATTTGTACTATTCATGAAAATTGTGAGAAATATAATTTTTGTACTGTTTGATCCTTGTTTCCTAATGAGCTGATTCAATAAATGGACTTTCAAATTAGTTTTAATGCAACTTAAGGGTCATATTATAAACGATGTTCAAGAATATTCTCTCAGCCAAGCAAGCTTTGGATTTCTAGTAACTAGTTGAACGATTCTAAATGGTTCCTAAAGCGTTCTTGGGAGAGAACGTTTTCAAGGATCGCTTATTAGGTATTTCGCTTATCAATAGGGCCCAAAGAGGCCCAAAAAATTGTATCGCAGAACCAATACAATGACAGTTAAATAATAAAAGGTTGAATACGTTCATAAGATTATGAGATTAATTATATAAAATTGAAATTGATGTTTCAAGTAGCATACATAACTTACCAATGCCATGTGCAGCCCAAATATTTCGGGGATCGTTCCTTAATACTTTATTGTACATTGCTAGAGCACGCTCTTGGTAGACTTTCTCCTTCTCCTTATCTTTCATTGGTTGATGTAGAGTCTGCAGCCACACATTTCCCAACGCTATCTGTGAGTAAGCGTCATTCGACGTGGCTGGATTCTAAAAATAATCAAAAGCAATTCAATAAAATTTAATAGAAATTATAATTGTAGCCATGTAACTGAGATCAGTTTGCAAACAAACAGGAAGTTTTCAGTGCTACTTTAAAAAAATTATATCATTGAAAAATAGGTTGATTTGTATTATTTTGATCAGTTGAAAAATAAGGTGAAAGAAAATACACCAAAAAAAGTTGGAAGAATCACATTAGACGTTGCAAACATGTCTGTCTAACAGGGGTTGAATGCCACGAGAACCAATAAGAAAAGGCTTATTTTCATGGAAGGCTTCTCTGTTTGTTTATGGTGAAATATATTCAACATTCAAGTTTAACAGACTTTTGTGCAACCGGGCCTTAGATATGGTCTATTTTTTCATTTTACTTCTTTCAACTCATTTCCTATAGACTATAAACGTTACATGACTCATTAATTAAATTTAATTAAATCGAATTACAGAATCTTGCTCTTTTTCTTGGACTCTCTTTTTCCATTTGGATACTTTTATCTTGATTATGCACTCTTCAACAATTAGTGGCAAAAACAGCACGAAAGTGTAATAGTCTGTAGATTGCACTCGGTATCATTCTACTATCTATTCAACTTTCTATATCTATTATTTTGCTTATTACTATTTTACTCTTCCCTCTCATTTCACTACTATCTGCTTCTAGGAACCTTCCCCCATTCACAGAAGAATAGTTTTCTTGGAGAATACCACTTTTCAATTGAGTTACAGTTTGAAAACAAAATGTAATCTTTATATTATTTTATATTAACTGAAGTATTTTGTACAAACTTGTAATTTTATGTGGAAATTGAATGGAATTGAAAATTTTTGACATACACTTTTATTATTAATTTATCAAGCAAGTGGATAAATGGTGAGCTCACCTTGAGGATCCGTTCGAATTTCTTCTGGCCAGGCTGCCACTCCATTTTGGCGAGATGGAGGTTGCCTAGCAACGACCAGGCGTCGGGATGCTCGTTGTCACTCCGCAGCGCCTCTTTGAACCAATCCGACGCCTCGTAGATCTGACCTTTGTTCCTTGCCATGCAGCCTAGCCTCAGGTAACCTGCACAAACAATACACCTATATTTGAAACACCTACAGCAAACCTAATGTGAACTTGATGAATGGAAAATATAAAGGATTTCAAAAATCAATATAAAAAACTTATAAAAATAAAACTAATATTAGTACGTATATCAGAAACCATTCATGAACTTCATGTTTTCAATTTTTCCGAACGGTAAACCTTTATGTATTCCTCAATCACATGTACATTTGTTGGCGAATGTTGGGCAACGTTCATCATTCAATGACAACAATGAAATGTCAACCTTCAATTACCTCAGAAATGTGAGGCTTTAGTTCTGTAAAGGATGCAAGGAAAGCTTTTTTCAAATCAATAATTTTATTCAAATAAACATAAGATACTCAAAATACAAAACACAAATTACAAATTACCAAAAAAAAATGAAAAAAATATCATTTAATTGATATTATTTAGCAATACTGATAACAGCTAGAGTAACCTTGAAATTGAGTTAAATTTGTTGCAATTTGCGACACAACAGGTTCAAGTTTCTATCCTATGTGGAGGTTTCATTTATTTTGTTATATTAATAATCAAGCAGGTGACGCGATGAAAATGTCCTGTCTGACTGTTAGAATATATGTACATTCAGCTTAATTCACACAACAAACATTAAAATGACGAACATTGCCCAGTGTTTGCCAACACATGAACATGCAATTTTCGCCGACCTTGATTGATTGATTGAGTACAATACAGCAAAATTATAGATGAATTTACAAAGTATAAATTAAGAAAATAATTATTGAGCTGTATATAATATGAGAAAGAACAATTTGTAATAACTATAGATAAAATAGATAATATTGTTATGCATCTACATAAATTGGCGGAGCTTTGGACATATCAATGTCCATTCTTCGGAAAGAATATTCGAAGTATTCTTCCCACTAACTCTCTACCAAAATACCACCTTGATGTGGGAGAAAAACTGAGAACTATGAGCGCCAACTCAATCAATGGTTGGTCAAATCGTTTTGTCCGAATAACTAGCCTACTCCTAATTTCATGTGTGATTTATTGTAATAAACGACCTGCAAACATACAAAAACAAAAAAAGGTATACTTAAAAAGATAAATAGTTCGGAAAAACTAAAAACCTAAAATCAGTATGATAAAGATAGATTAATAAGCATCCACTGGCCACCTGAACAGGGGGATCTGAAACTTGTAAAAAAAATGATCGAAAAATAATAAAGACATAACCTACACAAAAGAGGACAGAGAATACTGTAGTTTGATCATGTACATTCATGTATTCTTCTTTTGAATAGAAAGCATTCTCTGAGAAATCAATTTTGAGTTTAGATTTAAACTCGCTTTCATTCATAACCTTTATAAAGACAGGTAGAATGTTGTATTATTGGATACCAGAACTCCTAACACCACGCTTATAGAAATTGGAGAGATGCCTCTAATCACTAAGCAAGTGTTTATTACTCGTATTATGAGAATTATTTATCACCTCGTGTGAAAAAAACATTGATTTTTCTTTACAAAACAAAGGGCCTCCAAAATAGAATATAAATAGTATAGACACAAGGTGAAGGAAGGATTTAAAGCAGGCTGGCTACCCATTTTAAAATAAAAAATCATGAGTAATTCCCGGTTTTCCAGAGTAAAATTTCAAATTTTCCAGATAGAGTATCCGCGGTATTTGAGGAACAATATACATTCGTAAAGAATTTATTATAGAAATCTTCAGTTTGATCTTCAATGAAGAATTGCAAACAGTATATTTAAATTTCAAAATATTTTGGAAATTTTTGACAAGACAAGAGTATCGATGTTTTTAGATTTTCTATGTTAAGTAGCTAAAAACCTTGCCAATTATTATTGCTGGCCATCAAGTATTTTTTTTATTTGAGTTTATTGTTACTGTACACTTCTTTACTAGATTGATTAAAATTTATGAAAAATTCGTGAGTAATTGGAAAAATTCATGAGGAATTCACGGTATTTTTCCCGGTTAGAAAAATCATGAGGAATTCAAGGTTCTCCCGGTTTTCCCGGTAGGTGGCCACCCTGTTAAGGTTTTTAAAATTTGGTCGACAGCTGTTTCTTATCGACTCACCAGCTACCACTCTAACTGCCCACTTTTGAACTATGAAAACTACAAAAGAGTCGTGAATGAAGATGAACTACCCCAAAGATTGCTATTGATGTGATAATAATGTGTCACCTCAAACATTCTCAACCTTCAAACAAAACTAGTATTTTAAAGTGAACTTTCTTTTTTTATTACGAGGTGACAAATTTCATCACATATTTCAGTTAAAATGAACTTATTTGATTGTGATCAACATATTGATGTGAACTTTATTATAAGATGAGAAATTCGAGTTGAAGTGCACTTACAATCGACATAGTTGGGATGCTCCTTGAGAATGTCCTTGTAGAGCTTCTCGGAGATGTCGAACTGACAGAGGGCCTCGTTGAGGCGGGCCAGGTTGTATGTGGTGGTGACGGCGATCGAGTTATAGTACTGCGGGTCATGGCTGGCCTCGGTCTGCGCACGCGCCAGAGACTCCTCCAGGCTGAGCTTGGCCTCGTCGAGGCTCGCCAAGCGATAGTGCAGAGCGCCCACGTTGTTCAGCATCTCGGGCGGAATGTCTGCGTTCACTTTGTCCTTGAGAATGTTGGTCGCCGTGCCGTAAGCGTGCAGTGCTCCGGTCAGGTCGCTCTGCTCCAGAATCTGCGCCAGTTCGATCCACGCTTCTACGTCGTCCGGTAGTTGTTCTGTAACCTGTATTAACAAATAGATGAATGAATAAATAAATAAACAAATGAATAGATGAATAATGAATAAAAAATGAATTAATAACTGAATAAATAAATGAATTGATAACTGAATATCTTGGCATTTTGTGAACAATGCAATTTCATTACATTTCTCATCAGCAAATCACATTTTTTGTCAAACAAACACAAATGGAGACACACTATCAAAAGAATATGGATAAAAAATTTGTGCTACGAACCTTTCTGAGATGATTTTTTGCTATATCACGTTTCGATTGACTAGTTGAGCTAGCATATAAAGAGCCCAGAATCTTCATTGTCTCATAGTTTCCCGGTTGAGCTTTCAATACTTTCTCAAAGCACTGTGCGGCCTGAAAACAATAAAATTTTTCAATTAGAAATTGGTAGAATCCATACACTAGGCTACTTTCAGAAATATATACATCTCGATGACGACAAATTCAGTAAAGATTCTCATTAAACCTACAAAATTCCTACAAAAACCTTGATGAGTTCCTGGATTTGATATCCAGAGAAAAACATATAAAATATACTAAATCCATTCGAAAGATGCACCGAGATCGCCAACATTTTGTCACCAGCTATTGACTTTTTTTAACACAAATCGACTTGACGAGGATGCTGAGTGGCTGAGTGCCCTTCGAGAGAGCTTCGACTGAACTTCAACTCAGCTACCATCCTGACGTGTGCAGCATACTAAGCTATTCTGCTGCACTAGATAACCGTACAAAAAACAAATTGTTATAATGTATATCTTTGTAACTCACTTGTTTTTTGTTCAAATAAATAAATAACTGGAACTTATGAACGACACTGAAAATAGACCAATGATATTATAATATTATGATTCATCATATAAAAATTATTTCGAAAAATATTGAAAACTACTTACGTTTTCTGAGTCACCTCTGTAAATGTACATTTGACCAAGGCCAAAATGAGGCAAGACGAACATAGGAGGAGCAAACTGGGTTGCCTGATAGTAATACTGGAAAGCTTGATCATAATCACCCTGAAACAAATTATTCGTCATTGTAATTTACTGAAATAAACTTATTAATATTCTTCTTCATAATAAAATTCACCTATAACACAAACCAACCAATATTGTAAGAGTATCAATTATTTCACAATAAGAGTCTCATTAATAATGAACATTCTAAAGACCTATACCTAATAATTAAATAATATATTTAATAGCTAACAGTTACAGCTGGTATATAGCTATGGTGAATGTGATATTTTCGAGCTCAAAATTTAAGTGTTTTTATTCTTTATTTTGTGAATTTATAGTTTGTTTCATGTTTTTAAGAAACATTTATTATTAATCCATCCAAATTTAAAATTGTTTTATTCTAATTTATATTTTAGATTGTGATTTGGTGTAGAAATTTGAATGGACATAACCTATAATATTTGGACAATTTAAAACTAAATTAGGAAATTGAAGAAGTTTTAGGCAATAGCCTGTTTTTTCTTTTCCGATTCTTGTATTTTTTTTGCTAACCTTATAAATAAATAAATAAATATGAAGTTTGATGAAGTTCAACAATAACTTTTTCACATCTTACATTTATAAGTTTTTCGATAATCAGTCTATAAAAAGCAATAGCACGAGTGATTCTTCAAACATCATGTAATTCATTACAATTCCAAAGAAAACAGTCAAATTTAAACGTCAATCAATTTCAAAAGTCTAATTGTAGGATAGAGCGTCGAAAAATTACACTGTATTTTTATATTGTATCAAATCCAATTTATTACAGAGAGTGGAATGAAACATCATTATTTAGGTCCATTCAGTAAAGAGCTACAATAATAGATATTAATACTGTAATACGTGAACTTACAAGAGATTTAGCATTTACGTTTGATAGAAAATGTTATTAGATTCACCTGGACATGGAATGCTCTTGCCAGCTGATAACAACTTTCTGCGCGCATCGCTTCATTTTCGGTGTTGTGGAATGCATGCAGTGCTAGATGCTGGACCTTCAAGTAGTCCTGAAACATTTTTCAAAATTTATAATTTTATATACAATTAAAAGTATTACTTAGCGCAATTATGTATAAATAACAATTATAATGAATTTTTGCCTGTTAATTACCCAAGTAGTAGCCATATTATGATAAGCTTCCTTCACAACCAACCACTGTTAGACGAGACGAACTAAGTGCGTAGAACGGTTTGAAAAAGTTCATTCATTCCAGTTTTCATTGGATGACGAATAACGTGAAGGACATTGATAGTCCTTGCAGCGAATGATTTGAAAAATTATTCTACATATTTTTTATAAATTCAATGTTCAATGAGAGAAAAATTATCTTTATTGATAAAATACGGGGCAAACTTGATCTATGAAAAAACTTTCTAAAATAAAAACAAGGGAATACACAAAAATAAGAAACAGGTTTGAATTTATAAGAAGAATAATCATGTCACCACCAGCAGAAACAGAGCACAGCCTGCTTGCTGCCTCAATTCTTGGTAGTTTTAAATATTCCACTAATACTATGAATATAATCAACTCTATTACTATACTATATTATTTATTTTCTTTCAAGTCCCACAGGATCATCTTGGGTTCATTATATTTGTTTGATATTACTTGTACTGTATTACTGAAAATGTAATAAAATGTGTGTTTTTTATCAAATAAACTTATTCAATTTTTATCCAACTCAAATAAACACAAGGTTTACAACAAATTTTTATTTCGTTTTTCATTCGAATAAAAATATGCTAATAATATAATTGCGTGAAATACCTTCTTGAAGAAGAAATGGTTGGCCAAATGGTTGAGAACCATCGGATTGGTGGAGTCGATGGAATAGGCTTTGGACAGCATTTGTACTCCGGTGCGAATGTCATCGGGCTGCTGCCTGTTCAGCTGCAGGATGGCCAGACCGACCAGTGCTCCCACGCACCCCGAGTCCAGCTCAAGAGCTCGTTCGAATGCTAACCTGGATACAAATTCAACAATTCACTCTGTTCGTAACAAAGGAGACCAGCTATTTATGTTACGGTTGGGTGATATCCACTTCACCATTGATCAAGAATCAGTCCGGGTAGGCAAATTCATTACGTCCAGCTGTCAGTTCGTCAACTTCCTGTTGCTTTCAGAAAGTCAATGAATATAGTGTCACATATTTTATTGATTATATTTATTGAGACATATTTATGGAGGATAAGTAATCAATTTATTGAAACATATTTATGGAAGATAAGAACAAACGTAAACTTGGAAGATTGTTTGAGGAGACCAGTAGTTTATCTGTTGTGAAAAGTATGAGGCTGAGATGGGCTGGTCATGTGCACAGAATGCCGGAAGGGAGGGTGCCAAAGATGGTGCTGGAAGGCAAACCCGGAGGAAGAAGACTACAAGGAAGACCAAGAAAGCGGTGGGTTGACGATGTGGAGGAGGATTTGCGATGGATGGAGAAGAACAGCAGAATGTCGAAAGGGGTGGAAGGATGTGGTTGTGAAGGCTAAGGCCCTACATGGGCAGTAGTGCCAATAATGATGATGATATTTTATTCTAAAATTATCAAATAATACAAGCATATTGTCACTTGAAATCAAAAACCTAACCCTCAACCTAAAAAACAAGTTTAATTACCAGTTTAAATATCATCAGGTAGAATTTTTCAATCAAATCAGCACTTCAGCTAAGTTATTGAAAAATGTTTTAAAAAGTTGGTAGCCTAAATAGTTACCTAGCCTTTTCCTGATTGCCAAGCTTCATGAAGCAATGTCCCATGCCAAGCCGCACAGCTGCCGGGCAATTGGGATTGGTTCGCAACGCCTTCTTGTAGAAAGCCAGCGCTCCGCGGTAGTCCTTCTTGCTGAATGCAATACACGCTTTACCAAGCAGAGAAGGAATGTTATTCGTCGACTGGTTCAACACGAAATTGAACTGAGCATCAGCTTGTTCCATTTTATCGCCCTCCAGAAGGCAAAAGTACGCTTTACCCAGCAGATGGTTCTGAAATATCAACGTAAATTGGTTATTCCTTGCATAATGTGTGGGTTGTAAAACTCCTGATAACTGAAGACTCACTCAATCGATGTTACTTGATTTTTTAGAATCATGCATGATGGCAATAGATTAATTTACAGTAATTTTATGATTATTGTTACACAAAAATCCAAAGTTGAATGCTGTAGTAAATTTATTTTTACACGAGAACTTGAAAAAACTATAACCACACGAAATGAAAAGCTACACATCAAACATATTTACTCTACAAAACAAGTAGGCATTCTAAACAAAATGTATACCTGTTCTCAGTTTGTTGGCATGAAATAATAAATAAATTATCCTCTTAAGCGGCCCATAGACGAACAACTTGGTTGGCCACTGTTTCCTACAGACAGTCAACCTGCTTTTGCGAACTTCATTTCCGGATCAGCTCTGTTGCTGTAGCGTTTACACTCGACATTTACAAAAAAATGAGCGGTCTCTTATCTTTTATTGAACTATACGAGCTATGTGACGAACACCAACCTGGAAGAACCTGGTTGTGAATAAATATAAGGCTTTTATATAATATAACCTGGTTATGAATGAAGAAGGCTTATGTATTATCTATCATTTAAGTTGAGAGCATATATTCCATTTTTTAACAGGTCTCTATGCTTTATAACAGGCTTAAGAAAAAGTGTTACATTACAGATTTACTGTTTATACAAAATTTTAATGTTTTTACAGAAGAACAAGAATGATTAACCGCCTTCACTTAAGAAGTTGAAGAAATAGGTACTTCAAATAAAAAAATCCTCCAACAAATTGTATAAGCTCAATAAAAAGCGAGTTCTCATTTTATTTTAGTCAAGACTTAATTGTTACTCAGCATACAAACAAAATGTATTGTGTTTTAAGATTTTGCTCCCTGGTTTACTAATACTGTAATAAGTGAAAAAGCCTGATTTCATGAAATAACCTGAATTTGAGCAACAGTAGATTCTAAACCAGTAAAGAATTATATTACAGAACCTTTTTAAAATCACCCTACAAGATAACTGCCTCTCAATCATCCAACTGCCTTTCAAACCTGGTTTTCGTTTATTGTGAAATGAGGCCTAAAAATGCTTTCAAGCATATTAAAATTTAAAAATTTTCCGGGGAAGGGGGGGTCCCTGGATCCCCTTTTCTGGGGGGATTGAATACCCCACAAACAATTAAGCCCACCCAAAGGTTTTGAAAGTTGGCGCCCATGAGTACTACGAGACTATTCAAATACTGAGGTTGTGAACTGTATTGTCAACTTCCCCACAGATGCTCCAACATGGTTGCCAACATGAGGCTCCGCCCACAGAAAATCAAAACTATTTGATCTCACACCAACCGTTGGACCAACCGGCTGCTACAATCGCCAACCTGCCCACAGACGAACAACATCTTCTCAAACACAGCAAGTTGTTCGTCTATAGGCCCCTTTATTAATGAGTTTGATTAGACATGTTGAGAAATTTGATTCCTCAATACAATAATTCTAATTAATCTTCATTTTTGTTCAGAGCAACTAAGATAGGGCGCATCTGGCCCTCTCTCACTTCTCGTGTGTTAGAGATTGAAGCCAACAAATCTTATCAGTATCATTCAAAAGAGTAATGAGGTTATGGTTTCCAGAACACTTATTTAATCTCATGGGCCATTAAACCGATACATTTGATAAGTGTCCTAGAAACCGGACCTTATTCTCATCGAGTTACACAAATGAATATAATATACAATTTGAGAATTATAGAGAAACTCTAAGCATTGAACAAAGGAAGGAAGTACTTATAATGATAAAGATGTAATTCAAAACAAATCAGAATATTGAGATTGATTGTTTACCTGATCGTACATGATGATCTTGTCAGCCGTTGTATACAAGTCATTTGCTTTCAGAAATAAATCCTTCTTCTTGTCTTTGTTCTTTTCTCGATTAGCCATTTGCACATAGTAGGCGGCCAGCATGTCCAGAGCTCGCATTTGATCTTTTTCGAAATCCCTGTAATCGATGTTAGCATCGATCCTCGAAAATTCGAGAATCTTGATGAAGTCATTGATTTTGCCCTGCTTATAGTATTCCAGCTAAAAAACAACATGATTATGATTTATAATAAAGGTTGTATATTTTGTCATTTTATACATTTTTAAAAAGTAAAATGTCAATTTATGAAGAAAACTTTTTTAACCTTGTTTTTAACATACGTAATTGATACAATAAGTGAATGGCTATAAGATTGACTACCTGATTTATTTGAAATCCAAAATTCAGAATTTACAGGTCAAGTAATCTTAATGATTCAAGAAGGTAGGGGAAGTTAAACGATCAGTGTTGTAAGGCAACGATAAGATCCAACAAATTAATATCAAAAAATTATTTTATCCAACGAATTGCTTTTAGTATTCAGAAATCTTCAAAAACAGAAAAGTTAAGGGATTACTTTTACATTTCTAATTGTAAATGAATTTTTAGTAAAGATAAGTTTTGACAATTTGTGATCAAGCTTTGACCTGCCAATATAGAACTATATTTTTTATTTTTTTCTTATATCTCATTAACTCGTAAATATTTCAAATATTTACTAAAAAACAACTTTATTACAAGTATGGTTCAGTAATTTATTGACAATTATTTTGAATAATTTTGTTCAATCTAATAAAATGAAAATACAACCACTTACCGCCAAGTTGACCCAGATGTGTAATTGAGCATTCTCCTGCCGGAGAATACCAAGAACTTCATCTCCTTCAGGTAGTTGATCAAAGTACAATTCAATAACCTGAAACAAATATCATAATTTAATAAATAATATCTAAAAAAATGAAAAAGAGTATCATAGTATAATTTAAGAATAAAGCTTTCAGTTTAAATTTAGGCTACCTTAATTCTCTTGTGAATAGTAATCAAGTTACAGGGATGAATCAAACTTGTGTGGAATTGATTATTGAATTTTAGCTTAATGTAATTTTTTCTCATAGATGATTATAATTGTTGTTTTCATGTAATTCAATTTTATGTTTCATGCTGAAATAAACAATGGACCCATGCTTATCTCATCTCATGACATTCTACTTTCTAAACTTGGAAATTTTGGTTTTAATTGTAGATTTGTAGCACTTATAAGGTCATATTTAATGGACAAATTTCAGGCAGTGTACTTTAATAAAGACATGTCTGGTTACAAGCCTGTTACTAATGGAGTGCCCCTCCTGCCCCAAGGCTCAATTCTAGGACTATTACTGTTTATTATCTATATGAATGACCTGCCAGGCAATATTGAGGATGATAGCACAAGTTGTTATATGTATGCAGATGATGTATGCCTGAATATCGTGACCGATCTCAACAGAAGAGAAACCTTATTAAATGAAAAATTAGAACTGATGTCCGATTGGTGTAGTGCTAATAAACTTGCTCTGAATTTGAACAAAACGCAAAACTAATCTGAACCTTATAATAACTTGAAATCAGGGCATTCTGTCAAATTTCTAGGCATAAAATACAGAATAATACGAAATGGAAGTGCCATATTGACTGCACTATCCCCAAGGTAACAAGAGGTGTGTATTTATGTTGAGAAGAGTAAAGGAATTAGTGTCTCAGAAAATTTTAGTAAATGTCTACTATAGTATGTGCATTCACACTTTTTTATGGAGCTATATTATGGGCCGATTTTAGTGATTCCCATTCACTTTTTGTGTTACAAAAAAGAACAATAAGAACCATTGTAATGTTCCTCCCCGTACACACTGCAAACCGCTATTAGTTTAGATTGAGACTTATGTTTACCGTGTATTTTTATTTTTCAATGTTTATTATTTGTAAAGACTAACTTGCTCTCATTCTCTTGTCATTTTGATGTTTATTTGCACAACACAAGAAATAGGTTGAACCGAATATTAGAAACGAATATTGTAGGTACAAATCTAGTCATATTAGTTTTAGGACGTGTGCAATTAGGTTTTATATTCAGTTACAGTTACATATGATAGGCTTACTAGTGAGTAGATATGAACTTAAAATTAAGGATTTTCTAATAAGAAACTGTTTTTATACTAATGATGAATATTCTGCCTTCAATATGGAGAATTTTTAAGACGTTGATGTGATGATTTCTTGTTGTTTTTATGTGGTATGATTAGTTATATAATTATGTAATGATTTATGTAATTTTCTCATGACGTGGCCTATACAAATTGTAATTTGTGTGGCAATAAATGGATTTTGATTTGATTATGTAAACAATGAACTGTATCATTTAAGCGTATCTGGTGTCTCTATTATCGATACATCGAAACGAAACATTAAATCACACATCAGTTCAGAACCTGAAAGGTTCCGTTTAACAAAACGGGTCATTTACTAGCCGCCAATTTGGTCCAACTACATTGGGCCACCACGTAGAATTGTGAGCCACTCACGCACAGACTGGTTAGTTAAACATCCCCACTCACGATCCAAATCAAACGTAACTAGGCGGCTGACCTTGGGTGGTTGACAGTTTAGTGAGTTTACCAGACTGCTGTCGGAAGTCTGGTGAATTGTTAAACTGACTTGTCGACAGCACTCGCCCCGCCCACAACAACCCCATTCATGAGTTTTAACGTTGAACTGATGGACCTCAAGTTTACATTTTTTTATGAATCTCAACATATTAAATAGTAGATGGCCCGCTCGTTAATTTAAAGTTTGAAGGGTAAGTTAGGGAGGCTGTGTGTTTGCTTTGAAATTGCTTACTTTGATGGTGATGCATTCGATAGGCTACCTATTTATATTACCGATAATTGGGGCACAAGATAAATAACTCTCCTTATCAAGAATCACAATGGTAGCAGCAACTTATTTCATCACTTAGGATACCGTAAATCAAAAACATTATAATAACAAACTAACATCTGGAAACCTGAGAAAACTGAATAGCATTTAAGTATGCTATTATCAATAACAAGAATTTACATTTTATAAAAGGTATGTTTGAAGTTGAAGAAAGTCAAGGTTACAGCATAGCAGATGTTGAGGCACAGCAGCCCATATTAGCGCCGTTGACGGTTTGTTATTAGGTTAGGTGAGCAAAAAGATAATGAAAACTAGCCATTCAAAATCTAATTAAACAATACAGTAGTAAGATATATACTATGATTACGGGCAAGGTTATTTTTGAAGTCAATATCATAATGAAGGATATCAACTTATGTTTTGTATTATCGAGTGTTTAAGATGACTTACCTCGTCAGTTGTATCGCGCAAAGGAATCTCAATAGAGTTTGCCATTTTTGAAGGTTATTAATAATCTTGAACACGGATCAACAGTAACAATAGCTTCATGAAATTTTATGATAGTAGTAAGAGAGATTGTTTGGAGTCATTATGAGTTATGACAAATAATAAAATAATTGAATTATCACAAACAGATGAAACACGCACAGATTGACACACGCACACAAAGATTATGCCGATGCCGATGCTTGTGCTTGATTGTGAATGAGTGTGCGTGCGTAAATGCAAATATAACCTCAAAAAGGTAAGTGCAAAAAATAAATTAATTTGAAATAACCAAACTTTTATATTGAAATTTTTAAACAATTAAATAGATCTCATCTAAAGCAATCACAATTTGGAATTGAAAACATTTTTCACCGTGAATATCGTTGGTGCTTCTCAAGTGCAACTTGCTTGGACAAGTTACTTTTATACAAGCTGATTCTACGTCGTGTTAGTTAGCCGAATCTGAATGTTCGTGAATTTATTTTGACACTTGAAAATTGCATAAATGCTCAAACCAATAGTTCAAATAATAATAAATAAACTTTATTTGTCATGAGACATGCTCCAAAAGAAAGAAAGCTCTTCTTTCGACTGGACATTGACAGTCGATCCTACACACATTGGGCATCTACTTTGTTTGTGTACACTAATCTGGTTCCACTGGCATAAATGTGTTGTTACAACACTACAGCTAAGAGAGCAAGTGCACTCCTAAAACACTTGTGTTGTGAGACAAATTTGAATGTATATTTTCATTTTTATGTTTTGACATGTCCTTGTGGTTGTTGTGATCATATAATAGACAAAAGAAATACTAAGACATTGACAAGGCAGTGCTGTTTTTCTATCTTTCTCCACTGCTATTAATAATTAAGTACACTCTTTGAACAATCGATTTTGTCTACCAACTATACAGGCAATTCTGAGTTTTTCAAACTTATTGTTTCTATTTAGATTGCTCTGAGATAGACCTGTATTCACAATTGAAAACTTACAAAAGTTAATAAGATATGTTTATAAGAATCTACTACAATGAAATGTATTTTAAAATATAATTTAATTTTTTATAAATTTGATTCTAAGTTATTTCAAAGATCGATAGTGTAAATATAGTTGGTGCAACTGTTTGCTCAATCTGCTGGATCGGGAATTGGCCAATCAGAAATTCAGAACGGGAGTCAAGTCAAGAGTTTGTTCTGCTAGACTTCCAATAATTTTATAGCGAAAAATTGGCAAATTTTTAGTTTAATAATATTCAAAATGATAGGCAGAGTGTTAACACGAGGTTTGGTTGCAAGGAATGCAATCCAAAAGACTCAACAGAGAACAAACGTTACTCTACCACCTGCCAGAAGGTGCCCATTTATGGTAGGTTATATTATTTTACACGACCTTACATTTGACCTGGGGCCTATTTCACAAAGGTACAAGTATTGTTACCAACCATGGTTACGAACAAGTACTTGTAGTTACAAGTTTACAAGTACTCACGTTTCACAAAAATTTATGATCTACAAGTTTACAATTTTACAAGTCTACAAGTACTTCAATAGTAAACATAACCTATTTTCATGATGATTTCCTTTATAAAGGTTACTTGTACTTTTCAATAATTACTTTGAAAATATTTGAAAGCAATATAATGTTTTTTGTACAGTCTACTTAATCTATTGCTGAATTTGTAACCTACACAGTATATGTAGGCTACTTTGTATTTATACTATAGTACACATAACCTATGAGGTAACATATTAATAACTATTTTGGAAATTTATTAAATTCAATCTCCTGATGCTTATATTTCCAAAATAATGAATTTTAGAGGAATATAGGGCATTTTTGATTATTAGAAATATTTATTGAATATTTCAAATCATTTTAATGATCACTTGTAAATCCTTTACATAGCTTTCCACTTCGGTAGAAATTTCATAGTTACGAACAAGTAATTTCGACAAAAATTGTTGGCTACAATAAAAATCTTTGTGAAACACTTGTTCGTAACAAGCAAATCACTTGTAAACTTGTAGAAATTCATTGTAACTACAAGTTTACAATTCTGCTTTTGTTTTTGTGAAACGCTAGTAATCAGCTGTTCTCCAAAACCATGGTTGCCAACAAGACTTGTAACCTACTTGTACCTTTGTGAAACGGGCCCCTGATATCTATTATTTTTATCCCACTATTTTTTAACTAATTTTAATATTTTCAAACTCTTCTCTCAATTTACTGTGTTATTCACAAAAAGCAGTCATTATATTTAACTAACAAGTGTTGAACTCGTGTATGCTATTTTTGTCCCATTTGGATCTACACTTATGCCAAGTATAAAAACTACATAGTATCACAACAAAGTAAAGGAGGAATTTCTAAGCTTATTTTATAAGTACTAGCTGCGCTGAACAGATGTAATATACCTTATATGTTCTCCTTCATCCATTACCCACAAGTGTGGGATCAAATGCGTGTGCTTTAATTTATCAATCACTGGTAATAGCACAACTACGGAACTACCTTTAACGGCTGTTGTCCTTAATTCCTCCTACATTCATGACCAGTTAACTAGATGGATGGCTTCAAACTATATTGTTCTTGTGTGCATCAAAATACTCATTGAGTAGAATGGGTTTCTGTTTAGCCAGATATTAACTCTGTTTTTAAAGCAATACACTGCAGGTTCTTCACACTAGCAGGCAGGTCATTGTACAGGCACAGTGCAAATATTGGGAAGGAGTCCCTCCTCTTGTTGGTTTGGTAGCGCGGTATGTCAATGTCCAGTCTCCTCCTTGTAGCATACTTATTTACTTTTTTCTTCTTCAGTCCTCCCAACGCATGCACATGATGATCAGCCCTCAGCACATGACTGCCCTCGGTGTCCTCAACAAACATGTAGTAGACAAGACAATATGTACTATGTGAACTTAAGGATAGGTTCAATGAGCCTACAGTGCTCACGATGTCCTGCTAAGTTGATCACTCAAAGTGTTTTTTCTGGAGCATCAGCACACTCTTGCAGCCCGCCGCATGCCCCCACAGCAGATGGAAATGGGAAAGGGCAAACCATCACCAGATCTTTTCTGCTGAGTCTACGCAGCAAGTAGATTACCCGTGCCAGCCTGGTGAAAACTTCATCATTGTGGCCTGCCCATGTCAATTTGGAGTCAATGACAAATCCCAGGAGTTTTTCCACTGATTCATGAGCAGAGTCAGCAAGGCTACGAAGTCCAAAGACTAGTTGCTGGGTCTTCCCCACATTTAAGCAGAGTCTATTTCTCTCGAACCACTGCTTGGCATCATCAAAAACTCGCTGAGCCTGCAAACCAGCTTGTTCAACTGTCCGCCTTCTAGAGTATAGGCCTATTGTGGTGTCATCCGCAAATATCAGCACCAGTACAAGAAGCCCAACATCATTGATCATATCTAGAAATATTAGGGCCCATCACCAGTCGACAAACATATACCCTTCACAATGACCAAAATTTATGCTTAAGTTTTCCTTTCCTAAAACGTTATTTTGCCTTAACGTTAGAGCTTGCTTTAATTTATAACGTTAGGACACATATCTGGGTCGCCAGTGGGACACCAGAAGTGTATGAGCGAACACGGGCATTATTCTTTATTGTGTTCATTGCTCCAAGGACACCAGGTTTTGGCGGCTGGCTAGTGTGTCACTTGAGTCGCCATCCATGTGTTTCACGGACATCCCATCTTGCTGTACTCACATAATATACCGCTGGTTTCTCTGATGTTCCAATGTACAACTAAAAGACCACATTGTAACGAAAATCTCAATTAAATGCTGTAGATCACCCTGAAGACTTCTGCTACTGCAAACATTGACAACAGGGTGAACAGTTGGATGGAAACTAGTAGCAGAAGTCTTCGAGGTAAATACAGCATTTAATTGGGATTTTCGTTTAATAATAATTACTTAGTGATTAGCGTTTGAACAAATGCAATTTTCAATTTATTACCATCTGTAGAAAGACTACAGTTTTGAGTTTCAGACATTAACTTGAATCCTTTACTTGATACTTGATATTCTCCCACTGGAAGCGCGTATGCGCCATGGTCGTCAGATTTTTTCATCATAATGTAGAGCTCAATTTCCTTGTGGTTCCTGGTGTCGGTGTGGTGAGATTCTTTCCTCAATGTATTCTTTGAAATGGAAATTCAAGATACTTTTTGTCATTAAAGCCTGGTTTAGACACTCAAGTTTAGCTTCAGTCTTTTGCTCAAGCAAAAGTCGAAACATGTAAGTCGTTGCGTCTGGATGGTAAAATGTATCGGCCGGGAATCTTTTCCCATCAAAACGTCCGTCTTTTGCCTATCCACCAAAACCTAAATCGCGTAAAAATGGAGATGGAGAAATTGTGATTTCGGATCGGATTCAGCGCCCTCAAATTAATAAAATGCGTTGCAAGTACTTGAAAATAAGCAAGTTCTTTTTATCAATTGTATATAACGCCATAACCCTTTTTTGATTCTCACGATACTCTCAGGATTTGAAGTTGATATTATGATCTACTATCATGATTTATAATAAGATGTACTATATTGTTGATAAGAATACTTATTTACAAATTTCAATCCATTTACAATCACTGTGTCTCGAGATATGACTTGTAAACAAAGCCATTTAGCGATTAATAGTAATATTCTTGTCATTATGTTGTTAAATATAGTATTAACCAGTTGAATCAGCAAAAAAAACGATATAAATTATTACTCATCTACCTGATATATGTCAACCATATACAATTCAAAACCATATCAAGCCCAATTTCCATTGGTCATTGACAGAAGTCAAACATCATTGTCAAGGCGATGACAGGCATACCAACCATGAAATTATGCAAATCATTTCACTCAATACCCTTGTATTGTAAAAGTACAATACCCTTGGCTTGTTGCCAATGTTTAATAATATGACATGCGCAGGACATACAGTAGCCTACTTCACTTGGTTTCTATTGCAGATTGCAGTATTCATGAACTTCTCGATGAGTGAGTGAATACTGAGCTGTCAAGTGTCCGGGCTATTATCATAAACAATTGTCTGTAGTGAATCAGTATTAATATATTTTCAGTATTTATATAGCAGTCTTATTATTAGTTATTTCATTTTATTTATCAGTTAGTTGGTTTATATAGTTATTCTTATTATGTCAGATTTACGCACATACCCACGCGAATTCATTATTGAATTCATTGAACTCTACAAAGCTCATCTATGTCTTTTGAAAATAAAATCGAAAGAGTATAGTGATAGAGATAAAAAGAGAAACGACATACTAGTAAAATAATGACATACTAGTGAATAAATTCAAGGAGGTTGACCCCACTGCTACTATATAGGGACTTTGTAGCAAGAAAAATAAACTCTATGCGTATAATCTATCGAAAAGAATTGATGAAAATTGTGAAATATCAACGCAGTGGAGCTGCGCTAAATAGGAAATCGGACGACATAAGACTGATGCGTCTGGATGCAATTTTTTTTCTTGAACCAAACGATCCGTCTTTTGCTTGAGCAAAAGACTGATGGTAAACTTGAGCATCTGGACCCGGCGTAATATAAACTTAGTATATAACCAACTAAAGCTTTTGATAGTTAGATAAAGAAATTATCTAATATTTCTTATCCGATAGCTCATTCTTTTCAGATTGTCAAGGCAGTTCAAAAACCATTATCAAGATTGGTGGTCAAATTTTGAAAAAAAATCATCCCTAAGTTTGCTATTTTTCTGCACCAAAAAATTTCATTATGTTTGCCCATGTTTAGAATTAGATCCTCATTAAATTTCAATAATATATTTCTGTCTATTCATTTAAAACTGATTTAATGTAATTTTTGTTCCAGGTAAAACTGTTGGTCGGTGGGTCAATGTGTGGAAGCGCTTTGATCATTCCTGGATATGTTATCGCTAACTTGAAGTATTACAACGGAAGTATCAATGCCCCACCTGAAGAAGAATTGGAAGATGAGTAAACACGTATGTTAAACTGTGCGTCTAGTGATTTCTAATCTGTTTGTAAATAGCATGAAATAAAATCATGTTTCCACAAAATTAATTGTATGTAACGAAAATATAATATTGTCCTATTTAATTGTTTCAGACTTTTTTATAAGACATCCTATCATTCAATCAAAAATAAAATGTTGAGGATAATTCCCACATGAGCCTCAAGTTTGTGTTTATGAAATTGAAGGAGTGAGGATGGGTGATAAATTGTTCATGAATAATTAAGTTATGTGGTTTAGAACTGGTACACATCTGGGTGTCACCCTGGCATAACCTGGCAATACATTCTGATTTCTGAAAAAATCAATTTTCAATCCTCACAACAGAAAATCCAAAATCATTCAAGAATTCTCGGAAGGAAACGACGAAATTGATAGGAGAGAATTTTATTCTCCAATCATATTTGAGAAGAGGTTTGAGCAAAATTCTGCTGTACCTTCCCTGGAGTATTGATTGAACTTTTAGTGGAGCCTCATTAACGAGGATAATTTAGAGAATAACATTATGCCGATTGGCGGCTAAATAATTAAAACTACGATTATACTATTGTGATTGTGTTCAGAGTACATTTTCCTTTGTTTGAATTGTGAAATTCGATGATTTTTTTAAAAGTCGTCAAAACAGCTGTTCTACAGATGAAATATCTCTACTATGTGTTCTTTTTATGAACTGCTCTACTTACCTACCGTACCTCATGCACGAGAACGAGGTTACAAAGTCCATTTCTCAAGGATGGGGTGGACCCCCCATTAGTTTCCCAGAAAGAAGACTCATGCCAGTTAATAGAGCTAATAAATAACTATACAGAGTATGAATTTGAAAAAAATCGGTCAAGTTATTTTGAGAAAATCGTGAAAAACATGGTTTTTTTTAGTAATTATCCGCCATTTTTCTCAAGTATATTACGGAGCTCCTGCAATTTTCCCAGTAATGAGACTCATGTCAGTTGATAGGGCTTATAAATAGCTATCCATGGTATAAATTTAAAGGAAATCGTTGGAGCCGTTTTCGAGAAAACCGTGAATAACATGGTTTTTTAGTGATTATCCGCCATTTTTCACAAGAATATTACGGAGCTCCTGCAATTTTCCCAGAAATGAGACTCATGTCAGTTGATAGGGCTTATAAATAGCTATCCATCGTATAAATTTGAAGAAAATCGTTAGAGCCGTTTTCGAGAAAACCGTGAAAAACATGGTTTTTTAGTAATTACTCGCCATTTTGAATTCAATCTTATTGAATTTCTTATTGTCAGATCCTCATGGTATAAGGACCTAAAGTTTAAAATTTCAAGTCAATCGGTTGATTAGGAATGGAGTTATCGTGATCACAGACACAAACACACAGACCAACACCCAAAAATCATGTTTTTGGTTTTTGGACTCAGGGGACCTTGAAACGTATAGAAAACTTGAAATTGGGGTACCTTAATTTTTTTTGAAAAGCAATACTTTCCTTACCTATGGTAGTAGGGCAAGGAAAGTAAAAATGATCAGTAGAATTTTTAAACCGTTATGTTGTTCAAGCTGGTTACGTCTGGTCTATTTGCGTTTTCTCTCTCGTTAAGATCATTGAACTTTTATAAGGTTAAGAAAGGCGCAAAACAAAATTTGACATTTACACAACATAACCTCAAAATCTAACAATCGATTTCACTTTATATAGACTACTGCTATGTCGAGAAATTAATATATCGACATAAGATTCATTCAGTAACAGCACCAAAAATTTAAAATTATTTCAAAGTTTCAAAGGCAGACTCCTGTTATTAGCAATATTAATCAATCAATCAAGTTTTATTGAACAAATAATATTTACATTGGAGGTCCCACTGAACCCGAAGGTTTTTCAGTAGGTGCCGCCTATATAAGTATGCATAGTAAATCATACATTACAAAGAAATAAAATTAACAAATATGATAAGAGGAAGAGAGAAAAATTTTTTTGCATGCAAAGGGAAGTTGGGAAGTAAGAAGAGGATGTAAAGGAAGGTAAACTTATCTAGGAACTAGAATAATAAAATTTAAGAAGATAAATTAGATAAACTACTCAAGTAGAAGAAAAATATCAATTAAATCAAATCATAAATAATGAAAAATGAGTATTCACTATTTATGAAAACAAAAAATGTAATACACATACATGGGGAAAAAATTGAGAAATGAAAGTCAAATTTCAAGAAATAATTATGGTCGCTCTGGCTGGTGACAGTGACTCAATAAAATTAATGTACCAGCAAAATCTCTGCTAGCTGTTTCTTTATAAATGAGGTTATTGTTATTTATTACATAGCTAAGAACATCACTTTTTGAATAATCTCAAATATTCAGAGGCAATTTATTAAATAATTTAGGAAGTATGTAGAGGAGTGATCTTTTTCCATATATATTTCTAAATCGAGGTAACTGATATATAACTGGTGATCTTAAATTGTAAGGAGATGGTGGAGCAAAGGATCTGTATTGAATATTATTTTTGAGAAATATAATTTTGTAAATATAGAAGTTCTTTGGAGTTGGGATATGGTAGAAAATGATACATTAGAAAGATTATTGAAGTTGATAAGAGGCAATCGAGATGTTATGCACTTCTGGGTTCTTAATTGAATTATTTCTACTCTGTGCAACAAATAGTCAGCTGCACAGCCCCATGAATCTATACAATACCTGATGATAGACTCTACGAGAGATTTATAAATTAGGTTGAAGACAGTCGACCGGAATAGTTTTATGCATGTAAAATATTTTTGCGCTTAATGCTTGAAGTTTTTTCGAGATGTAGTTGATGTGTGGATGCCATCTCATTCTACTGTCAACTATCACACCTAGATATCGGGTACCGTCAACATGGGTTAGTGATGGGCAACTACAGGTTTGAAATGATCTAGAAAGACAGAGGCAGTCATGACTGATAATTTTTGGAGTTTCATTTCATCTCATATGTGGTGATTTAAAATGCATTAAAATTGTTTTTTCTTATTAATTACTAAATTTCTGTCATTGGACCACCTAAGAATCCTATGATAGTCAGATTATTAATCTTCATAATAATTATGAATTATCGTATGATATAAATTTCCAACCAACATGGCTCAATTTCTTTGAATAAAAGCCCAATTTACAACCAGTTTTACATATGTGATTTGATAAGTTTATCCGTTATCGGATGTCGATTATTTGAATCAAGAGTTATCGTCGAACATACTTACTTAGACTTCTCTTACTTAGAATTCGTCTTCTCTGCAGTTCCATGTCGGGGGAGGAATCGTCAAAATGTCCTCCCTTCGGCGGGGATTTGCGTCAGTTTGTCGTCTCGTAAAGTGCTGGTAAGTGTGGTTTTGGATATATTCTGTGGGAGCGTATATACGTAGTAAGGTCGGGCTATCAGATAGCCTACTGCTATATAGTGCAGAGGCAACCCGCCTGTTAAACTCCAGTGTCCAGTGCTTTCAGGGTTTTTGGCAATAGGTTGAAAGTAGACTCCTAGTCCAGTCAATATAGACATAAAAAAGGGGGTGTGCTTGGAATTTATATTGTAGTTCTGATTTTCTAATATATTATTTGGGTACATAAGAGAAGTCCAGAACCAATTTCTTCATGCAAAATTTCCTTGTGCTAGATACAGAGTGGCCCAATATTAAAATACCTCGTATTTTCGGCTCATTTTCCAGTTTTCAGCTATCTCTGCCAAATCTTGTAATCGGACAGAAAAATTTGCTCTCGTCTTTTTTTTAGATCATGAAATTCTGAATAAAATGAGATGATTCGGAACTCTCTATCTCCAATAAGTTCTGAGTTATGATTTTTCAAAAATGAGTGAAATTTAAAGAAAAAATAAATTATTATGAATTTTAGTTTTTGATCAACAATATCTTCCGATTGTTACCATTTAGATGTATAATTCACAATCTCTCTGGGCGTATTTATGTGCTCTACAATCTGAGATCAGGTAGAGCGCTCCATCTAATATAAATTTCCAGGTACACCTGACAACAATGCTCCTTGTATTGTGAAAAACACCTAATTTTCAGCATCAACCATCATCACCAACTACATTGTCCTCACATTGATATTTCGCACAATGACATAGGTTCATGAGATTATGTTCTATGAGAATCACCCGTTAGAGGCACTTCATTTCAGTATTTCCTAGTGGAGAGGCGCGCTTAAGGACACCTCAAGGATCAAAATTTCAAACACTAATAACTTTTGACATAATGCTTGGATTTCATCGTACTACACTTCATTCTTCTTGGCTCGTCAAGGCGGTCCAAAATCATGCATCATGAGTCAAATTCGGTCGAAAAATGGTAAATTTATTGTTGAGTGTACTTATTCCATACACAAGCCCATATTCCAATACACAAAAAATTACCAATTTCTATATTCAAAGCTATGTATCTAGGTAACCCCTTATTATAAAAATCATTACTTGATCTTGAAATGTACAATGAAATTTCCTCTTTCATTTGCTGTAAACGATTCATGAAAAAATATGTTCGTAAAGTGAGATTTGATTGTTGAAAAAAATCCGGAAATTGTAGATATTTTCGCATATTAACGGTTTTGGCAGTTCTATGATAGGGAAAAGTGATTCAAAATGGATTTTAGGCAACTGAGCTCGTAGAGGATTTATTTATCTATACAATTTGGAATCATTCCTGAGTTTCTATGATGTATCAGACTCGTTTTAGAAACTCTTGATCAACAGTAAAATCACTCAACAATAAATTTACCATTTTTCGACCGAATTTGACTCATGATGCATGATTTTGGACCGCCTTTACGAGCCAAGAAGAATGAAGTGTAGTACGATGAAATCCAAGCATTATGTCAAAAGTTATTAGTGTTTGAAATTTTGATCCTTGAGGTGTCCTTAAGCGCGCCTCTCCACTAGGAAATACTGAAATGAAGTGCCTCTAACGGGTGATTCTCATAGAACATAATCTCATGAACCTATGTCATTGTGCGAAATATCAATGTGAGGACAATGTAGTTGGTGATGATGGTTGATGCTGAAAATTAGGTGTTTTTCACAATACAAGGAGCATTGTTGTCAGGTGTACCTGGAAATTTATATTAGATGGAGCGCTCTACCTGATCTCAGATTGTAGAGCACATAAATACGCCCAGAGAGATTGTGAATTATACATCTAAATGGTAACAATCGGAAGATATTGTTGATCAAAAACTAAAATTCATAATAATTTATTTTTTCTCTAAATTTCACTCATTTTTGAAAAATCATAACTCAGAACTCATTGGAGATAGAGAGTTCCGAATGATCTCATTTCATACAGAATTTCATGATCTAAAAAAAGGCGAGAGCAAATTTTTCTGTCCGATTACGAGATTTGGCAGAGATAGCTGAAAACTGGAAAATGAGCCGAAAATACGAGGTATTTTAATATTGGGCCACTCTGTATCTAGCACAAGGAAATTTTGCATGAAGAAATTGGTTCTGGACTTCTCTTATGTACCCAAATAATATATTAGAAAATCAGAACTAAAATATAAATTACATGCACCAATGTATATAGTGACTGGACTATCCTGTGTATGCTGGTGACTGTTCAAACTTTTTGACCGGTGCATTGGAAGGTAATGTTTCCAACATTCCTTGTACAGAGTGACCACAAGAAACATTTACATTTTAGAAATTAAAAAGCAATATTTATTTTTCAAGATAGGCACTATTTATTCAACTTGAGTAAAATATTTGTGAGCATATGCCATTATTACTTTAAGTAGAGAAAATTATGTCAGGAAGGTGACGTCCTTCTTCTTTGAGGCAATTTTCTATTCTGTCCAAGAAGCTCTTCCACACTCGTTCCAGTATATACTGGACGATATACTTGCAGTGATCAACACCACCTCAGTACGTATCGCAGCTTTCAAGTCATCTACGGGGTTTATGTCGATAAACATGCTCTTTCAAATGTCCCCAAAAATGAATATCACTTTGGATGACTTTGGAAGCGGCGATACTTACTGAGGTGAAGTGGATCACTGATGACACACTGCAACGAGTGTGGAAGACCTTCAGTCCAGTCAATGAAGGGTTAAAGAGGGAAAAGTTTGGAAGACAATTTTTGACCCCGCAGTTCTGTTTAGGGTAGTAAGGAGGCAAACATTATTATTAAAAGTACCCACCCCTACACCCTATGCTAAGGAGGTGGGGTGGTTCAAAGGTTCCATTTATTGATTTCTCGCATACAACTCGAAAACAATAAATCTTACCGACATTATTATTTCATACAAAAATTGAAGCTTACATTTTCCTACAATATCGATCCCAACATTTTTTCTAATATCTCTTCTACTTTTCGAGATATCCACTCTCAAAGGTGTGACATATTTAAAAAAAACACATTTTGCTATTTTTGCTCTTATAACTTTTGAATATCAGTGGGAAAAATTCATGCTGATTATGAGCTTATAGAGCATCAAATTCTCTTCAACTTTATGTAAAATTTTACAAGTTTACGCATTTCCCCTATTGCAGAAGCTTTAGTATTGTGTGTGAAATCTTCAGTTTTACAACGATAGATCAATTGAAAAAGGAATTTGGAGGGAATATTTTGAACACAATTTTTGACTTTGCAGCTTTGTTGGGACCAGTAGGGGGGTGAACATATCAAAAGTCCCCATCCCTACCCCTTGTGCTAAAGGGATGAGGGTGGTTTAAAAGTTGCATTTTAAATGTTTTGCTTACACGCTCATATCTTGAGAAAAATGCGTTCATCCGACATGTCTAAACGTTCAAAAATGAAGCTTGATAAATACTCTACAATTTAATGTTTTTTGGTAGAGTTTTGTGTTATTACCAACAGTTTTCGAGACGCTCTTGAAGGTGTGCAATTTTTGAAATAACAGGTTTTTACCCAATATTTTGCTCTTTCAGGGCTTATAACCCTCCAACAATGCATCGTAAAAATTAATGCTTATCGTAGTTTTGTAGAGCATTGATTTCTCTTCAATTTGATGTATTATTTCACTATTTCATGTTTTCCTTACATTGTTACAATAGCAGATTCAAATTAAATTAGTTCAAGTTGTAAATTGAACCAATATAGTTCAAGTTAGGATGAAAACTTTAGGAGAAACTAAAAACAAGAATTAATCACATGCAACTTAGCTTTCAGAAGAGTACCAGAGGCTTACGCCCAAAACGGTTCCAATTCTAAAGATAGTTTTAAAGCAATATATTACCGTATTCGAAATAAGTTTTTCAATTGAAGTTCAAGTAGGTGCTACCATCATTCATTTTTTCATTTCCTCGTTTAAAACAAATAAGTAAAATATTTACATCTTTCTAACACTTACTTGATTATTAATTACACCGTACCTATATTATTGGGAGCCCATTTTTCTGGTGCCTCATGTCTCATGATGATGTTCTGTGGCCCACGAATAGAATGAAAATACATATAAAACATGAATAAGTTGAACCTCTAATGAACTATAATCAAAACTAATAATTAAACGTTAAATAAATTAAAACATTGTTTTTTTCAAGTATTCTAACCCATATTAAATATAAATCATTTCTACCATTTCCTTTCATTCTGCTACTAATTATAAAAATATGATACTTCGATTGATTATTTACAAATTACATTTTAATATTTACTTTCCTTGCGCTATCTACTATCATAAGAAGTACGGTAAGGAAAGTATGGCTTTCCAAAAAAATGTAAGGTTCCCCAATTTCATGTTTTCGTATTAAAAGTTTATAGCCAACCATTTATTTATAAATTGTTACATAATAACTCCTTGTTAACTATCATTGGTAATACGACATCTGAAACTATGGTGGAGAGACCGTGTCGCATTTGTACGGCTGCCTTATTCAAATAAGAATGATACACCCGCTCCCACTTTCAACTGTCCAAAGCTTCGAAGAGAATCCTTACTAGTGTATGAGAAGTGAGTAGAAGGAAAACGAGTCTGATTTTCAAATTATAGATTTTGATGCTGGTTTTTTGCTTGTGTCAAATTCTGTTTGGGAGGACATGAATATTTTCAAGATAATAGGTAGGCTATGTTGTATTGAAATGGAGAAAATATAAGAGAAGAGCAATCTCTCTCCAATGGTTGGTAGATCTTCTAAGCAGTGACTGAGTGCTAATTATAAAGAAGTATTTTTAAATGTGTGTATGACACACTAGCACACGCACGCAGAGCGACAGAAGTGAGATGACGGCAGTCATCGTTTGCTAGGCGACTGGGCGAGCAGTGAAGAGTGCAGTGCAGGGGACACAACAGTCGTAGTTCGGCCGCTACTCTGTCAACAAACGATACTACTCTATTTTTAGGTCAGCTTTCAGTTTTCAACATTTTTAGACGAACGCTGAACGCGAAAAATGAGAGAAATTGTCCACTTACAAGCCGGACAGTGCGGCAACCAAATCGGCTCAAAAGTGAGTACAATTATTGACGAGTTTCAAAAATGTCACAAAACTAATTTTAAAACGTTTAAAACAACACGAAAGTGAATGACTGTAATGATAATGACACCTCTTGTTATCGCTTATATTGTTCTCTATGTAGGCTAATTGAAAGCTCTGTTGAAATACTGATAACATTGCATAACTGAACTAACACAGTTTCATCTCAAAACACAAAAATACAGAGAATTGTTATTGAACGTTATACTACAATCTGTGCTGATAAAACGTTCTTCATTAATAAATGGGTTGATTCAAGTTTTTCCCCTTACATGTTGTGGTATAAAATATTACTCTCAACAAAATTCATTTTTGAATAAATAATGCAAATTATGTTTCTTTTTCTTAGACATGTATTTCCATCTTTATTCTGTCTTGAAATGGACGAAAAACTGCAATCTAGTTATGAGGTTATTCCTTCTAATGATTTTGGGAGAATGTCCTAATTATCCAATTATATCGAGAATATGGATTTATTTCTATGGAGGTCCATGTCTTTTAGTAAAACGGTACAGGCACCTTGAGAATAATCCATCAATTTATTGTTGAAGTTATTGGTAGACTTGCTTCTTATTACATCATGGAAAGTTATAAAAATTTCCTGTAGAGAACAATAAATAATATGTGTGGCTGTAATGGTAATCTGTAAAATTGAAATTTTTTTCCTAAACCTGACAATATTCTATAGGATCTTCGATATGCTGTACATTTATATTCACTTAATGTATTTCAAGAAATTTTATTATGACGAAAAGTGCACAATATGTTGTCATTCCTACTTGATGTTTTATTTTATGTAAGGAAAAATTTACGTCTCTGAATACAGTATACTTTTATTATATTCAAATAAAAGTCAGTTGAGACATACGGTTCTTACAATTTTAAACTTTTCATCCTTCATATTTTTTACATATTATTCGGATACATATCGAACAGAATCAACTCTTTCTCTTGTAAATTTATGTTTGACATGATATTATATTCATGTTTATAAATCTATGAATCAATATCAAATAAATGAATTATTATTTTTATAAGTTAAATACTGAATACTACTGCACGTATATCAGATATGTAGAATTTTTCCATTATAAAATAATGAAAACTAAAAAAATATTACCTTTTATTCTACCGAAATTGTTTAATTTGATAAAGTTTATTTAAGCTCAACCTGAAACTGATGTTGATGATGATGGACTTTGATGAACAGGATTTTAGGTCAACAATACTATTTCATAAAATGAACAAAATATGTATTGTATTTTAATTTGAACTCTTTCTAATATGATTGATGAAACCAAGTTATTTTATTTTTCATGGTTATAACAAGGCACCTGTTCTGACATCAGTGTCTGTAATATAGAACTTATTTGTATAACAAATAATAAAATGAAATAACTATTTTTTTCAACTTTGATGGTTGTTGGAGAGGGGATTATTAGTTCCATCTAGTTTTGTTATTGTGACTCTTCGGAAAACGATATCCTCTGCTGGATGACATGAATTAATTTAGTTTTTTCCCAAATATGAATCAATGGGATAAGCTTATTGTATTATTTTATCATCGTTTAATAATTTTTCTGAGGGGTAATTACTTTTCCTTTTTTGGAACTACTACTGCTTGTAAAGTGTTAACGTGTACTAATGTACCTAGAGTTGAACGATCTCGAAAGGTTACAAGACGGCGGATTGCAAAATAGCAATCCAACGTTAGATGCCAATTTGTTTGTCTATAGTGATTCCCTCCTGTTGGAATGACTGACGATAGCTATTTGTTGGTGCCAACAGTTCTGGGAGATAATATCCGATGAGCATGGCATAGATCCAACTGGAGTCTACCACGGGGATAATGAACTTCAATTGGAAAGAATCGATGTCTATTATAATGAAGCTGCCAGTAAGTGCCTCTTTCTCACTTCTAATTTGAATATTCTCTTCCTGTGATATCTGAAAATCAAGCCTTAATTGTAATAGAAATTGTGGAAGTAATAAGATGTCACTGGGAGATTATACTGTAACTCACTTTCAAGTACCGTATAGAATTCCATATTTTCCCCCAAAAAAAAAAAACAGTTTCAGTTGTAAATATCTTGTAAAAATCTTCAACAAATCATCTTTTAAGAATAATACAGTACTTGAGCATTTTAACTGCAAGAATATTTGAGTACTTGAACTGCAAGAATACTAACGAAGAATTTGATAAATACTTTATGATAAATAAGAAAAAAACTATGTGAAATACTAAGTAAATCATGAGAAAGTCAATTACATGATATACTAATGAGAGTTTATTTAAGTGAAAATTTTACGAATTGGACATATGAAATGTATCTTAGAAGCACAAAGATTAATACTGTACCATACAAGGATTATAAAACTAACAGAATTATTACATTAGAAAGGATCATACAAAACAGAAGTTTGAACTTGAGAACAGAACCGATAATGAATTCCACATAAATGTATTACAATGCATATATTACGAGCACAATAACAATGGGATATTGTTCAAGACATGTGAAAAGTCAAGGATGAGTAGCAGAGTACGACTCTATAGGCCTACTGCTATTCGAAATTTAGTTTTTTTTACTTCACTTCTATAACATATAAAACTTTGATCTGTTGATTGGGTTAGGCATACTGCAGTAAGAATGAATGCCTCCTTAATTTTATGCAGAAAAATGTTTCTTTGCTTTAAATAAATTTTACATACTACAGTATATACCATGATTTCTAAAGGAATATGAGACATTCAACAATTCACTAGGAAAATTCTCATGTTTTTGATAAATAAAATCAATTGAAATAAAAAAAATGCTTATTATTATTAAACGAAAATACAAATTAAATGCTGTAATTCACCCCGAAGACTTCTATCATGTAATATTTGCGGCAGCAGAAGTCTTCGGGGTGAATTACAGCATTTAATTTGGATTTTCGTTGAATAATAATAATTAATTCATTAGCATTTGAATAATTGCAATATCTCAGTAATTTCCATCTGTAAAAAAATGTATTGGGCTGATATTCGTTGTAATATAAACAGCACACAATGGTCTAAGTAAGCCCATACAATAATAATCTTGAACCTTTTCCCATAAACTTCAACCCATACATCCCCAACATTTATCTCCACTTTATAACTTTATTATTAAAAAATAATCAGAAAACTAATTTTACTCCCGTTTTGGGTTCCATCAAAAACTTAAATTTATCAATTTATTTTAAATTTATCTAAGAATGATTATTTTTTAGATGATAATATTAGAGATTATAAGCATGACTAATAATGATAATGACTTTAATGATAATAATTATAATATTGAGAAGCCCTATTTGATTTTTCGTTTTTTAATATTTTTTTCGTATTTTACAGCTCCAGCCGTTTCTCGCATCCCATCTGTCATTTATTGCGATTATTACAGTCTCCCTGGACCAGATTTCTATTCATTACCTCTCCTTCTTTTTCCAGGTGGATCCCAATTCAGTATCTTTTTGGGCCACCTCTCATCTCTCATCCTCTGTGCATGTCCTAACCATACAAGGCGCTTCTTTTCAATCTGCTCCACTGTTGTTCCAGTTTCCCTATTCTGCTTCTTATCTCCTTATTCCTCATCTTAATGAAAAATATTAAAATTGCTATTCACATTATAATACTGTGATTGTTTGTTGCAGGAGGAAAATATGTTCCTCGAGCGATTTTGGTGGACCTTGAGCCTGGCACAATGGACTCTGTGCGATCGGGACCATTTGGGCTGCTGTTCAGGCCTGACAACTATGTCTTCGGACAGAGTGGAGCAGGTACATCAAACATCATTATAGCTTTATTCAATCAGCCTATATATTATACAAATTATTTATAATTATTTTTTGTATCGTTGTATTCATGATGATTGTATTACGGACTTTGAGAACTCAATTATATATTATAGGTCCTATGTTGTATGATATTATGTAAAAAACAATCAAACAATTTTTGAAAATTTATTAGTTTCTTAAACCCTGATACCTTACGACATTCGATAAAACTAGTAGTTCTGTGAACAGTAGACCTCAACGCTGTATTCTCATCCACAAGTACCAGATGTCATCTGTTTTGGACCATTTGGGCTGCTGTTCAGGCCTGACAACTATGTCTTCGGACAGAGTGGAGCAGGTACATCAAACATCATTATAGCTTTATTCAATCAGCCTATATATTATACAAATTATTTATAATTATTTTTTGTATCGTTGTATTCATGATGATTGTATTACGGACTTTGAGAACTCAATTATATAGGTCCTATGTTGTATGATATTATGTAAAAAACAATCAAACAATTTTTGAAAATTTATTAGTTTCTTAAACCCTGATACCTTACGACATTCGATAAAACTAGTAGTTCTGTGAACAGTAGACCTCATGCTGTATTCTCATCCACAAGTACCAGATGTCATCTGTTTTAAATGTTAACAAACTCAGTTCACGTTTGAATTTGTATTCCATATGATATAATTCATCCAGTTCCGTGATGATCTTTCTATCAGATGAAAATTATTTTTTTAGAATCAAAAATATTATAACTTCTCCAGCATTATTTAGTTCATTTGTTTATTTTTATATTCACCTATTAAATTAGTTTTTTCGAATGTGAGAATATTGATACTGATGGGCACGCATAATAATACCATGACTGCAAAACAAAATATTGAAACCAAAGACCTTAAAGCTGCGATTAGACCAAATTCATTAAAAAAATGTCAATAACTCAATCCTTTTAGATTATATTAGATTGAACATAACTTATCATACACATGATGAACATATGTGTTTGTCAACTTCCGTTCAATCTAATAGAATCTATAAGGATTAAGTTATAACCATTTTGTTAATAACTTTGGTGTAAACCCAGCTTAAAGATGCATACCTCTTTAATGTCTTTGATTGAAACTATAGACCTTATATACAAATACAGTAATAGACTGGCTTTTCCACACATCTGTGTAATCACTTGTCAGCTGATTTATGATGAATAATTCTATAGTCTGATTTTTAGGCTCCTTTTTCCTTTTATATTATCCTTGAAATGCAAAATTTCCAAAAAAAACCTTGTATATACGTCGACGCGCAATTTAAAAAGGAACATACCTGTCAAATTTCCTGAAAATCTATTACCGCGTTTCCCGTAAATGCGCAACATATAAATATATAAACATTTAAACATTAAGAGAAATGCCAAACCGTCGACTTTAATCTTAAACCTCACTTTGTTCGGTCAATAATATTTCTGCTAATTATTATATTGATATTTTATGATTCTCAGGATAAAGTTGTCAAACTATAGAGGAAATAGAAATTATAGCAGCTAAATGTTTTAAAGTTTAAACTCTCATTGCCTTTCTTACAATCATGTTTTTTGAATTATTTGGAAGATAAGAGCTGAACAAAAGGGTTTGAAAGTTTCTATCAATTTTTCTATAATTAATTCACAGTTTGTTTTGAAGCGGTAACAAATGGGCAACGGGTTTGGAAGCCTCAAATTACCATTTTTCCTTATAATCATTCTACAAATTGTTTCGAAATCAACAATTTAGCCAATGAGTTTTTAATTCGAATCCTTATTACTATTATTATTTTCCGAATTTGTTAGAAGTTTCCATTTCGAATTTGGACTTCACATTTCGTCTTTCATAGCCCCTCTCTCAATCATTATTTTCTCAATTTATTTCAAGCTGGTAACAGCTAGGTCGGAGTTTGAAATTTCAACTCCTTCTCACATCATCAGCACCACACTATCACTTGGTTTGAAGGTAAAGATAAAGCCAAAGTTAGAAATCTATTTCCTTGTTAGCCAACCATTTTTAAAACTATTTCGGAGTAGCTCTACTTCTAAGTGAGATGGTATTCTAAGATGGACATCAAAATAAGAAGTCCATCTTAAATCTTAATTTTGAAGTATACGTCTACTTCTTATAGTATTATAAGTAGTAGCATAAGTAGATATCCCATGGTATAGGGCGTTTATGTAGCAACTTTTACTGTTATCTCAAGCTGATAGTCCACGTAGTTCTTTCCTGTGAAGATTTATGACGCTGGTAGTCTCTCATATTGTGCCGTTCATACACTCTTACCCGGTCAAAACAGTAAAAATCGACAATAATCGGCTTCAGAAAAAAGTCAAAGTTGCGACATGAACGCCCTATACCATGGGATATCTACTTACGCTATTGTTTCTCTACTACCATAGGGTTAATAAACTATAGTTTACATTTTCTATTTCTTCTCTCAACATCACTTTTATTCATATTTTTATTCATGGGGTGCCTCAGGGTTCTAACCTTGGACCACTTCTCTTCCTTCTATTCATTAACGATCTCCCTGCTGTCTTTGATGGTTCATCCTGTCTGATGTATGCAGATGATGTGAAGCTGTACAAAGCGATTTTGAGCCCTGATGACTGCCTGAGCCTTCAAATGGATGTTGATAAACTAAGTGTATGGAGTATGAATAATGGCCTTAGAATAAATATAGCTAAATGCAAAACTTTATCATTTTCCCGGCAGGTAGCTTCACACAGATGCATCTATAGTATTGATGGTATACCGTTGGAGGAGGTAGAGTCTTTTAAGGACCTGGGTGTGATTTACAGCTCTGATTTTACATTCAATAAACATATAGACCTTTTGTGTAGTAGGGCCAATCAGCAGATGGGGTTTATCCTGAGAACATGTTCACCTTTCAATGATGTCTCACCCATAATATTTCTGTATAAATCTCTTGTCCGAAGTATTCTTGAGTATGCGTCTGAAATTTGGAACCCTTATTGTAATGATCAAGTGCTACTTTTGGAGCGTTTACAAAATAAATTTTTAAGGTACATTTACTTCAGGAAATTCAATTTCAATTGTCCGTTTGACTTTCCCTCTGACACTCTGAGAAATATGTTTCAATTGAAATCATTAAAAACAAGACGAGATGTTAAGTCTTTAATTTTTCTTCATAGCTTATTAAATAATAAAATAGATTCCCCATATTTGCTTTCATATGTAAATATTTATATATCTACCATATCACGTCGCTCCACTTTCTCTTTTTTTGTGCCCCGGTCCAGAACTGTGAGTCACTATAATTCTCCAGTCAACAGAATTCAAAGACTTTTCAACTGTTTATCTGGGCAACTGGACATCTTCTGGTTCTCTCGTGAAAAATTTTATAGAATATTAAACAGTCTATTGTGAGATATCCTTGCTCAGTCGTGTTGTCGATTATTTGTTGCTGTATATAGGTGTGTATCTATTGCACTATGTACTCGTACATCTTACTCATTCTGTTGCTTCATTGGCAGGTATCAGTCCTCTGACATTCATTTGTTAGTTTTATCCATTCTTTGTAACATTTTTATTTTAATTTTAGAACCTTTTCATTTCTATATTCCGTTTTATAATGATTTTATTGTATACATCTATTTTTTCCTTCTCTTGTTTTTCTATAGTTTTTTTTTTCTTTTAACAATATTGCAATTGTAAGTTACTTTGTTCATTTTTTTCATTGTATTGTTGTATTTCACGTATTGTATCTTGTATTGTTGTATTTGTGAAGGAGACACATTAGGGGTAACCTGTTGTCTCCATAAATAAATAAATAAATAAATAAATAAATAAATAAATATTTGAATCAATTTTCTTATAACATCAAGTCTACTTCGAAAACTATTACACAATATCAGATAAACGATTTTTAATTCCCTATTCCTTCTCAACATTACTCTCATCATATAGTCTAGTTTTGTTTAAATCAATCGTTTATTACATCAAACTTAAATGACTTTATTACTTGTAATTTGGCCCTCTCTCAATATCATTCTAATTCTATTTAGATAAATTATTTTGTAACATTAAATTGGAATGCTTTTGTTTGTGAAGGTAACAACTGGGCGAAAGGGCACTACACAGAGGGCGCCGAGTTGGTGGACGCAGTGTTGGACGTCCTGCGTCGCGAGGCCGAGAACTGCGACTGCCTGCAGGGCTTCCAGCTGGCCCACTCCCTGGGCGGGGGCACTGGCTCCGGCATGGGAACCCTCCTTATCTCCAAAATCAGGGAGGAGTATCCCGATCGCATCATGAACACATTCAGTGTTGTGCCTTCTCCCAAGGTATATGTCACTCTACATTATTATTTCAACGGCAGTGCCTTATTTATTGAAAATCCAATTACGGTACATGCGAATAATTGTGAACAATCGAGAACATTCCTATATGATTTGGTTTCCTAGCAGCCAACAATAAGTAGCCTATCATTGTAGCAGTTGCATGGAATCATTGTATTCTCTTTAATTATAAAATTATATGGAGAGTGCGTGATGGGCAATGGGTTAAAGTCGCTCCGGCAGCTACGGAGAGGTACCCGGTTTGATTCCCGGTCTATACATAGTTTTTGGACAATATCATTTTTAACAAATTTCCTTCTGTTATGTCATTCTTTGGTAAATATTTGCAGTAGCAGAAGTCCTTAGTTCTATTAAATGAAATTACTAAGAAATTATAATAATTTATTCAAATATTCAATGAAAGTTATATAAATAAAACCAAGGTGTACGGAAGGTGAGAAGTTGATATTGTGGTAATTATTCATATTAAATGAAAATACTAAGAAATTGTCAAAAACCACAATTTATTGATACTTAAAAAGACCTGTTTCGGTTGTTACACCATTGCCAATTTCTGATAATCTCTCTGTTTATCGGTGTAACAGCCGAAACCGGTCTTTCTAAGTATCAATAAATTGTGTTTTTGACAATTTCTTAGTATTTTCATTTAATATGAATAATACCACAATATCAACTTCTCAACTACCGTACACAACAAGTTCTTGGTTTTATTTATATAACTTTCATTGAATATTTGAATAAATTATTATTATTATATCCCAGAAGTTAGTTTACTGTGATAATTCTTCCATTATATGGAGAACTGTTGGAAATTATTGTTGATTTATGGAAAGTCTTTTTTGAATATTGTCAGATACATTTGTATGTATGCTGATGTGTTAATGCTATGCTTGCTTGTTGAGGTATCGGATACAGTTGTGGAGCCGTACAATGCAACACTGTCGGTTCACCAGCTGGTGGAGAACACGGATGAGACTTTCTGCATCGATAACGAGGCTCTGTACGACATCTGCTTCAGGACGTTGAAGCTGACGTCACCCACCTACGGAGATCTCAACCACCTTGTATCTGTGAGTAGTTCAACATCAAAACTGTTTCAGACTACTGTCTGGGGCACATGACTGTCCGGCAAACAACAATAGAATGACTGCTTTCATTTTTTCCCACAAGAGGTGCTGGATTCCATTCCCACATGGGCAAATAGTTTTTGCTATTCTAGCTGTTCTCCCTGTTGTCATTATTTGCATTAGCAGAAGTCTTTACAGAATTTGATAACTAATTATTTAGATTTTCGTTAATTTATTACCTATTCATTAGCATATGAATATATTTTTTACTTTCCTTGTCCTATTACCATAGGTAAGGAAAGTATTGCTTTCCGAAAAAAATTAAGGTACCCCAATTTCTAAATTTCTATACGTTTCAAGGTCCCCTGAGTCCAAAAAACTGGTTTTTGGGTATTGGTCTGTATGTGTGTGTGTGTGTGTGTGTGTGTGTGTGTGTGTGTGTGTGTGTTGTGTGTGTGTGTGGTGTGTGTGTGTGTGTGTGTATGAGTGTATGTGCGTCTGTGTACACGATATCTCATCTCCCAATTAACGGAATGACTTGAAATTTGGAACTTAAGGTCCTTTCACTATAAGGATCCGACACGAACAATTTCGATCAAATGCAATTCAAGATGGCGGCTAAAATGGCAAAAATGTTGTCAAAAACAGGGTTTTTCGTGATTTTCTCGGAAACGGCTCCAACGATTTTGATCAAATTCATACCTAAAATAGTCATCGATAAGCTCTATCAACTGCCACAAGTCCCATATCTGTAAAAATTTCAGGAGCTCTGCCCCATCAATGCAGATAGATTCCCAATTATCAGGCTTCAGATACAATTGAAACAAAAAAAAAATCCAGTGGAGTAGATTGAGCATGAAAATCTCTACAATTAATGTTCAGTAACATTTTCACCTAAAATTGGAAATAAGCTTTAAATTCTAGAAAATGTGATTATTCAATTGCAAATTATTGTCGATTCTATTAAATCATTCACTATGAAGAGATAGCAGACCTCAAGTGTGTCTCCAGCGTTATTGCCCTGTCACCAACTGGCTCAAATCTTTGAATAGTAGACTTGAGAGGCGCGGGAACACTAGCGTCAGGTGATCAATTTTCATAACGGCAGCAAGGAAAGTTGTGTGAGTGCACCACACCAGATTTTTTTATAATAATAATAATACTGAGGGTGATGCCCACATAAGCTCATAGGCTTGTGCGTGGATAATGAGTGAGAGGGATGATGATGAGAGATGACGACTACTTTTCAGGTAGTCGGGACCGACGAATTATAGTGTCATCCGAAAGACCGGTGGCCGTATCTATGTTATTGTGCTGTGGTCAAAAACTTTTGCCCCGGTCGAGATTCGAACTCGGGTTATCTTGATTATTAGACCGGTGCGTTATCACTTACTCCAACGAGCCACGCTAAGGCTAGGCACACACCAGTTAGTCAAGACAACGTTTAGTCACAATACTTCACATAGTTGCTTATGAAGACATGTCTAATTGCAATGATTAATCGGTGTGTGTTGCTTCATAAGCAACTATGTGAAGTATTGTGACTAATCGTGACTAGTCTTGTCTTGAGTAACTAGTGTGTGTCCACCCTTATTATGCAATAAGGCATTTCTTTTATTCAAGATGTTCATTACTTACATCATTTCAAGTACGGTATATTTTTTCCAGGGACGGCAGAATGCATTTACGCACAGTTATGACCTAAGCAAGCTAGGTCCACCTTGTGTAGAACACTCTATTCCTAAATTTATTGAGAGCCCAGCCTTGTAGGAAGCATTGTATTTAAAGTATACTGTCATACACAATGAACTATTTAATTCTACATTATTTTATTTATAAGGTTTATTCATTTATATCTCAGATATTTTATATTTTGTGTGTAGGCCTATCACCAACAGTAGCCTATTTATTTATTGGTAAAATGATATACTTTTTTGCTGAGGATGATGCGCACATGATTTCAAGGCTTGTGCGTGGATAATGAGGTGGATGATACTCTTAGATATGAGTGGACCTACAGTTTTAGGTGGATTCCGAACCACCAGGAAGCAATTTTTCAACTCATGAATCATATTCGGAGGAGTTGACTCAAGTGGTCACCCTTCCAACGGGAGTAGCGGACGCATGATTCTCAACTTATCTAAGCGATAGCTTTCTATCAGCGGAAACACTGAATAAATACCGCTCCCTGTTAAAGTGGACAATTCCGTACAGTATTCCTATCAGAATTAACTTTTAGTAATGAAACACTAGAATTTTTAGAAATATTACGAATTTATTGAAAAATCACATACATGTTCCTATGGTGTCAACACCTATGGTGTCAACTTCAGTGTCACCAACCATCTCCACTCACTCAGCAACTCGGCTCAGTGTCATCATACGTGTTGCAACATGTATGTAATTTTTCAATAAATTCGTAATATTTCTAGACAAAATTCTAGTGTAGCATTATGGATAAATATTACTACATCTAACCAACAACAGTATCTACCTTCTAGATTTTTTCAATTGTGAGAATGCTACTTACTGTGGGATAGGCCTATATGTTGCCCAATTATTCTACAAAAAACATGAGAAAATGAATTGAAATTTAATGAGATGAATTAGAATAAAGTTGAATAGAATAGAACTTGAATCGATAATGTGGATGCAGGTAACAATGTCTGGAGTGACAACATGCCTGAGGTTTCCTGGCCAGTTGAATGCGGATCTGCGCAAACTGGCAGTGAACATGGTCCCCTTCCCGCGGCTGCACTTCTTCATGCCGGGATTCGCCCCTCTCACCGCCAGGGGGAGCCAGCAGTACAGGGCGCTCTCTGTGTCCGAGTTGACGCAGCAGATGTTCGACGCCAAGAACATGATGACAGCCTGCGATCCGCGGCACGGCCGATACCTGACGGTGGCCGCCATATTCAGAGGAATGATGTCCATGAAGGAGGTCGACGAGCAAATGTTGAATGTGCAGAACAAAAATTCCGGGTAAGGCAAACACAAGTTTTCTTGATACTCCATTGAAAATTCAGCTCAAATATGCTTTGTTGATGGATTAAGAAATGTATTGCAGGTATATCTATAAATAAAAAAGCGAAATGGCACTCACTCACTGACTGACTGACTCACTCGCAGAACTAAAAATCTACCGGACCAAAAACTTTCAAATTTGGTAGGTATGTTCAGTTGGCCCTTTAGAGGCGCACTAAGAACGGGTTTGGAAAAATTTTAACTCTAAGGGTGGTTTTTAAGGGTTTAAAGTTCGTCTTTTAGCATGTATATTCTTCTTATTCCAATCTCTTAATTATAATAAATTTAAATGTCCATACCATATGATAATATAGAACTATAATCTAGAGAGAGTACCTCTTCGAAACAGTTGTTAACTGGTAACTAAATTAATAATTTTAAGGGTTGGCATTAAGTTGAATTGACTTTGTTAGGTTGGCACCAAGTTGAAGATTGAAATGCATTTATCGCGGAAAAATTGATTGGGCACTGTTACTTCAATCAGAGCTATTCCTGGGAATATTATATTACTAGCCGTCAGGCTCGCTTCGCTTGCCATATCCGTTTAGCCAGACGTTTAGTCTGGATCGTCCTACAAATGAAAAATGCAGGCGAGCGAAGCGAGCCTGCTGATCTCATTCTTGGACGATCCAGTCGGGGGTCCAGGGGGCGGAGCACCCTGGCTAGACGGATATGGCGAGCGAAGCGAGCCTGATGGCTAGTACACTAATAAATGCAGAAATAGCATTGGTATACCATGTAAACGTAGTTCTGAACATTAGATGTTTCATAGAGTAAATGCTGCTATACTGTGAAGTATGTTTTAGTATAATGGCATAACAATTTCATCACATTGAAAGAGTTAACACTATTCAATGGAAGCACCATATAATAGTATTATTTGATACCATTCTATTGACATCCTTCTTCTTCTGGCTTTACAGCTCAATGTGAGCTTTAGCCTCTCGCACAAGAGCCCTCCACACAACACGGTCACTTCGCCCTCCTAGGATTTAAATGAAGACAGCAATTTAATTCAATGCATTTCGTCTCCATGCCATAATTCCCATCTTCCAGAGATCATCTCCATTCCATCGCTCCATCGGTTGCGTGGTCTCCCCTGTCATCTTCTGCCTCCATCCTGGCCTTATAAATTATTTGATTTTGATTTCGATGTTCTGCTATTCACTCAACATGACCAGCCCAGCGCAATCTTTGAGATTTAATGAAACAGACAACATCTCCACCTTCAATAATATCATTTATTTGATGTTTGATCTTCTTCTCCACACTCTATTGTTGTTGATGCGTCGTCAATATTCGCCTGATAAAAATTTCTAAGTTTAGAGATATCAACTTCCGTGACATTCCATGTCTAAATTTTATTGATATCCAAAAAATAAAATATTATTAATTACCACGAATTAAAGTTTTAGCATCAACCAATCTTTCAAATTTATCTAAAACCTGCAAATTAATTTGTAATACTATACTGTAGGATGGCTCATCATGGATAAGGACCTATGCAAGATAATTTTTTCAACTCTTATTTTTCCACTTCATTATTTCATTTTCAACTTTA
Organism: Nilaparvata lugens; assembly: GCF_014356525.2. NCBI lineage: Eukaryota > Metazoa > Arthropoda > Insecta > Hemiptera > Delphacidae > Nilaparvata > Nilaparvata lugens. Next base: position 44,061,441 of record NC_052510.1, on the reverse strand, counting down.
GTTTCATCAACTTAGTTGATGTTTTCATGATAATTTGCCAGTACTGTACATTCGATAAATAACATCTTCGGTCTGAAATTTAATTTTGAACTTTTTCGAAGTACTTGGATATTTCTTGGAAATATTTAGTTTTCAACTTAATTAGTTAAAAAGTAAGTAACTCAACTAAGTCAAGTTGACTAGTAAATAACTTGACTGAAATTTGAAATTCTATTACCAAGAGTCCCTTAGTCTCAGTTCATCACATTTGGTTTCTTCATTTGCTTCGAAACCTTAGGTTAATCTATTCTGTCCCTCAATCTCAGTCCACCACATGTGTTTTTCTTAGAAATCCTAGGTTCATCTATTCCATTTTTGGACAGTTTCATTCTTTAAATTTCCTTCTGCTATTCAGTTCTTTGGTCAATACTTGCATTAGCAGAATACTTTGGTTCTATTTATGCAACGTTCATAAGATATTCGAAATAATCATTATACAGTATTAATCTGTTCTATTGCAATGCCAAGGTACTTTGTGGAATGGATTCCGAACAACGTGAAAGTAGCCGTATGCGACATCGCGCCGAGGGGACTGACAATGTCGGCCACTTTCATCGGGAACACAACAGCAATCCAGGAGATTTTCAAGAGAATATCGGAACAGTTCACAGCCATGTTCCGGAGGAAGGCGTTCTTGCATTGGTATACCGGAGAGGGCATGGACGAGATGGAGTTCACCGAGGCCGAATCCAACATGAACGATCTGGTCTCCGAATATCAACAATACCAGGCAAGTCCAACCACAACCAAATTTAACTTTAATCAAAGTTAATCAAAGATCGCTTTGATAAGATTTGTAAAGAAAAATCAATGTTTTTTGGGGTGGAAAATATATATTCACATAAACGAGAAATACACATTTGCTAAGAGATGAAATGCATCGCTCCAATTTCTATAAGCGTGGCGTCAGGAGTTCTGGTATCCTATTATTCAAAATTCGACCTGATTTCATTGAAGATATGAATGAATGCGAGTTTAGATCTCAACTGGAAATTGATTTCTTAGAGAATGCTTTCTATTCAAAAAAAGAGTATCATTATTACATTATGAATGATCAAACTAGTCTTCTCTATCGTGACCTATTTCATTTTTATATTTTTTATTTTATTAATTCGATACAAGCATAGAAAGGCTCACAGATAAATTCCAGTACGAGTATTAATAATTAAATAACTGAGTCTCTAAGAGATTTCGATTTTTTGACAAGATCCCCCTGTTTGGGTGGGCAGTGGATGCTTCTTAATCTATCTATTAAAAAATCTTCAAGTTGATTTCGGTCTACAGCTTTAACGATAATCTTATCTTCACCTCTAGAAGGTATAGCCTACATAGAACTGAAAATATCAGGAAAACTAGTAGATAGACTCTGTGAAGCGTAAAGCGAAATTTGTAGATTTGCATGTGAAACAACACAACTTCTATCAAAAGCTCATAATATTTTAATGCTTTCATACCTTAGGCTAAGAGAAAAGAGTGATTGATATGCAATCAACTTGTAGAAAAGATTGAAGATGACTTTTACTTTTAATTGACCAAGATTATTATATTATGAGTGGGATGGATATTATGGTGTATTTTCATTCAACGTTGATTCACAAGGTTTCAGAACTCCTCTGCAAGTTGGACCTACACACTAACATCTACTGTAATTAGAAAATGGTACTAAGTTACTAGAGATTTAAAATAGTGTGCAAAAGTGAATTGAAGATTTTTTAAAATAGTAAAATATTAAATAAATTCAATATTTTTAAAATTTATTCATACAGTGCTACTCGATAGTTTTTTTTATAGAATTACTATTACCATTACGTAGTATTCAACACTATAGTCAGCCATGCTAGTACCCTTTTATTTTTGGAGTGATGACCGTTTTAGTTCAATGTTGTTTATTGAAACATTTATTGTTATTTTGAACAGGAAGCATCAGCTGAAGATGATGTGGAGTTCGACGAGGAAGAAGTTATTCCAGAGGAACAAGAGCAAGAACCAGAGGCCTAGTCAATCTCATTACAAATAATCACTTGAACAATTCATTTGTAAAGCAGGCATATGGGAACAACATTCACTTTGTATTAAATAAAATGTAAATACCTATTTAAATCTAGAAAATTATTTCATATTCAAAGTTTCTTTAAATATTAAAAATCCTTCTTTAGAGCACTATTAACCAATTTGACACCATTTTGTGTCATGAATATGATTTATCACGTTATATATAGTTTTTTAACTTGTTTAAATTAGTGTTATAGAGATAGGATAGGCAGAAATCAATGTGGAATCATACATAATAGACTAATCTGTGAAAGATTTATTACTAACTTACACACAATAAAATACAGATATTTCAAGAACAAATGACAGTCAAACACAATTTTCAATTTCAAATCACATCAATAATTTGAGTGTAGGCACAATATAAAGTTTGAAGACGGGGGTTTCAAACCACTTGAACAGGAATTTAAAAAATGACTTGAATTTTTTTTTAATTATCTCATTTTTTCATACTTGTATATTCTCAAAAAGCATACACCTTTAATATAATTTGACTTAAAACTTTCAATTTTATATTTGATTTAATATCAACTAGGCTAGTGGAAATAAGCGGTGAAAGCATTGAATCCACAACAAAGATAACATCAATAGCGGTGGAGGACATTCACTCTTATTTTGTAGCTTTGTGCCAAATTCAACTTCAAAGATAATGTGCTCGTGTGCATTGTAAAGCACATTTTATATAAGTTAGTAATGAAGGTGAAATATATTCAATAGAACTAGTTAGTTGCAATAATTGAACTTTGACTCGCCTTAATTGCTGACTTTTCAATTATACGTGTATTAAATATAGTCGGGTTTATGTAGAGGCCGCCTACATCATTCTGTAGTTTCATTAAAAATCACAATCATTCTAATTTCAACATTCACTTAGTTCAAAAAGAACTATGCAATAATAATATCATTCAGTTGTTTTTACATTGAATCAATTATATTTTTCTCATTTACTGGATTTAAAACTTTTAAATGGAATAAAATTATAACTAAAATTATAACTGTGATAATATCTATTGAAGTGAATAATTGAGCTTATCCTTAGTGAACTAATTAAAAATACATTGGAAATAAATACAGTTCATAAATAAAGTAGTATTGGAAAATAAAAATCATAGATGAAAATAGAATAGACATTAGGTACTGCTAATAATTATCACGTTGAAACTTAAAGCAATGTTCTCTGTGAGCGATTATTTAAAATTATAATAGATTATTGATAAATAATAAAGAAATGTAAAATATATAGAAATAAATAAAAGTAATGTTGACTATATAACGTGGTGCACTGATGATGACTAGATGTGATTTGTGTGTTGAAAAGATGGTTTGCCATAAACTAGTTCACTTTTATAAAAAAAATGTCCTAATATCATATAATAATACATGGTAATAGATAGCTGTGATTCAAGTTGTAATTCAGGTAAAAATTATAATATCTTTACCAAGGTAAGAAAAGAGTTTGTCAGCTATCATTGGTTTGGAGCCCACCTAAAACGGTGGAATTCAATATTTCTCGCACAATTCTCATACCCAAGTGAGGAATCCATCAAAATCTAATAGAAAAAATTGTATAATTAGAAATAAATCTCACCATTGATACAACGCTTGTTTTAAATTTTCCATTATAGATGTTGCGATTCTGTAGTCTCAAACGGTGTCCTAGCCTCGTACAAGGAATACCTTACTCTCGTACAGGGCAACCCCTACCCTTTAACAGGGAATCTCCGAGCCTCGTACAGTGAGTATCCTTGACTGCGCTCTAGCCTCATACAGGTTCATTGTTGAGCCTCCAACAAGGCGTTCATGTATCAAGAAAAATAATTGTCTACCTGAAAAATAGAGGGAGCATTTGATATCAATTTTTCAAGGCTAGAACAAGAATTCAACACAAAGAATGACAGAAGAAGACAAGCTTATGAAAATCAATAAATCCAAGGTTGCAGTGGGAAACCAAGCACAAGTTGTTACAGATTGATTGTTACTGTGAATGAATGAAACGGATAATAGCTGTTGTTATGTTTTGTATGGAATATAAATTCAACATGAAACAGCAATAAACGTTTTACTATAATCCATTGCGAATATTTAATTTCAATATACATTTATTTATTGAGTAAAACATTTACCTACTAATAGGATTAAATGAAGAACGTGAGCATCAAGCAAACACTGTATGATTAAATCAAGCTGAATATTGAGCTAATTTCTAAATATACTGGAAATACAATAGAATTCATTGATTTATTTATCACATTGTGTACAAATACTTGACATGAGGAAAGGCACACCAGACTCATGCTCAAAACTGTTCCATTTATAGAACAGGTACTCAATGAATTTAAAATTAATATACAAATCACAAATAATTAAAATGATTGGGGAAGGACCAACAGGCACAGCCCAAAACTGTTCCTTCCCTGAATCTCCTAAATTATTATCTCAATAATTTCTTATTAATCCTTCTGTAAAAAATGGTTTCAGCTGTTACATTGTTACCAATCTGAAGTGAACTGAAAACTTAAACATAGACCAGCAGAAAATAATTTTATTTTTGTATTATTTATATTACATAACAGCAGCACTTTATATTCCCTGTTCAATATTAGTTTTCAGTTCACTAGAGATTGATTATGGTATAGCCACCGAAACTAGTTTCTCAAGCAATGTTAATAGATAGATGTTCAAAACATTGAACAGCTCCAAATACTGACAGCATTTAATTTGGATTTTTATTCGATGATTATTTATATTTATTAGCATTTTAACACATGCAATCTCTAATTTCTATTTGTAATGTTATACAGGATATAAATTGCCTCGATAGATTGAACCTTCAAAAATAATATTTTCCTTTAAAAAAAACAGATGAGTAGAATTCTAAGCAATTTTCTATTTTAAGTGAAAATTACCTTATTTTTTTAATTTGAATGAAGCTTAAAATGCACTCTCGATAAATATTATTGTTGAGTCTCCTGAATTTTTCAAACTTCAGTAATGTGATAGTTTAATCATTCCAAGATAAATGATAATATTTTTCAGTGGTGTCATGTAAAGCTTTAGTCCCATGCTATGTCATCTACGATAATTTATAATTGCCCTGAAACAAAAAGATAAGGTGAATATCGTTACAAGGACAAATTCCTCACAGCTACATAATTACAGTAACTGACATAGCCTACACTAGGAACCAGTTTTTCGATACATTTAAACATTAATTAGAAGGTCACCCTTCAAAGGGCAATCTTGAGAGCACGTTACTATAAGCTTTCCTTGTTTTCCAGTCTTCTTGGACTATAATATAAACTATGAAACATAGGATATGAATGCGTAATATTCAATTAAAAACACTATCAATAGTAAATTTATGCTTTATAAATGTTATAGTACCTCAAGTAATTAATTGAAAGCGACTCATTGACAGTCCACATAAATCAAATCCCAGAGATTTCTCAATCCACTGTTTCCTTGATGCCTGCCTTCGGATTAAACTATGCATGTGGAGCAGCCTTAAAGAGTAGTTTTATTAGTATATATAATATTTTTATTAATTTGATAATCGTCAGCAATTCTTGATAGAAGGATTCAAGATATTGATTAGTAATAGAGTGTACTATTTAGGAGGAATATCCTATAGTGATGACTGATATTGTGGTATGAATCAAAAATCAATTAGAGGTTAAACAATTTTGGTAGAGAACAATATGATCTGAGGTTTTATAGAATTATAATACGCATATACATATTGTAATAATATTACAATAGATACTCTTATGAATAGATACTTATCTGGAATAAAAATATTTTCATGATAGCCTATATATTTTAAAATATAGTCTATTTGAACCACCTAGAATTTAATGCGCATAATCATATCTAACGTATTTTATCTTGAAAATGTCAAGTACCGTATTACAGGAATCCATTCATTAAAAATGTTATTTTGATAGCATCAACAAGTTTTGAATGAAAATTGAGTTCACAAAAATACTGTAGTTTATTTCATTGATATATTTGAACTAAATTGAAATGTCTCACCTAATTTGTTCAAAGTATGTCACTCAGTTGGTCCTCTGGATTAATCACAGCCTCAGGATTGATGAAAACTAGTTTTTATAATGTTCAAATAAATTTACTGAACTAATTTACTTATATCCTCATCAATTAACAAGCAAAATATTATATTCTCTCAGCACATTGATCCACAAAAATTGATAAGAAACTGAAATTGTCCACAGAAAAATCTTATCTAAAGCAACTTATTTTTGACCGCCGTGTACCGCTCCATATATTTCTCGTAGCCATCCAAATCCATGAAAGATTTCATTTCAAACAAATTACCTTCGGCACATATCAAGGATACGTTGGATAAGTAAAATATCTCACTGGGGAATCCTTCAAGAGGCAAACAGTTCTCCTCGATTCTCAGCGTCTTTAAACGTGGACAGGAAGCCAAATCTAAATGAATACTAGATATCTGATTTTGATTTAGATTCAACTCGATGCACTGTAGCTTTGCTACTCCTTTTGGTACGGTAGTTAGCTTATTTTTCGATAAATCAATGAAATCTAAGTGCGACAGTCCACACAACATTACAGGAAACTCTTTTATTAAATTGCCGCTGAGGTGAACCTTTTTTAAAGCAGTAAGATTGGCAAAAGAAGTAGGTAACGTTGTAAGTTTATTATCCGTTGCCGAAAACGACTCAAGTTTTGCTAAGCTACCCAATTCATCCGGTAAATTTGTTAAACGGTTTCTATTCAATATTAACACTTTCAGTTTTTGATAGGTATGAATCTCCGTTGGTATGACAGTGAATTTATTATCAGACATGTCTAAGCTTCTCAAATTATTGCTCAGACTCTTCATTCCAGATGGAAATTCATCCAACTTTTGTTTAGAAAGATTTAAAACTCCCGTTTTTTGGCCATGTTCAAAATGACTTTTCAATGCACTGTTACCCATGATTTAATTTGAATTTTTTCTATGATATCAATTAACAAGACAGAAAAAACAATGACAATAGTCAACAGGTAAGTTCAATTTCAATATTATAAAGAGAAACTTTTGCAAACACAATTGACAAAAATTTCAATTCTAATCCGATCACTGGAAGTAGATGTTAGTTAACTAATAGATGATTTAAGATGTGAAATAATTTAGTTCACTTTTTAAATAATGTAAATTCCAACCCAAGTATATTATTTTGAATCGCTGCCTAACCTAATTGTCATAACACCACTGGTAACTTTAATAATAACTTATCACTCACAAATTACGACTTGTTAAAACTGCTAGCACTGAAAATATTGATTGCCGTTAATATTTTGAAGTATACTGTACTATTAAATGGCAATAATGAGTAACTAAAATTGCAATATTATTTAGGTACTTGTTACTTGAAACGTCAGTATTCCAAAACAAGAGGACATTTTTTAAATATCGATGTTCTTGTAACGATTGTTAGATACCGATATATCCACTATCGATACAGATTATAAGGCCGATATATCGATTTTGCTACTATAAAAAATATTTGCAAGGGAGATAAAAAAAAGTGACCTCCCTTTTTTTATTTTGGCTGGCAGTTGTAAAAAAAATCACCGCTATTTTATAACCTTTTTGTAATATAGTTGATAATTTAATTAGTTTTTTTTTCAATTGTTGTTTTGGTTCTAATATTGAAATTTAGAAATCGATGCTAGATTTGGAATTTGATGGATATTTTTCAAAAATATGTAGCCGCCATCCATATTATCATTGGACAGTGGATATAAATATTCAAAAGGCACTGATTCTGTACGGAACAATCAGCAGTCAGCAGCACGTAAACGAATTTTATTGGTTATCTTGTTTACATTTTGGATTATTAGTTATTTTGAACACGTCAAGCAAGAAATGAATTAATTTCAACTGTTTAATCATAATTAGATGTCTCTAAATTGATTCACCTATTGACAAGCAACAGTACAGTTCAAAAGTTCATTGAAATTCAACTAGGCTTTTGAATCATGAAGTGCTCATCAATATTTTTTATCTTGGTAGTTCTCTGCGTGATCAAAACATTTGATTGCAAAGATAATAGTGCAAGTGCTGCGAAAAAGAAACTACAAATTGGGATCAAGAAAAGAGTAGACTGTTCACAGAGTGCCAAGACCAAGAAGGGGGACTTTTTGCATATGCACTATGTTGTAAGTTTTATACCGGTAGCCTAACAATATGTTTTCCTTTTATAATTTTAGTATAAGTGTACGTTTAGTGCCAAAATACCTGTCATCAAATTTTTGGTTGGGATCGATTTAGTGTGTTATTTTGAGAACAAAATCACAAAAATTAATGGCATATTTTAGAAATGTAACTCAAGCAATATCCATTGATCCATTAATTTTTTGGTTACCAAGTTTGAAAGCAAAACATTTTCGGCATCCATAATCATCAATTGGCGGTATGGTACTTGCACAGTATACATACAGTATGGAAACTTGGCTAGTACCCTGACGCAAAAATCCGTCATCTTGTTAGGAAGCGTACAAGCGCCATCTTGAAGGAATGAACGGAAAAATTGCAATCATGCATCAAAATGTCCAGCATTTGCCATCACGGTTAGATCTGTTGAAAATTAATTTAGAAGAGATAAGACCGGATATTCTAGGTATGTCTGAACATAAGATGTCAGAAGGTGAATCAGCATTGTTGAATATACCCAATTATAAGATTATCTCTAAATATTGTAGATGTAATAAGGTGGGGGGTGGAGTCATGATTCTTGTGAATAAAGAGAGAGATTTAAAAAGTAAAAGTTTAAATCTACCAGCAATTAACTTAATCGCTAAGGAAAAAGAGTTTGAGTGCTGTGTTTCAGAATTTTCTATTGATAATAATTTCTCCTTTGTTTTGGCATGCTTGTATAGGACGCCACAGCACTGCTTTTTAGATCCTTTTTTAGATAAGTTGGAAATTTTACTAGAAATATTATGCAGGAAGTTTAAAAATGTTGTATTGGTAGGTGATTTAAATATCAATGTTTTGGAAAAAATTACTACTTATCATAAGTTGAATAACGTGCTGAAAATTTTCAATATGACCTATAAGATTGATTTTGCCACAAGAATTACTGAAACCTCTGAAACTGCAATAGACAATTGTATAACAAATATCGATGATAATAATATAAAAGTGTCTGGTATTATTACTCACATTTCTGATCATGACGCTCAGCTATTTGAAATTAGGAATATCAACAGACCAAAAAATAAAAAATTAAGAAAACTTAGCCGTAAGTTTGATGATTGCAATTTGAAAATTCTTATAAGAGATTTACAGGAACGTAATTGGATAGAGGTTTACCAATCGGTAGTGAATGAGAAATATGATACTTATATTTCTATTTTTAAATACTTTTTTGATATTAATTTCCCAAAACGCTTCAGAGATGTGAAATGTCATAAAGGAGTGTCATGCACTGATGTTGTAGACAGAAGAGATGAACTGGTCAAACTTGAGACAGAATATAGAATTACTAAGAGCGAGGATGTTAAACTTCAAATTATTAATAAGAAAAATGCTCTGAGACACCTTATTAACGTAAATAAACAGAGATTTTTCGATAAAAAAGTCACAAGCCAGTAATAAAAGTAAAGTAACTTGGAGTATGATTAATGCTGAGGTTGGCAAAAACACAACTAATTTTTCTAATATTAGTAGTATTCTGAATGAAGGAGATCTTGTAACCGACCCCTACAACATATGTAATGTTTTCAATAACTTTTTTACAAGGGCAGTTGAAACCCTTGTAGTACCAAATATTCCAAACAGCTCTAGTCTGTTAAGTACACTCAATATACAAAATAATAATCATTTCTCCTCAAGATTCAGATTCATACAGATTTCATCACATGAATTAGCAAAAATTATAATGACTTTTGAAAGTAAATTCTCTTCTGGACCTGATGACATTCCAATGGCGATAATAAAAAAAGTTCTACCCACAATTATTAAGCCGTTGACTCATGTAATTAATTAATTTGAAGCGCCGCATTGTAAAAAAGTACCTATTGATGGTAGGTTTGGATCACTTTAATGATCCACATGAATTGATCTCGTTCACTGCCACGAGCCAATCAGAAGACCAGGATTGGAACTTCCCAAGGTCACGTGACGTGTCTAGTATTTGCGTCATGTAAAAGGCATTGGTTAGATAGGCTTTTGATTACAAGTTTCCATTCTGTACTTATTCTGTGGTACCGGCCTTAAGCCATAACTTATTTTCCATAAATATTAATGCAATATATTTTTCTCTGGCCACTCCTGTGTTTTGGATGGACACGTTTTTCGTAGGTCCCGGCTAAAAAGCAGTCGTTAGGTCATGTCAGAGGCGCTGAAATTGATCGGTTGCAACCTGAAAACTCTTAGACACTAGACATGAGCCAGCCAGGTCACTTGATATTTAAAAATGTCCATAAATAAATATGATTAAAATAATTTTCATGGTCAAAGAACCGACAGTTCCAATACAATATCTAAAGTTTACTCAGTTACTTGAACTTATTTTTATAATTACCTTGAAATTGGCTTACAACCATCTTCTTCATTTCAGGGTAAGCTAGAAGATGGCACAGAATTTGATAACAGCTACAAGAGAGATCAGCCATTAACATTTACTATTGGGTCAGGACAAGTGATAAGGGGCTGGGATCAAGGGCTTATGGGGTGAGTACTGTAGCCTACTAAATAATATTTAAATTACAATATATTATATTGTATTAGGTATAAGATTGAATTGAGTCTAGATCTCTAGGTTGACCAAATCATAAATTACCCAATCCTGTACGTATTTATAAATTCTGTTCTTATATCAATGACTGCATTTTGTTGGGTGCTACTTCGCAATTTTGTTGGGCGCAAAACTAGTCACCCTAGGTAGACAGTCGGTCTGAAAGGCTACAGATACAGTCAAGTTGATGTTGATCCCTAGTCTTTTGGTTTGGGGGCCCATGGTGGTGCGGCAGGTAAAAGGAAGCCAACGGCGATGCCTCACCTTTTGTATTCCTAATTACAAATTACGGCTTGCTAGACCGTAATACCAATACAGTTATTTATTGCTATGAAGTAGTAAAGAAGCGCCTTGAAGCTGTGGAAGGGTTAAATCATAGCCACCTCTAATACAAGGCCCCGGCCTACGATATTGCAACGTCGCAGTGTAGGCCTAGAATCTAGTACATCTATTATCTAGGCCTACGCTGCGACGTTGCAATATCGTAGGCCGGGGCCTTATATTAGAGATGGCTATGGTTAAATCCATCAACCTATACTCCGAACAAAATTATTACTTTTGACTTGTAGGAATATGCGGTGCCGAGAAATGGAGGGAGGTCAGCCAACTAAAGTCATAGGTAGAAGCGCAGTTGCCAATTTATCGATTTGACTCAGTCGACTTGATGCTTTCAGAGAGGAAACTTCATAAGATGAGTGCTTGAATACTCACTAAAAATGAGAGAATTCTGACCGGTTCAGAACGTTAACATCGCCGCCGCTGTATCCTTACCACTGTTTGCCTTCTCTGCTGCGCATGTCCCTCCAAGTGAAAAGTAATTTTGTACGGAGTATAGGGATCAACTTCTTGGAGTGAGTTTTACTCTCTAAAGAGATTCACTTTGAACTATCAGCATCCCTTATAAATTAATAATATTCATGCTTCTCATTCAAAGAATGCTGACTGAAGAGAATTTCACTTTTTACTATGGAGATGAAACAATAATATTGTTCTTTTACAAATCTGAAATTCACGTAGTGAATATCCATTATTCTAACATTTATGAACAATTCATCATCCTTTTTTGAATATTTGCTCTCGAAAGACTAATACGTTTCAATTTTGTTTTCAGTATGTGCGAAGGCGAGAAACGGAAACTAGTGATCCCCCCTGATTTAGGGTACGGGTCTTCAGGAGCCCCTCCCAAAATCCCAGGTGACTCAGTGCTGATTTTTGAGGTGGATCTTGTGAAAATTGAAAGGAGAGACGAACTTTAGATTGAACTTTTTCCCTTCAACGATATGTGTGTGTGTTTTTTGATACAACATTCTATCAAAACTATAAATACTACAATAAATTATTACTAATACTTATCATATGTAATCAGCTATTACTTCCAAATAAGCTATAGTAAACATATTAGTATTATATAGATGATGAGGATTTCATGCCACTCAATCTAGATATGAACATTGAACTGATTATAAGGAGTGGAAATTAATTTATTAGAAACTCCGCTGAGGGTGATTGTCTTGGTATTTCGATTGATATGAAGAATTCGCACAACATGTTTATATATCTGTTCAAAATTAGTAGAGATTTTATGCAATTCATGACTGAGTATAATAATCTACTATTATCATTACATTCCTAGTCAATCATTACAATAATCCAAGAATTGGTCAATAAGCAGTAATGAATAAGTTAGTACGAATCTGTAGGTGTCATCTTGTCATTTCATTGAATACTGTACTCATTCATCACAAAATAAAGTCATCATAGAATTTAATTTGTTACAAATTATTGTCCTTGAGACTTTCCATTTCTAACTGAACTAGATTACAATGAATTATTCTTGAGCAGTTCTTAGCCAAGCAAGATTTGGTTCCTTCGGGCAACATCAAACCAGGGGCCTGTTTCACAAAGGTACAAGTAGGTTACAAATCTTGTTTCCAAACATGGTTTTGGAGAACAGCTGATTACAAGCGTTTCACAAAAGCAGAATTGTAAACTTGTAGTTACAATGAATTTCTACAAGTTTACAAGTGAATTGCTTGTTACGAACAAGTGATTTTGACTGTTTCACAAAGATTTTCATTATAGCCAACAATTTTTGTCAAAATTACTTGTTCGTAACTATGAAATTTTTACCGAAGTGGAAAGCTACGTAGAGGTTTTAAAAGTGATCATTACAATTATTTAAAATATTCTATGATTATTTATAATATAAAAAATGCCCTATATCCCTCTATAATTCATTATTTTGGAAATACAGGGTGAGTCATATTGAACTTTCCGGTTTTGGAAGGTCGTTGCACGAAGAAGGAAAGGAGTAGAAGGGTGGGGATGGTGTCATTAGACGCGCCATGACATGCAGTTTTAGTGTGAGCAATGGCTTGGTCGGGACAACATCGTGCGTTCTTAGTTGAAGAGATTATTAAAAATGGCGGCTCCGTGATCACCTACTGTGTAGGTAACAAATCCAGCAATCAATGAAGTAGACTTTACAGAAAAATTAAGTATATTGCTTTCAAATAATTTCAGAGTAATTATTAAAAAAGAACAAGTAATCTTTTTAAATCATGAAAAAGGAAATTATCATCAATATAGGTTATGTTTACTATTGGAGCACTTGTAAAATTGTAAACTTGAAGATCATATATTTTTGTGAAACGTGAGTACTTGTAAACTTGTAACTACAAGTACTTGTCCGTAACTATGGTTGATAACAATGCTTGTACCTTTGTGAAATAGGCCCCATGACACAATTGGGAAAAATGCATATAGAAAATGTGGGGATGTGTCTGGTGTGACATGGTCTCACCTAATCCAATGCTCAAGCCTTCCCACTCGGTCGGAGCGGCCATTTCGTTTGTTCGTATGACAACTTGAAAAACAATAGCAGGAACCAGACAGATTATAATAGATGGTTGCTGGGTAATCAAAGCATACTTGGTGGAGAACGTTCTCAGGAATGGTTTTTAAATATCGCCTCAGTCTCAACTAAATGAATGTCATAAAAATAAGGATATTCAAAATAAAACATAACAATATGTTTGTTTTCATAGTCATAGCTAGTAGATAGAGTTTCATTAACGTATGTCTTCTATCAAAGAGCAGAGACTAAGTAGAGAAATTCACTAATATTTCATGACAAGCTCCAATAAGTAATATTAGCTTCTCTGTATATTCTTATACGTTTTATAATAGAAACCCATAAGCTTCAGGAAAATTGTTCTAGGAGTCTTGAACAAAACAGGAATAGATAGATGATAATAGGATATGCACTCAGACTAAAACACTCACTTTTCTTTACACACACATCGGATCGATCTATGATCTTATGGAAGTAGACGGTATGAAATCTGCTAACTTCTACGAGGCGTGATTATAAGCTTGTCTAGTGTCTGAATACCAGCCTACTGTCAGCTATTTTAGCTTTTCAAAGGTTTAAATCATTGTTTCAAAATAGGCACCTGACGTCAAATTAACCTTTTTTTCTAGTTAAGGCGACCGCACACAGTAACAGACAGATGGAGGAACAATTCGTGTTTGAATGTTGCAACGCACACAGACCGTCTGTCAGCATCATATGCTCACGTTTGATTTTTTACTCCGTCTGTTGCTGCTGTGTGCGTTCGACTTAAAAGTAGATTCAAACATATCAATCAGTATCAGTGTATGTGTCCAGAACAGTTAAAATATGTTGCGCATGCAACATGGGCATAGTCATATACTCTAATGGGAATACTCGTATTCCCACTCAGCTCAGCTGAGAGAGTATCCATGAATAGTCCCATTGGAACTTATGGGAAAAATATTCTTGCTATACGAGACACGTTCACTGATATTTGGGAATCCGACCTTTACTTGTACCGAATAGACTCTACTTGAGTTAGGCTAGCTTCACACGCATTCGGTTCGGTTCGTTACCGAAAATTAATGAGGCTTTCATACATGTCAGGTTCTAATTAGGTATTTTCTTCTCAAACACAGTTGTGTTTGGATTTTTACAGTTCATGCTGGTATATTTGAATATAACAGCTGGTGTTGAAAGTAAGGTGTTATTTCTTGAACAACAAAATTTTAAAGTTAGTTAAAAATTGTGAATTATTTGAACAGTTTCTTTTTGATTATGTTAATTTTGGATGTTCAGAGAGATTATTTTTTTAAATTGAAAATTTGCTCCTTGTTTTAACACATGGTAGGCTA
This sequence comes from Nilaparvata lugens, assembly GCF_014356525.2. Lineage (NCBI taxonomy): Eukaryota > Metazoa > Arthropoda > Insecta > Hemiptera > Delphacidae > Nilaparvata > Nilaparvata lugens. The sequence goes on along the minus strand of NC_052510.1, from coordinate 44,046,391 downwards.
TATAAACTTCATCTCTTCTCACCATTGATGAAATCATTTAATATTCGTGGGAAAATGAAAAAAAATTCTCCCTGAGTTTTAATATTTATATCTTTTATTTTTTTAGCAAACTATTCATTGAGAAAAATGTTTCTGTGAACTAACAGAAATGAATCGACCATATGATTTTGACTTGGAAAATTTTGAAACTGATAATCACGATATCAGGTTAAAATAAAAACATAAAAAGGCAAGCGTGTGTAAAAGACTTTGTTTTTTCCTGTTTCCCTAGCAACGAATTCGAATATGATGAAACCTATTCGTGTCAAGGGGGCGTTCGGTGCTATGCGGTTGCTATTCGGTACCGAATTCAAACCAAATCATCGTTTCACACTTATCGGCATTTGCCGAAAACGAAACGAACCGAACCGAAAGTGTGTGAAAGTAGCCTCTCGCTAGCAACGAATTGAAACCTGATGGAATTTATTAGAGTCAAGTGAGCGTTCGGTTCTATGCGGTTTCTATTCGGTTCCGAATTCAAACCGAATTACCGTTTCACACTTGTCGGAATTTGCCGAAAACGAACAGAAAACAAAACGAACCGAATGAGTGTGAAACTAGCCTAAAGTGAATAACTTGATTCGACTATTAAACTAGTAAATAACTTGAGTATACTCATAAACTATAGTGAGGTGAGGTCCACGTTTTAATGGCAGTGTTTGAGTAGCAATGGTATAAATTGCTATCCTTGTCTATCATTCAACAAAGCAAATAGCGCTATCTCTTTCTCGCTTTGCTCTGTTGCCAGATCGTCTTTAACAATGTAGAATTAATAATTGATTAACAAAATATTTCATCTTTAATCATGAATCATGAAAATTCATTATGAAATTATTGAAAAATATAATCTATTGCTTAATAAAATATAATTGATTATTTTAAACGAGAATGAACAGTTAATATCACATCAATAAACCTGTATCAGCTACCTATAGTCTATAGAAGGCATTGGCAAGACAGAGGATCGGCAACGTTCTGCTATTTTTCTCCACTTCCATTAATGATGAACAAAATATTTAATTAAAGATGAAATATTTTGAGAAACCTAATTTTTTTAAAAATTGTACTGTTCATTCCAGAATGTGGAAAACAAATATCTATTCTAATAAAATTATAACGTGGACCTCACTGTAGTAATCAATTACATAATTTACCATTTATCATTATAATGATAATCTTGATTAGGATAATTATCAAAGTAGAATAAATTATTATGAAATAATAGAATATATTTTCGAGAACGATTAAATTGTTGGTTAAACATATTATAGGAAATTATACATTGACAACGTTGAATGTTAGTTGTTACACTGATATACCTGGGGTGGTGCAAAAATAAATCTCCACAGTTTGGTTGTACTTTGTTCAGTATTTTTTCAGCGTTTTTCTGATGAGCGCGAGTCGCTGCTTGTGAGCCTCGGTGACCGCCGACCGCTTGTACGGCCTCAGCTCGTCCGTTCCGAAGCCCGGTATCCACATGTTCCAGTTTCGTTCTGAAATTCAAACAAATTCAACAATTATTGTAACAAAAAATTTCAATCTTAAAAAAAGGGATTCCATACTTTTCAGTACTTTATTGTGAGATGCACATTATAAATAAAGTCAGCACCTGACTGTTACATCTGTCTGTCATTAGACAAAGCAGATAGCTCTATCCTTTTCTAGTTCCACACAGTTGGCAAATCATTAGTAGGCCATAAAATAATATAAATTATATTATACAGAGTGAGTCATATGTACGGGAACCCCTCAATAAGTGGAAGACTGTTTTGGATATAATACTGTAACTTTCAGGATAAGTTATTGATAAGTTTGACAATTTCAAATAGTTTTTTTCAATTATAGAAAGATTCCACAATATCAATACCGGTTCTACAAATTTTAACACTATGAAAACACTATTATGAAATCACCTGAACATTACATAACTTTACTGTAATTATGCACTAATGAGCGTTTTATCGGATGTAGTATGAAAATCTCTCTGAGTTGGTCGTATTTTTCTGTGGTATGTCGGTCCCACATCCCACATGCGATTGAGGTTCGTCTGCAACCGCCCTTATTGTAAGAGAGAGACTGATGTACTAACCGAGATGCAGCTGCACATCCTTGACCTCGACAGTGCTGGCCTTGCGATGCTTGGCCATCAGACAGGCGGCGGTCACCGTGGTCTCCACAAAGTCGTCAGCCAGCTGCAACAGAATCTCCTCCACGTCGTCGTCCAGCTGCTCCGTTGCATCCACCTCCCGCACCAGCTCCTGCAGTCGCGTTTTGCTCAGAATCTGCAAACAGAGTAACATTCTATTTACAACAAATTCTCAAACAAGCATATCGTTTCCTTCAATGACCTGGCTTTGAACAAGGATAGAAAATAATAATTTTTGTATTTGGATATTCAAGTCAGAATTTTGTTAAATATGTTTTTATATCTGGATATCATGTCAGAATTTTTTTTAATTTGATGCAATGTTGTCAAATTCCTGTTATAACAACTGAACTACGGACTCCAGTCGTCTTGATTTACAAAAAGATTGTTAAATGCAGTAGCTGTTGATACTTATTTCATTTCATTTCATTTATTTATCGTCACATTACATCAATTTTTGAGTAACACTCATTTGACTGGTGACATGTCAATACTAGAACAAAATTATATTTAAAAGACTTAGTTCTAACTTCTTGAAAGTAAAAAAAATAAATACACTCTATGATGTATCCCATCAAATTCACATGGAAATAAAAGTCACAAAAAGTTAAGTTACACTCTACAGCCCCTTTTCACAAATTAAAATTCGGCAGCAGAGTATAGGGCTTTCTCTACTAGCATTTTTCTGACTGTTAGTTTGAATTTGTTTATTGAATCTAGATTTCTGATGGCTGCAGGTAATTTATTAAAATAACGTATTCCAGAGTAGAATGGAGTTTTTTCTAGAGCTGTGTGCCTATGTACTGGAAAAGCAATGAGACTACTATTACGTGTATTATACCCGTGATTATCTGTGCAGAATTGAAATTTATCTAAATTCTGTTTAACAAAAACCAACAATTGATAGATAAAAATAGATGGTAGCGTTAGAATGTTTAGGGTTTTGAAGAATGCTTTGCAAGAATCTCTTGATCTCAATCCACAAATGACTCTTATTATTTTTTTCTGGATTATAAAAATTTTACCGCTATCAACAGAATTTCCCCAGAAAATGGTTCCATAGCTTAGATATTAGATTAGATTAGATGTCTAATTTTTTTAGACATATGCGTAGTAGACGGCCAATAGGGTGCTTTTGTCTAGTGAGTGAGAGAGGGTGAGAATTACAAAATAAGCTTGATTTAGTTTTTTTGCAAGGACCTGAATATGCTCCTTCCAAGTAAAACTCTGATCTATTATAAGTCCCAGGAATTTTGTTGAAGAGGACACTTTAACACTGTCTTCAATTATTGGAAGATGTACTCTGTTCACTGCTGTTTGATTACGAGCAGAGCTAAATTGAATAAGATGGCTTTTATTATAGTTCAACGATAGACCGTTTGCTTCAAACCACTTTGACATTGCTGACAGTGCACTTTTCAATTTACTTGCAAGAGTGATGTGATCGGGGCTTGTTGCCAGAGCAGTTGTGTCATCTGCATAGATAATTAATCTTATATCAGGTGCAGCACTTGTCAGATCATTAATATATACTAGGAAAAGCAAAGGTCCTAGAACGGATCCTTGAGGGACTCCATTTGGGACTAAAGCATATGAAGAAGATTTAGCGGACAATTTATCTCTCACACATTGTTGCCTATTATAAAGGTATGAGCTGAACCATTTTAGAGCGGTGCCATGTATTCCATAATAGCTTAACTTTTCCAGTAATATCTCGTGATTCACACAATCAAAAGCTTTTGACAGGTCACAGAAGATGCTAGCAGCATGTTGCGACCTGTCAATCGCATGCGACATAACCTTGACAAATTCATAAATTGCACCTACAATGTCCTTGCTCCTACGGAAACCGAACTGATTCTCATTAAATAATCCATTATTTTCAAGATGAGCAGTCAACCTGCTTGCGACAGCCATTTCATATACTTTTGAAAATACAGATAGTATTGCTATGGGTCGAAAATTTCCAAAGTCCTGTGGGTCTCCCTTTTTCAGAAAGGGTAGCACACTGCTGTACTTTAAGAGATCGGGAAACACTCCATACCTAAAAGACTGGTTGACTAGGAAGGTTAAGGGTTTAGCCAAGTTTAGAATACATTTCTTTAAGAGGAAAGGAGGGAACTCATCTCATCCAGGTGCCTTTGATGCCTTCATTTTTTTATTAGATTAATTACTTCATGCTCTGTGACTGGATTAAATGAAATGAGAATATTATTTGTTTCTGGTTGCTCTCTACAATAATCAAGAGCTGCATGCATGTTGATATTTAGATTGAGTGTTTGGCAAATATTAGCAAAGAAGTTGTTGAATGAGTTCAGTGTGGATTCTATAGGAGTTTTTTCAAATACTTTAGATAGATTCAATTCTTTTGTTTTCATGCCTGTTTCTTGCTTAACAATTTTCCACGCCATTTTTGTCTTATTGTCAGAATTTTTTATTCTATTGCTGTTGTACATTATTTTCGCCTGTCTAATACATCAGTTTAATATTTTTTTATACTGTTTCATATATTCTCTGAATTCAGAGCAGTCACGTGATCTGCCTTGCATGTGTAGCTCCCTGGCCCTGGCACATGATCTACGTATTCCAGATGTAATCCATCCCTTATCACAGTTGAGTAATCTTTCTTTTGTATGAGGTTTTCGCGGGAAAGATTGTTCAAAATATAAGATTACCATTGTGTGAAACTTATTGTACAAAATATTAGGGTCGGAGATAGTATCACTCAATTGAAAAAGCGATTCCCAGCTCTCACTTGATAAAATGGTGTTGAAGAGATTAATATTATTTTTCGAAAATATTCTTATTGTTTTAAAGGTTTCTCTTTTTTTATTTGTATTTGATCTGTTTCGGTTGCAAGAAGTAAGCAGTTTATTTGGAATGTCAACCAGTTGTGCTGTGTGATCAGATAAATCATTGTCAATGATTGTACTATTACACTGTCGTAGGTCAAAATCGGAAGCTACGTTGTCGATACATGTTCTAGAGCCCGGTGTAAGTCTAGTCGGATCATCAGTGTAGTGCAGGAACAAGTTATAAGATTGTAATAAATCTAGGAATCTGGATCGTGCTATTGATTCCTTCATTATATCTATATTGAAGTCACCTGAGAGAAGTCTTTTGTATTTGGGATACTTTTTGAAACAGAATTCTAACAAATTATTCAATCTTTCAAAAAATATGTTCAAGGGATGCCTGGGATTGTTAGGAGATCTATATATGCAAATTACAATTAGATTAAAATGCTCGTTAATCTTAACTCCGCAGCACTCAAAGTACTGTTCAATGTAAAAATTCTGAAAATCAGGTAAGTTATAGCTTCACAAGATAGACTATCTATCGATAGGATACACGACCCTCCTCTTATTTTTTGTTGTCTGAAATTGTACGAACTTAGGTTATATTCGTGAAATCTATGTAGAAGGAAGAGGTTGTTTTCTCCTACCCAGTGCTCGGTTAAACAAATAATGGTAGGCTTTTTTGCAAACTGGCATTGAACAAATTAATCTCGTCTAACTTGTTATTCTGTATGATACCTTGAAATCACTGAATGAAACCTCTATCATATCCTGAGAATTGAGCATATTATTAGTACTATTATTATTGGCACCATCATTATTATCATACCTATGATAATCACTACTATCATTATTATTACCATCACTATTATAGCCGTTATTATGATTATTACTGCTATCATTATCATTATTACAATTACTATTATTATTATTTTCATCATCATTATTATAATTACTTTTACCTTCATCATTATTATTATCATTATTATTACTATCATCGTTATTGATATCATTAACACTATTATTACCATCGTTTTCATTATTATTGCTATTGTTATGACTATTATCATTGGTATGTGAATCTGAATGAGTTACATCTCTCTTGCTTCTAAAAAATTGTTCCCATTCACAAAAACAACACTAGAGTCATTATCATCACCACCGGTATGAATGAACTCAGCAGATGACTGATAGTTTGTGTCCAATTGTAAAGATTCACTCTCTCTCTCGTATCCCGGCACTCTGCACTATCGAGAACAACAGCAACCAAGTCGCGATTCATCCTCTCTTCTTCATCTGTCGCATTATTTGTGGCTGCACACTGAGATGTAGGGGTAGTATTGATTCTGTTAGGAGCTTCAAAGTGGTGTATTACTGGTGGCCTCCGCCATGAAGTTGATCTTGAGAGAAGTCTCTCTATCAGTGATGAGACAAGCATCTGTTTCCCTTTACTGTTCAAGTGGAATCCGTGTTTCGTAAAATGTCTACGGTGCATGATTTCATTTATGTCGAAGAATTCAACGTGACTTAATCCAATTGCCACTTCGGAAATATATGCATTAGCCGCTTCAATATTTTTGTAGTATGTGTGAGAAAGTGGTATATCACGTCGCAGAGGAATGCTTACAAAGACAACGTTAGTAGATTGAGATTTGAAAGTTCTTGTTGTAGGTGTTTGTAGATAGTATCGACTCTGCCTCCAGCTACATCATTCGCACCGGCCACTATGATTAAGCAGTCTTCCTTCCCCAAACCGTTCCCAATAGAGCCGCAGTTCACAATGTCCAGTAAACCGGCGTTGGCTTTGCAGATTCTAAATACTTCAGTTCCAGTAAGACGATTATTGGTTATAATAGCGAGATCTCTGCTATGACTATCACCATAGAAGTGGATTTTCCTATAGGGAACATGTGTATTGGTTGAGAGTGAGTTCACTTGGTCGGTTGGAGTCGAAGTTTATCTAGTTGGATTGAAAGAGGTTGAGCGATTCTTAGAGGTGATTTATGTGAGCATTTTTACTTGGAGTTGCAGAGATTCGTATTTGTTGGTTATAGAGTCATTAAGTTCATTGATTTCCTTGATAATAGTATCTTGCTTCCGTATTTCCTCTTTTAGGTCCGCTATCTTCTTTAACGCAGAGTTCTCAGAAAAGTTATCTTTTTCCGATTGCTTGCTTTGTGAAACACTCGGTTGATCATCTTTAAGATTCTGTATCTCTTGAATAAGTGCGTTCCGGTGAATTAGCAGCTCATTAACACGAGTGACTAATTCATCTTTCTCCTTCAATATTAAATCATCTGTTTGACATCCTGTGCTACATACTTGAACTTTCCGGTTATTAATTATTCTTGAGTCGAGTGACAATCTTTGAAGGGTAGCCGTGCTCTTAACTTTCTCAATTTTCTCATTTCCTTTGTCATAGTTCTTATCATTATTCATAATATTCGTTGGAGTAAGAGGTATCGGATGATTGACATCCTTCACAGTAGAAATTTTTATTTTTCCTAATGTTGAATCAGTCGTAATTGTACCTGAACAGCCCTTATGAATACATCTCCACACTATATCGCCGTTGATTAGAGGATGGCTTCTTCTATAACATTGTTTTTCATGATATATGCCTATGGTATTTCATGGAGTTTTGTAAGTAGTGACTGACATATTATTATTATTTTTTTTTTTAATTACAGCTATACAGCAGTTAGGCTATCAGATAGTACGGTATTATATTCCACGAAAATAGGCTAGTATTGTCTTCGGCACTATTGACATTAGAGTTCTGATAAGAATCACAGCTAAGCTCGACGATAACGGTCAAGATAAGACACCACTATTACGCAGTTTTTTGATCAGTAGTAATAATGGCGAAAGTAAATTGAGGTTTCCCACTATACAAGGGAGGTAATAAATCTGAATTGGGCAACTTCAGGCCAATCTCTTTGCTCAGTGTATTTTCAAAAATATTGGAAAAAATATTCAAAAACCAGCTTACCAAATTCTTAATGGAGGAGGCAATTTTGTCAGATAGACAGTTTGGGTTTAGAACGGATAGGAATGTGTCGGAAGCCTTTTTTAGGTTGAATGAGGAGATCAATATGAACTTTGAATGTAACCAGCGAAGCTTACTAATTTTCATGGACCTTGCTAAGGCATTTGACACGGTTGATAGGACAATATTGCTTAGGAAGTTGTATTCATATGGAATTTGCGGTGAGTCTCATGATTGGTTCAAGTCATACCTGAGCAATAGGAAACAGTTTATCCAAATTGATGATGTGTATAGTAGCCTGAAACAATCAGGTATGGAGTAGTTGAAGGAAGCACATTGGGGCCTCTCCTATTTTTGTTGTACATAAATGATCTGTCGAGAATAACATTACAAGGTAGCCTGTATATGTTTGCTGACGATACTGCATTGTTGCTGTCGGATAGAAATGTTGAAGAGGTTTACAATAAGGCTCGTAGTGACCTTGAGAAACTAAAAGATTGGTTCGATAAAAATATAATGACCCTTTATGTTAATAAAACAAAGTTTATGGACTTAAAATTGAGGAATAGGACAGATGATGGCTCAAATAGTATTGTATTACATTGTTGCAATATTCAACAGGGGGGTTCTTGCAACTGTCCATCTATTGAAAAAGTAGGCACATATAAATATCTTGGGGTAATATTTGATGACAGAATGAATTGGTCCTCTCACATTTCATACATTAAAAGCAAAATTCGTAAAGCAATATTTCTGTTTCATGGGCTTAAGAATATACTTAATGTACAGGAGCTTAGGAATGTCTATTTTGCATATGTACAATCAATGTTACAGTGGGGAATAATTGCGTGGGGGGATGCTATAAAACTGTTCTTGAGCCTTTAAAAGTTTCTCAAAATTCTATCTTGAGGGTCGCATTGCAGAGAGGTCCCAGATGTCCCACTAAAGAATTATATGAAGACTTTAAAGTGTTCAATGTAAGGCAGCTATTTGTGAGATCTGCCTTAATCTACATGCACTCTTACCATAACCAAATTTTTAACAATACAATAGGTCATAGATACCCCACCAGAGCATCACATATAAACAATATACAGACTCCAAGATTAAATAAAACATATTCAACAACTAATATTCAGTACCTGTCACCCAATAATACTACTTAGAAACATACCTGACTATCTTAAAACTTTTCAAAATTACAGATCAGGCCAGTATAAGCGACTTGTTGAGAAGTGGTTAATTATAAGTGACCAAGAGGAGTCTGAACGCGTGCTGCTCTCTGTATATAGGTAGGGAATGTGGAACTTGGTGATCTTGTCTGTGGTCTTTCGAAATCCAAGTCCCACAGTGCTTATTATTATAATTATTATTTTTTTTTTAGCCAGTGTAGTTTACTGTTATAGTATTACATGTTTTTGATTGGATTGTCCATCGTCATCACCATCTTTCATTCTAAGTTTGAAAATTTCTTTATAACTTGGTATTTAATTGCATTGCTATAGTGTATCTACCTTTTAGTTTCACTAACTTTTAGTCATTAATTATAACTGGCTGTTTCTGCAGCCAATTATTTGTTTTTCTACCTATAATATCAACATTTACTCATATCTTTTTTTTTCAATCTGTATTTTTTCTCAATTTAGTTTAATATAATATCAATTTTCATAATTTAGTTCGTCGATTTTAAATTCAGCGAATTACGCCAGGCCCTCACAAACACAGGCTTTTGCCTACATGTGAGTCTCTCATAACGTAAGGGTATATATAAATGTACTGTAACTGTACTGTATTATTTGTAAATTGTGAGAATAAAATTTGATTTGATTTGATTTGAATGACACAAATGGACAGGAAGCACCTGTGCAATGTGATACTCAGTTGGAATTGTAAGCTTTGTATCATCATTTCATTCAAAAAAGGGTGAGAACGCGCAACAGCAGATACAATTGGGTGAAGCAGCAAGTATCAAGCGTAAGGGAGCTTCCGAAATTGTTTGGAAGTCTATTTTACAGCACTAATATTCTCTCGCAGGGTTGAGAATTATTGAGGTAATTTTTTGTCTGTTGAGATTTAGTCAAGTCGGGTCAAAGTCCAGAATTGGTGTTTCAACGATACTTTCCACAGTTTCTGGTCCTTGTCATTTAATGGGTTACATCACTAAAAACACGCTCGAAAATAGATGGAGGGCCAAAAACTCACTCTGATTGATCGCTGCCTTCAATCATGATCACAGATGAAAGTTCACATGTACTTTAGATGAAACTAGAATCCCGAAATTAGTAATAAATGAGTAATATAACACGAACAGTCTCTAAGTGCAGTCTTCATGCAGCCATCAGTGCTGCCAACCTACTTCATTCATCTTGAATACCGTATCTTAAATCAAAATCAAATCAAATTGAAGATTGAAATATTTATTTCTCTCATCGAATAATATATTTACATAAATCAGAAGAAATATTTTTATTATTATTGAGATGTTTTTTGCGGGAAATAATTTCAAAAGCACTCAGATTGCTTAATATTCCTCTCATAAGTCCTCTCAAAATTCAATTCTTCATGATATATACAGTATACATGATATATGTAGTATATATATGCGCATATGCATTCATAGGCCAAAGTTAGAGAAAAAAATAATTTTACACTTAATATGTTAAATACTAATAGAGTCTAGTAAGTTGTGGAGCCACTGACATGCCTCTTCTCCAGCATCATGAACTTGTGTCAGCCCTCCATGATAGGAGTGTTGTGGACACTCAGATATCAGGTGATTCATTGATTGAATTTGTCCACATTGGCACAGAGGATCAGAGGTGTATCCCCATGCTGTCATCAGCTCAGCACACCTTCCCACCTGCGTCCTGAACCGGTTAAGGCCACACCACTCTCTACGTCCCAGCTGGGTGCCCGGAACAATGTCATTAGGGTCATCCACAAGGCCTTTGTTCCTGACCTCTCCCTGCAACCATCTCAGTCTCCATAACTCCCTCGCACTTCTAATTTCCTCAGGCTCGTCAAGTCTCAAGTATCTTCTTGACTTGAGGCGCTTTGGTGGAGGGTTAGCCAAATCTCTAGAGACTGGGAGATCCTCATGAATGTGTTGCAACTGGGAAATGAACTTGTTCTTCTTCTCCAACTTTCTGAGATCTGGAGGCATGATGTTACTAAGCACAGGCAACCACTCAGTCTCTGTTGGTCTCAATGTCCCACTAATCTTCCTCATAGTTTCATTGAAAACTGTATAAATTCTCTCAACATGTCTGCTGCGAGCCCAGACAGAAGAGCAGTACTCCCCTGTACTGTACAGAAGTGAAAGACTTGATGTTCGAAGGACATTCATGTCACAACCCCAGGTTGTTCCCGCAAGTTTGCTGATGATATTTAGCCTTGTCTTCAGTTTATCTCTCAGCCCCTGCAGATGTTGTCGATATGTGAGGGATCTATCGAGTCTGTCTCCTAGGTAACGGGGAGCTTCCTTATGAGATATTCTTTTGCCACATAACCTGAGATCAATTGTCTTTTTTGCATGCTGGTTACTGAGATGGAATATTGTTGAGACAGTTTTGGACGGGTTTGGCTTCAAGAACCACTGCTGGAAGTATTCTGCCATTATCTCTAAATCCTCATTCAACACAATTTGGAGCTGTTCAAAATTTCGTCCTTGAGTAACAAGCCCAATGTCATCGGCATAAATAAACTTGCGTGATTGAGTAACAGGCAGGTCTGCAGTGTAAACATTGAACAAAATTGGTGAAAGAACCGATCCTTGAGGTAAACCATTTTGTTCATGATGATAAAACATATTAATCTATTTATATTACATAGCCTATTTTCACTTTATTGTTTAGAGCTACTTACATAAATTTGAAATCAAAGTACCCTTTTTTAACCTTTATTTTTTAATTTCACAACATGTATCAACTTTAAAGTTATTTTCGAGTGAATCATTTACTACTACTGCTAATACTAAAATGACTTGAAAGTTGAAAGATGTGAAAAATAAAACATAAATATAAAAATGGTTAGGCCACTTTTGATTTTATATTACGTACTTTAATTTTTTGTATACATCATATCTATATATATAAAAATGTTATGTTGGTTTGTGTGTAATGCAAAAACTCCAAAAGTACTGGACCGATTGAGTTAAAATTTTAACATGATATAAAATCCGCATCAAGGATGGTTTTTATCTACTTTTTACAATTTTCAGGGGCGCTACGCTCGCCCGAAAATTTTTAACTTTTTTATTTATGGATTTTTCCGATTTTTGACTTCACATTCGGGGTCAGCTCGCGAAAATAAGTCGATAAAAAAAAAAAAATTGACCGGGCTCGCAGGGTGGCCCGGGGGGAGGGGGTGAAACTTTGGCCATTTTTGGCCAGATTTGAGCTGAGCGCTGCTGCAATCAAAGTGCAAAATCTGACCGCTAGATAGCGCGCATGTTTCAAAACGCAGCTTCAACAGGTTCGTGAGATATAGAGTACCGGTAAACTACACTCTTGATTACCGTATGTTTTCCGGTACAATTATTGGATTTCAATTACTTTCGCAATTCAGAACAAAGAAAGCATACCGATGCTTTTTTTCGATAATAAATTCGTGTTCAGTGCAAATAATCGTGTTATACAATAATATTTTTACATATATATTTACAATAATATATTACACATAACACAGATGTTCATAATTATTTAACAAGCATAATATTTGTGGTTTCCCAACACATATTTTATATATAGTGGGGGCCACAGAAAAAAAAAATAAACATTCAATCACAATGTGCCACTGCGAAGCGTGGCAGGGTACAGCTAGATTGTATATGTATAAAAAATGAAATTTACAACATTGCACAAAATTTTCAAATGTCCACACAAGCATAGTGACATCTTCATACAAATAATAATTTGATAATGACACTATGCCCAAAACATCTCGTGTCTACAAAAATATAAGTACAGTAGCAGGGAAGTATTTCCATTTTTAAAGAAAAATATAACAAATCTAGCTGATTGTCATTTCATTAAGAACACTAGAACTTCATGTTATTAGCTCCAAGGCCCTTATTACACTGGTTTTCATTGTTGACAATGGTTTTCAAATGGCAGGCAGGGCTCTTCTCTAGGGGGAACCAACTCTAGTTCAAGTTTAGTCTCAACTTGTCTTATTCAGACTTTGGATTATACAAAATAGCCCAGTCAATGAAGACGAATCAGCAAGGTTTTGTGCAAAAAATTGGGGAGAAGCAGAATTTTTCAGGGTGTCAGCCTGGAGCCAGTCCCCATAACCAAAGTCTCGATACACCAAACCTGTTCTGTCAAATGAAGAAAGCCTCGGGAGTTTCGGCCCTTAATCTGCATAATGTATGTTTTTCCATGCTTGATTTCAAGTTATTCAGGTAATACTACGATTCCTACCAAACCATGGGTAATACTACCCCAACAGATGGGGTAGATGGTTTCGAGGAAACTATTTCTCCTGTTCTCAATGATATCCACCTCGGAGGCCCTTGACAATAGGTAATTAAATTGTATTTGAATTTGTAATTGAATTTGGTCTCAAATTGTGGACCAGGATTCTTTTTCTCACTACCACTAAATTTGATTAAAAATGAATTGTTTTGAAGTTAATTACGTGAGTTTTGAGAAGCCGAAGATTTGATAAATGTATCCTCTCTCTATAGTACAAGCCAAGAGGCCAGGGGGGGGGAGGCAAGCAGGGACTTTGTGGTTCTAAGCTATGAACTATGAATACATTACTGACATCCTGCGAAAATTCAGCTTTCCCCAAATTTGTTGGGCATCAATGACTGTGCTAAACTTTGGACAGTAAATAATGAAAACTGACCTTGGTGTGACTGTGGGGATCGACGGTGGCGGGCGCACTGGCCTGTGTGTGATTTGTCTTGACATGCGCAGAAGACGACGAAGCTGCCTGCGTCTGCGCAGCTGTCTGCGTCATCGTGCCACTGCTGTTGCTCAGCACACTATGCAGCCTGCTAACCGGCGTGATGACGTCACGTGTCGGGGTGATGACGTCATGGGTAACACGTGAGGGTGTGATGACGTCATGGGCGACACGTGAGGGCGTGATGACGTCATGGCTGACAACCATGTTGGATGTGGTGGGCAAGGTAGCAGCAACACCGCCCACCGATGTTGTCACAACTTGTGTTGGTGTTTCGTTGTTGTTGACCAGTGTTTGCGTGGTTGTGTTTGTGGCAATGTTGTTGTTGTTGGTCGGTTGAATGTGGGTGGTTTGCTGAAATGATAAAAAAACATAATAGCTGATCATAAATACATCGGACATATGTCTGTAGTAGCTATATGTAGTAACAATTCTGATGCTGTTTCAAAACTGAATTTCCGTGAATTAAAGTAGAGTAATACTTTTGTCTGGATCTAGACTGCTAGAGGTTTATGGTATTGAGGTTCAACTATAAGCGTTGGTTAAATGAATAATAAGATGTTAATTATGATGTTAAAAAAGAATTTTAACATTTTCAAATTAATCTCACTGTAGTGAGATCTAGTGATCTATGATCTAATGATCTATAGGTCTCTAATAGAGATCTATGGTAAGATTTACTTACTGCCAACAGATAGTTCAAGATCAATTGTATAATAATATTTTGCTAAGCAATAAAATAACTAACTGAATAGCTGGGTTATGGCCATATAAGCTTTTGTACATGTGCCTCTGTAAATGGGATGAGATAAAGACATGAATAAACACTAAAATGAGTTTGTGGGATTCGAACCCACATCTCTTCCACTTGCAGTTTATAGAAGATTGATACCGGTATTGCATCATACAATAATTCAGCCATGATAGCCTACTATTATTTGTTACACTTACATTTTTAATAAGATTAAAATTATTAATTGCAAGTGGAATAGATTATAGCTACATTGTATACGGTGATATCCTAGTTCAAGTACTTGAATATTATACTTCAGAAAGCTGAATGGCAGCAACTATAACTGATTGATTTAATGTAAGTAATAGTGTCATAAAATACTTTGACGCAACCTTTGTAATTTAGTGTTACACAAAAAAAATCGATATTGAAACTTGTGAATGACATGTACTTGTACAATCAGTGGTTTATTCATTTTATTCGTTTATGCCTCATAAATTACAAAAAAAAAACTAAATTAACTATACAATATACACTGCAATAATGAAATTATTCAACGAAATAAAACATTTGAAACTTCTTTCTCAAAAGGGCAAGCTCAAGCATGTGTACGATACCATGAAGAAAGCAAGCAGAACTTTGTGCTGAGATATTCTGTATTTAATGTTCATGTTTTAATATATTTTCCATGGAATGGTGAGCCTACTAGAAAAGAAGTCAATACTAAAGGGTAAAAAACTTGAGGACACCATGAAATAGAGCACCTAAAAACTTGGTGCTCACAGGAAAAATAAGTGATAGCTTCTTCTATCTGCCGCAAAAACGTGGAATTGGAATATCATGCAGCCTACATAATTATTATTTTTAGACATTGCCAATTCCGCGTCACTGTTACAAGTAGTGGAAGCTACTTTTGTTTATGTTTTTAGTGAGCAAACTTTTAAAGCAAAAAATAGAAATTCGAGAGTATAGAAGAATAACCTAGGTGCTGTGCATCTTATATAACTATGGGAAATACAATTTACTCACAGTAAACATAGTTATATCGTTGTCAACAGCCATTTGGGTTTGATTCTGCTGTTGAAACAAGCCGTTAGAAGCTTCCATGTCCGATCGCATCTATATCAATTATCTCATAATATGTAGATACCAAAAATTCTGTAAAGGATAAAATAAGAATGAAAAAAATATTATGAAGTAGATTTTAATATAATTGACAATGCGTATAATATGTAGATCAAATTACTGATTTGTTTATTTCAATGTTTGGTATTTTAGGTTATGATTAGGTTATAGTAAGCTATGGATCAATAATCTAGACATCATAAAAATCATGTAGCCTAGACACCAAATATTCTGTAAAAGATAAAAAAAGAATAATAAAATTAAAATGCAGTAAGTTTTAATTTAAATTACAATGCGTGTATATTAGTCAAATTATAGCTTTGTTTATTTTAATTTTTGAAATTTTAGGTTATGAGAAAAGTAGGTTGATTCAACCATTCATTTATGGCAACTAAAAATGAATAAACGGGATAGCAATGAATTTGTTCAGATAGTCATTTAAAAATTTTGGTATTGGTATATTACAAAATTAAACAATTAATAAGTAAAAACTTTCAAAACTCCATCAAGAATCGTTTAAATCTGTCAATCAATAAAATGTTGGTATTTTGAACAATTTTATCAGAATAGTGTATTAGAATAATAAAAATAACTAAAGTATTACCTTAGGATAAAATAAAGAATTGAATTCAATAACCTAGTAAACTAATCACATCCCACAATAAACAAATTGTCAGCAATCTTGTATTTTGCATGCAATTTATCCTACGAAATGATTGAAATATCCTGTGTTCCTTTGCGTGTTTCTGCTCAGTCTGCTGTCGATGAACGGCGAAGATATTCTACAGGTCTTGACTTGACACACAACCTACTGAATATTTCGTAACATTCTATTATTTTATTATCATTTTTGTTGTTAGGATTATTTTTTGAAATAAAATAATTTTATTCATCGTAATAATATAGCTTTTTCTATCTGCAGCAAAATAAATTCATTGAAAATTTATATTGAGTTATGGATCGATAAGTGGCAAGATATCGATTAATTTGCCAAGAGCGCGGAAATTTAAATGACAGCTTCAGTATTCAAATCATTTAACAAGTTAACAAGATTATAGTACAATGCATACCGTAATAACATTACAAATCATACAATAAACTATTTTATACAATTCTGATGAATTTCTCACATTGATTACGTTATTCCTCCCATAGACCAACAGATCGGAAATATTATTTCTCATAATATATAAGTATATAAGAAACAATAAATGCTCGGAATTTTTTTTAGCTTTCTATCCTCTTTCCCAATAATATTTATTTCCAACAAATAATTATTGATCTTTAATTGATTTGAATGAAGCACTATTTAAAACTCTACCAGTTGCTCCCACTGGGATTAGTTTTATGTACCGTACCGTATTAAATGTTGTAGCATTTTGTGAATTGAAATATCGACTCTCAACTCCCGCATCCCGGCTGCACATAGAATATTGTATACTTCCATGATATTTTTTTATTTTCAAAAAACCACTTGAATAGAATAGTTTGATACTGAGCTTTTTTACTTATTAGTGATCTCTTAATATAACTTATACGAGAGAAATAATATGTTCCGTAATATGGAAAATAACGTTCGATTTAGATATTATATTTACAATATTTATTGATCAAGGAAATCAATAAGATACTCAAGAAAGGGAAACAGGAAATGATTTGAAAATCGTCTATATATTGAATCTGTCATTAAAAATAGTACTAATGTATAGTTGGACTTTCAAAAATATATACCGTAGACTACAAGCGCCAGCAAAGGAAAACTATTTTTTCTTTAAAACTCAAATTGAAAATATGTTTCATTGTATTACAGATATGCTGAAAATTATAGAATCGATTTCAAAACATAGTTTTAGAAATATTTCTTACTTTTGTCAACTCCCACGATTCTATATATTTTATCACAGCATGCAGTAATAATAGTTACAATGCTGTACCGTATATATGTAGGAACATGAAATACAAGTTGTACATATTATTTATGATATAGCCTATGTGTAATGTAGGTAGGCCTATATACCATACTGTAATGCAATTTTCATCCAGTGAATGCCATATAACAGTCTAGTGAAAGAGAAAAGAACGGTGCCAGAGTTCATTGTAACGGTACGGTACATTATGCTAAGATAAAAAGTAACAAGAATGGAAGAAAAACAATCGTCTAGACTCGCAATAGCAACTGGTTGTGACTTTAATCCAGCGGGAATGTGGTTGTCAAGGTTGTCTTTTTGATTTCATTCAAGGTTAATATCGGTTTCGGTCCCACCCATGTCAAGATAAGGGAATAATAATGGAGAGTAGAATTTAAACTGCAGTCGACAAAAACTTATTTTATGTCTACATGCACTTTGAGTTTATTGTTTCCTTATTGCACATTGTGATGGGAAAATATATTGGTTACAAAATAATGCATTTATTACTGTTTTTTTATAAAATCCCATGCCCAATAAGTAAATTCAATAGTGTACCTATTGTCAATAATTCAGCACAAAGGAATGAAACTGAAATAATTATAGCATTTAGTGAGATCTTTTTTAAATTTTCAGCATTGTTTAGATGGAAAGCTTTGATTTTATTTATTAAGAATGTTGACAGTTTTTTAAAAGTGAATCTCACTATATAATAGTAAAGTAAAAGCAGTACCTGTATTCAAATGTAGCAAATTATGTAATATATAAAACAATTTAATTTTCAATCAACGCTCGATTACTGAAATAATTACCGTATTCAAAACAATATCTGAAAAAATGGGGCTTTGATTTATTTTTTTCATGGGCCCTGATTACTCACCCTAATTAATACCTACATCATTATCATATTATAAATAATAATTATTATATATCAACTACTACTATTACTACTACTACAAATAAAGTTATCTATGTACTTTATTAAAATAGGTACAAAAAATATTTTTATTTGCAGTTATTTCTTTTAAATATACGGTACCGTACAAGAAGTTGAGTCTTTTGCTAACACAAATAACCCAATACCATAATAATGTAAATTTTGGATATAAAATTGAACGAATCTCTCGCTGATAAGGAATAATTATTAATTTTAAATCTCTAAATCGTTCAGAAAATGCTATATTTCTTTTTGAAATACAAGAATAAGATGGATAGTAAGTTTGATAATAACAATTTACTGTAGGAATTCAAGCGTCGTTACAAGATCTGTTGTACTTTCACTTTGCATTACCTGTACAATCACTTCACCTTTCGGTATTAGGCAATAACTTGTTCATAGAGAAACAGTTCTGCAGCTAAGATAAAGAGACCGACCGAAATATTGGTGGAATTCACTTCATACTGTCAGTATTCCATATATGAATAACATCAGTACCCGGTATGCTTCCCATTCAACCAATTCTGAAAGTTCAAAATGAATCTCGTCATTGTGCGATTTTATACCCTGCTGTCTTACTTGTATGCAATATAGCATGCAACTGATTTGAAAAGCTACAAACCATGATTCCAATGTACTGGAATCACCTAACAGTAGGTAGCCTAATAGAAGTGTTCTTAAATCTCAAATTTCTGAATTTGAAAGTTGTTTTTTTTAGAATATTTTATTCTTATCGTCAATCTCATTTTGAATGAAAATAAACACGGTATTTAATTTCATAATAAATGATAATAAAGGGATACCGTATTAAATGTTTTATTCAAATGGTAATGTAGGACAGTTAATGTTTAGTAGATTCTAGGGCTCTATTTATAAATTATTTTATGACCGTTTTTAGCGAAGCACTCATTGGTGAACCAATCAGAACGATTCTAGTCGTTTGTTCAACTATTTATAATTTTTATTGGTTGATGAGCAAACAAAGTGTGGGCTTGATTAAGGCAGTTTGGAAATTGTTCTCAACTCGGAACTCAATAATCTCATTAATGAGATGTAGATGAACTCATTAATGGATGTAGGAGAACTAGGAATGTGTAGGCAATGAAGGATAAGCGATAATAGTGTGGTGTCGATACCAAAAAGGTTTAAAATGCAGAAAAAAATCAAAAGTAAGATACCGTACCCAATGTGAAATAACCAAACAGGTATTGTTTTGAATTTCATTATCACGGTACTGCTGCTCACAATTCATACAAATTATACCCAAGTAACAAAAAATAAAGGCACAAAAACGTATATTCTTTAAAAATGAAGAGTTTCACTGACAGTGCTTAATTTGTAAATTTTCTGGTGCCGAAACTCTAGCTGGCCCGACTACCGGGGGTATGGAATACCCCACATGGGAAGGGGCCTCGGAAAATGTTTCTAAATTTAGCCTTTAAAACCCAGTTTTAAGTCTGTTTTCAATTAAGTTTAACGTGAAACAAATACAGATTTGATCAAATTAAATCGAGTTTTGATATTTTTAGCTGCAACTACGTTAACGTTCCGGCTGAAATTAGTAAGCCCTGATGTTATACAGTGGTTAAAATTGATTGGCTTATTATCGTAGTAATGCACGCTAAGCTACGGTACTCCACTTTTCTAACATTATTATTGATTTGTACTAAGATACATTTTGTAGTGCATAATAATAAAACCAGAAGTGATAAACACCGCAGATGGGTGATGGGTGCGCGTTTAATGTAATAATAAGAAGGAATTCGTAGTCAGATTCACTTCACACAGTCAGCATTCCTTACAAATACCATAAACGTTTCCCATTCAATCAATGCTGACAGTGTGTAGTGAATTTGACTATAGAAAGTTTTGTTGGTGTCTGATTATTATTCTAGAGGCGGTTGGCCGTGACATTATACTCTGCGGCGGGTTGAAGGCCTCTTTTCATTTCATTTCCAACTAACATCACAAACAAGAAACGTGTGTATCCAAATGAGCTATAAAAATCGTTTAGGCTTGCACATTCTTGATTTAAATCATTTTCTTGTTGGCAGCTATTATATCATTATATTGAAGTAAATTTAATGATAATAAATTAGGCCAAGTGCTTTATATTCTCATTTAATTCTTACAACATTTTTTTACAATTATTCTATTGCACCTTAACTAGCCCCCTCCCCCACCCCAATGATTGCCAACTAAGTCATCTGAAAAATGTGAATTCAATGGAAATAATAAATTGATTCTCATTTTTTATTGTATCTAATTTATTCCGGAATTATTTTATATTTCATTGCGCATTGAATTAACTTATAATAAGGTACAATACGTGAACATATTTTAAGGTTTTTCAAACTACACTAGGTATTTTTAGATTTTAGTGACTATAATAGAATGAATAGAACTTCATCAATAAAATACTTACAACGCCATACATACCAATCTTGAGTAGACAAATCGCTGAATTGCTTTCAATATCTTCTACTTCTTCAATCTATTATTTATTTTATTACAGTATTACCAAATGCCGGTATATTTTTATGACTCCAAATTATCATCGCCATTGTTGTAGATAATATGATATCACAACTTTATTTTAAAAAATTGATAAATTCCCAAGTGCTTTTTTCCACTTGTCAGTCTTGATATTGTAACGGCCCGGTTGCACAAAAGCCGGTTAAATTTTAACCGTGATTAATTTCTAGAGAACCAACCATAGAAGGACTTTTTGATAAGACAGCTTCTCTGATTTGTTCTCTTGGGATTAATCACGATTAAAATTTAACCGGCTTTTGTGCAACCGGCACTAAAGATACTAATATTGAGTTATAGAACCACAAAAATACGGTAGGTATACTATCAACCTTTAAAATGAATTCAATATACAGTAAGAATCACTAAGAGAAAATCCAAATTAAAATATGCTCTTACTCTTATTTCATCGGTAGAATAAATTCAATTTTATTTTTGAATTGAATCGAAAAAAAGAAAAGTCATATTGAAGGTATAAGAGAAGATGCAAATTTTCGGTGCCATAATGGAACGTTATTCCCATTTCTATCAGTCAACTTACATTTAAGTAATGCCATGAAGTATTTTCAGAAAGATAAGAGTATAAATGTGTATAGAATATAGTGCTAGGTGACAAAACACTGAACTATTGTGAGGAAAACCGAAAGTATAATAAGGCACTTGGTAATAGATCAAGATATTGATTGACAGCTACTCTGTGACAAGACAATTGATTTTCATTGCTTTCAAAAAATCGCACTTGCATCTTATCTGGATGATGCCGCATCGTAATAGAGAAATTCATTTTAAACCGTCAGCATTGATTAAATTAATGGGAAGCACTAGTGAGTTACATAAGTCACTTTCAATTTAATTGATAGTCCAATTGAAAACCCGTATCCGTTTATTATTCATGTCCCAAATCAAAATTTGCAAATTATTTCAACTTGAACAAATCTATCTCTTTGTCTTCAACTTACTTAGTAGTTCAAAAATTAAAACTATTATTTTTGTGATAGAATTAGTCTAATTTGTTTTTAATATCAGTATGCAATCCTTCCAAGTGTAATCAGTAACACGAGCTCATTATTAATCAATATAATTTCAATTAAAAGCTTTATCTCGATTTGAGAAATTAAAATTACATTTGAAAAGTATTTTTTACTTTAGAGGATGATTATTATAAAATTCCTAGTATAATTTATCATAGTATGATTGATTAGAACTATTACTGTATTCATACATTTTTTGTGTTATTTTATTGAATAATTTACTACAGCATTGTTAGTTTATTGTATGTAAGTAAATTGAAGATGAAAAACAATATATATAGGCTATACAGAACCAGTAAATAATTGAAAATCTTCAAAATCAATTTGTCTATGAAATATTTGTTTAAGAATAATTATTGTGATTAAAATTCACTATATTTATTATGATTGATTAGACCTATTACTGTATCACTATGATTTATTAGCAAATAGAGAATACCAAATTTTGTTGAAATAAATTTAAAAATGAAAAGTGTTGAAGTGTTAATGCTGCGCTTACACCAACATTTTGTTATTAACTTAATCCTTAGATTCTATTAGATTGACCATATCTTAACATACACATGATGAACATATGTGTTTGTCAAGTTCCGTTCAATCTAATAGAATCTATGAGGATTAAGTTATTAACATTTTGTTAATAATACTTTGGTGTAAACCCAGCTTAACACTCATCACTTTAGAGTCAACTTCAAC
Source organism: Nilaparvata lugens (assembly GCF_014356525.2). NCBI lineage: Eukaryota > Metazoa > Arthropoda > Insecta > Hemiptera > Delphacidae > Nilaparvata > Nilaparvata lugens. Next base: position 44,023,545 of record NC_052510.1, on the reverse strand, counting down.
AAATTTAAACCAATGCATTTATCAGTAAGAGAAAGATTGATCAACAACAATAGCATTAGATCAACTTTAGACTGAGCAAATAACAAGTTCAGATTTATTGAAAGTTGAAAATTTATACTGCAGCTGAATCTGAATAACAAGGAAACTGTTGAACGAACTCCAATACTGAGTGATAAATTACCTCAACCAGTTATGAAACCGTTATGACTTTATAACAAAGGATCGATCATTCAAATCTTGAGGACCTTGAAAGTGAAACTTGATTTATAAAGATCTTTTCATAATGATTTGTAAGCCATGCAGGCTACGGCACAAAATATCCTGGGGACTATATAATACCTATATTGAGGTTCACTTCGAACTGGCAGCATTGATTGCATTCGGAAGTTTCTTGCTATTTAAAGGAATATTGACGGTTTTCAGTGAATCTTAGGCTACTATACTGGATGCTATTAACACAATTGGAAAATGAGAGTAGAACTGTGTGTACAGAAATGAAAAACTTTTTTGTAAAAAAATATATTATTTAATTTATGAGCTAAAAAAATTGCAAGTTGAACATTTTACAGACATAGACACAACATACAATAGCCTAATAGCCACTCTAAGTTCTACAATAAAAGTATTTTCAGCATACAAGCAACAAAAATAGAACAAATGATAGAATTTAAATGAAGAAAATATAAAAACAAACTACAGCATTTTCATAAAAACAATCTAGTTAGACGAGATATATAACAGTTTAAGTACATAGAGTACAATATGCATTATAATGCTAGAGTACATTACATTAAATATTTAGAAATAGGGAAATTAAACACGACAGATTTAAAATTTAAAGTCACATTTTATCTCACAATTAAGTGTAACAGCAGTTTAGCAATATCATTTTGCGACGTCAGGCATGTACAGTGAAATTAAGTTGGAACAGGCATTTCCTCCCTCATTCCAAATAGAATAGGCCTATTCATTTTTGAAATAAATGATAATTTCAAATTACGGAAGTAATAAAGATGCAGATCCATTTAATATGCCATTCTATAGAGCAGTAAAAATAATATCAGTACAATATGAAGACAATTCAATTGAAATAGTAACGAATTTTCTTATGAAAATCAATTACCTTAACTAAGCTTGGGAAATTCTCTCTGGAATGCCTCAAAATAATTTTATTGGTAACATAAAAACACCGGAATCATTATTGTAACGATTTGAAGAGATAAAGATCAATCAATCTTCAAATTTAATATTTGCAAAATAAGTTTAGATACATATTTACTACTATAGTTATACTTCACTAGTAGTAGAATCCTAGAGAAAGCATTCACAAAGGTATATCTTTTTTATATTTCTCTATGGTTGAGAAATATATTATATTGCATTGACTAATATGGTAAATGAGGGTAATATTTGAATCATTCGATGATATTTTTACATGATTGATTCATGATAAGAAATTATAAATCTATAACAATCAAGTTGGATTACAAAATCGGTACCTAGTTAAAATAGAATCTATTTGAATATTGCTTCATGAAAATTGTTCTGCATAAAAATCGAATTGAATGACGAATTAAAAATGTATTTTACTTAGAATTGCTATCAATAATATCGTATGAAACTAGGTTTCTATAATATTTATCTACTCTACTCTGCAGTAATTTTTATTCAATTGCAAAAAATGTATCTGTAATGCACATCAGAACATAAACTAAAGAGCAAGAAAGATTGAGGTATGATTTATAATGGGTATACAGTCTTAAAAATTAATACTTAAAAGAGTTCATGATCAAACTGATAAAACTAGATAGGCCTCCTCTCAAATATCAACTAAATATGGAATTGATCCATCTGTCTGTATTCTGTGGATTCATCTATTCATAAATTATTGCCTTTGATAGGATAGAAATCACTAATTTAGAAAATTTATGTCAAGAAACAATTACAATTTAATTTTGAATTCTAGTACACAAGTTGAGACTTAGGACCAAGTCCTAAAGACCTGTCCTCAGCATAGTACTTCTAAAACCAAATGAATTGAATATAATTATTATTGTAAAGTCAAGAATCAAGAAAAAATATTATTGTATAGTCCTATTAATTTTAATCAAGTCAATTAGTGAAGAAACGTGAATATTTGAAAATATTTATTTCAAACAAAATTTAGGTACAGGAAAATATTGAGTATTTTCAAAGTTGATTGAAAATAATTGGAATATTGATAACAAATTTACCAACTTTAATACATTTTTCAAATGTTCTCAATTTAAAACAGTGTAAAGATTATAATCGAATGCATAAAAAATATATAATTATACTAATCAATAACAATGAATGATGTTTTTCAATAATACCAGTAACAAAGGAAAATCTCAAAATGATGTTTGGACTACAAAGAATTTGAAAAAGTTTTGATTTGAAAACATTTCTTAAGAAAGTAAGAACAATATTCATAATCAGTAGTGGTCTTAAATAATACATAAAATATAGTCTAAAAGATAACATTTAATAAATAGCAGCTTAAAAAATTAATAATATAGGCTACCACAATAAAAAAATCTTTAATTTTGTTAAAAATGCATCTATTTTATCAGATAACTCAGTAAAAACATTTTTATCGGCAGTGATTGAATTCCATTTCTGTTAATTAAAAAAATGACAATGTGGAATAGACCCATATACCATTGTATTTTCAACAAATACTACTTGTTTAATAAAATTTAATAAAGAAATTATATTATCAATATGATAATCTCAATTTACAAATACAATTTCCTGGAATTTAGATGTTTTATCAATTCTATGTAACAAGAATAAAACATATAATAAAACCTACATATATTTCAGTAAAATATTTTTTCAAATATTTAAATATAAAATTAAGATACAAATTGAAACATTAAACAAGCTTTTGTATAGAAATTTGAACAATCATTCTTCAAAACCGTTTTAAAGTAGTAAACTCAGTTTCTTTCATGAACCGACTTCTTTCAATTTCCTCAATTTACAACAAAATTAATTTTGTATCAATTTAATGTGATTAATTATTGCTTTTTCTACATATTTTCAACAGTTATGTAATTTGGTGCTTAAATCTTCAAATTTGGGCCTATCTAGAGTAGGGATGCGAGACTAATCAGTGTGAGTTACCATTTGTGATACAGTTTTCATCTTCCGACTTCAAATGCAGCGGCGACTTGTAAACCTGACCTCCAACCACTTTCTCTAAGCCTTCTCCGGCGTAGGACGCCAGAGGCGATATTTCGCAAACAATAGACTCATTACAACTAAAATCACCTCCCGCTTCTCTAATGAATCTTTCATGAAGCGAGTAAATATCATTTCTAGCGGTCGACGGGCAATCTTTACCGGCCGAGTCGGCGTTTTTCAGAGCACTAAACTCATCTTCCCGATTAACTTCCCACACTACAAGATTGCTACTGAAGGGGAACACATCGAAAACAAATTTCTCCATCTTAATACCGTTGGGTTTTTCGGGGATACAGAGGTTACCGTCTGAATCTACGTAGGGGATCTTCTTTTTGGCAACATGTAGTTTAAGTTCTTTCTCGTGTTTGTTAGCTATCTTTTTAAGAAAATCGGCTGTGAAAAAGTGATTACAAATGTTGCCGGCTTTGAAAGTCAGACTTCCGTCGTTGTTACGCATTTCGGCTGTTTTTAGAGTGATTTCGCTGTACTCAACCACCTGGAATTTGCCGTCTACATTGCAAACTACACCTAATGCTTCAGTTGGGGACGATTTTTGTACAACTTTAGCAGCGCAATCGGCGCCCTTCTTAACGCAATAACCAATAAAAACAGGATCGGCTACTTTTACTAGGATGTTATCGACACTATGTGCATGCAAATACTGGATGCCCCGGTTTTCAATCTCGTCCATGATTTTCCTATCGCGGAGAGCCCGGTATAGTCCTCCATTTCCATCGGGAGCCCTGGAGATTTTGTGCTGCTTATCAAGTATAATTTTACCATCAAAAGTGAAACAAGGCAAAAGACCTTGCTCGAATAAAATCACGTCGTTCTTGTCCAGTCCAAAGTACTTGTGTTTTTGAAAAAAGTTGAGAGTGGGCTCCATAGTGTGTTCACTGGTCATAATGATCCAAGTGATGCGGCCCTCTTTGCCTGTAGTATCTTTGGCTAGACGAGTGAGTCGACGGATGCGTTCAGCTTGTATTTGATAAAGAGATTTGTGGGACGGAAGACCGACATCGTACATACCTTTGGGGTTGGATGAGCCTAGACGTGTACCTTGTCCACCAGCCATGAGAAGAACTCCGACGCGTCCTTCCGAGATCTGGACAAGACCTTCTTGCTCGTACAAGTCCAGAAGTTCCGGAGAAGTCCTTGAAACAGCTCCATATAGATGAGAAGGTATCGGCTTTAATCTGTCGTCCAATTTTTCCTGACTGTCAGTCATGGAGTCGCTGGCACGTTTAAAATACGAACACACTTCGGGTATGTTTGTTTCCCTAACATCTTGACACAGCTCCTCGCGTTCATGATCACTGAGTCTATCCCAAAAACGCAGGATATGCGCCTGATCGTGTTTTAAAAGCAGAGATTTAATTTCGTTGATGTCTGACATCGTTGAAAAACAAAACTAACTGATTTCTTCTGACTCCAACCAACAGCTGTTAGGCGAGTGTTGAAGAAAGCTGCACCAAGTGTGAAAGCTGTTGTGAGACTGCCGACTGACGACTGTGAGGCCGCGTTTTGATTTGACACAACAGCTGCAGACGACAAACAGGTTTGCAGCTCAAGAAAAGTCATGGCCTTCAAGATAGTAATGTAGCGGCAGACGTGGAACACTCCTACTACAAGTCATTCGTTGCACAAAATTAACTGCGCTTAGGTCCTGTAGGCCAATCCCCATCACTGCAAAGTAATTTCTCAGGTCTAGTTGAGCAACAGCACAAATCACGAAAACTTTATCGAAAATACGCCATGACCGTTCACACGAACTAAATTTATACCGTGTAAGGTTATGTTTTGCAAGACACTTCTTTTTTGCGTGCTATCGCAGTGTTTAAATCAACTGCTATTGAAATACTAGATAATATATTTGTCAATTTAACAAATAATTCTCACTCAATTTACACATTTATAAATCAAACTGCAGCTAAAAATTTTCAGATACTCTATCGTCAAGATTGGCAACTCACCGGTGCTAAACTTTGCCTAATTTGGCGAAATTGTCACTGTGAAACAAAGTATAAATAGGTATTCAAGCACTTTCATTGATAAGTGGACACTTGATTCTAAATTGAATAAAAGAAAGACGAAATACTTCCGCAAATGAAATTAAAAAGTGAGCCACATCATAATAATTTATGTTGTGAACGTGAACGACGTTCTGTCATTTCTGTTTCTGAAAGTGTCAGCTGATTTGCAGATGACAAGCAAGCAGAAGACTAATGTGGCCGGCGGGTAATTTCAAAATTATAGATGCCTGTTTCTAATTTGCAGATGCACTTAATATGTATCTACTCAAATTTATTTGTGTATTGAAATAACCTAGAAAAGTGGTGTATCTATAATGATTATGAATATATAATACATGGAATAATTGTCTTTGACACGTACGTGATAGGAAAATCACGAATTACCGTACGGTACGCATATTATCACGTCTACACTACTGTACTGATAAACTATAAATTTTTCATAGATTCTCAATTTACCGAGGATGATTATAGACCGCTTTTAAAATTTCAAGATTTCAGTAGGTCAAGTTTCAAGTTTGTATAGTTTTTATTTAGCCCTTGCGGAGCACAGGATACCCGCTGGTCTTGAATAATAGTTCAAGACAATGGGAGCATGCATATAAATGCATCCATTGTGATCATACCAAAAGTCCGACATTTATTTTTTATTTGCAAGAAAACATTTTTTAGTATAATTTTATGAGTGATCAGTGGATGAAAAATTTACTATAAATCATATTGGAGGTGTGAATATATCGAGGAAAATAGCTGTTATGATTTTTTTTAAAAAAAGCGCCACGGAGCAGTGCGAAATCGATAGTCGATATCTCGCTACACTGATAACTAGTATCTCGACTATAACAGTCGACTTACGTTTTCTCTGTTGAGGGTTGAGGTTAGAATAGGTTTGGTTGTTTCTCTTCACAATAATAATTTATTCCTTCTTTAATTACTGATACAGTATTGCTGAGGAAGATAAAACAAATCAGTAAGACAGATTATCTTTTCAACAAACTACAGAACGAAGTTAGTAATTACTTTCATTATCATAGTTGAACAGATAAAGTAATCGCTCTTTTCAATAATAACTGTCCTCAATCTTGTTATTGCCGGTAAAGGTATTATCTCAAAACGGATTGAGCTTGAATATTGTCTTCTCATCAGTTATTGAGTCGGTAAGAGACGTTCATGATTTAGATGTTTTAGTATGCCCATTCATTTATAAAATAGTATGATATGCTTTCATTAAGATTGGTTATGTAAGTAGTGTTAAGAACTTATTCGTTGCTCAACTTAATTGATTTTCCTTTTTGTTACTTAATTCAATTACTTTACCTTCACAAACTTTAAGAGTACGGTTTCTTCATTTAATAATTTGTTTATTGCAATCCATCATTCTAGTCTATTTCTAAAATAAGTTACCGTAGGCAATTAGTTTACACACAAAGTTAAGTTGTTTTATATTAATGAAAACTGTTGATATTTTGTTCCAATTTCAGGACTACGATGTATAAGGTTGAAAAAATTTCAAAGCCACTAACTCTTGGTGAAGGACCACACTGGGATGTGGAGACGCAGTGTTTGTATTATGTGGATATCAAGAGTGGATCAATTCATTGCTACAATCGGGAATTAAATAAGAACTATTCAGCCGTCGTAGGTGAAGGTAGGTGACGTTTATTTTATCTGGTTTTGAATCCACCTTGTACAATTTTTACATTTCTTTTATCAACTCTCTGAAAAAATACTTTATCCAGATAGGCTATGCAGTACCGTCGTCCGTCGTAGGTATATCTTAAAATCTAAATCTGTTGACAAAAATGATCGAGACTTCTCAGCCGTAGAATATTTAGGCTATAAGACAATTTTTATTTTTCATCATCTTTACTCAAATTTATTAACCATTTAAAGGATTAGTAGTTAAAAATAAGGTACTTTTCTTTTTTTAACCCAATGTATAGTTTATCTTGATTATTAGTAATTGTTAATGTTTAACTTAATCTAATAACGTTCTCTATTTTCTTATTATATTTCATATGAATATATAAATACTAGCCGTCAGGCTCGCTTCGCTCGCCATATCCGTCTAGCCAGGGGGCTCCGCCCCTGGACCCCCGACTGGATCGTCCAAAAATGATATCAGCAGGCTTGCTTCGCTCGCCTGCATTTTTCATTTGAGCATTTTTATCATATGTTAGGACAATCCAGTCGGGGGTCCAGACTAAACGTCTGGCTAAACGGATATGGCGAGCGAAGCGAGCCTGACGGCTAGTAATATAATATTCCCAGGATTGAAGTAGCAGTGCCCAATCAATTTTTCCGCGATAAATGCATTTAAATCTTCAACTTGGTGCCAACCTAACAAAGTCAACTCAACTTAATGCCAACCTGACAAAATTATTAATTTAGTTGCCAGTTAACAACTGTTTCGAAGAGGTACTCTATCTAGATTATAGTTCTATAGTAACATATGATATGGAAATTTCAATTATAATTAAGAGATTGGGAGAAGAAGAATATACATGCTAAAAGACGATCTTTAAACCCTTAAAAACAACCCTTAGAGTTAAAATATTGCCAAAAGATTCCTTAGTGCGCCTCTAAAGGGCCAACTGAACATACCTACCAAATTTGAACGTTTTTGGTCCGGTAGATTTTTAGTTATGCGAGTGAGTGAGTGAGTGAGTGAGTGAGTGATTCAGTCAGTCAGTCAGTCAGAGAGTGAGTGCCATTTCGCATTTATATATAATACTAGCAAGAACCCATGCTTCGCAAGGATCTATTTTAAAACTTGACAAAATGAAAACTTGACGTAATGAAATTTTGAAGAATTGAGAATAGGCCTATAACCATCCTTGGTTAATTAAGAATCTATAAGCAAAATTTCAAGTTAATTAGTCCACTAGTTCAGACGTGATGATGCGTCAAACATAATTTTCCTATCCCGTACGTGCATAAGCCAGCTCTTTACTTTATATAATAATTATAGATATAGTTAACGACTGCAAGAGATAGGACTGTGGAACAGAATAGTGGTGAAACTATGATAGCGCCAGAAGTGTCTCAAACACAATAGTAGGTACTACATGAACTTTTTGAAAGTGATTTGAAAAAATGTTAAAACAACAGAACTGAATCCTTATCATTCTACCTTCATTTAGAGAGGCTTTTGTTTGAGCTGAATGGAAATCTATTTATAGAAAAATGAATGTCTGTTTGTGTGTTTGTTTGTATGTTTGTTTGTTCCCTGTAGACTTGAAAACTTCTTGACATAACGGCATGAAACTTTGGGAATATGTTGTGTGAATATTGGGGATGGTTTCTGAACAGAAATTTTAATAGGGGGGCTAATAATAATTATTTATAAATCCATTTTACAGACATATGACTACAATTCGCCGTGCAGTTCGCTCCACAATATTTTTGCTATCCATCATAAGTGGAAAACATGCGAACATGAATACAGAAGTATCGGCAATTTTTTATTTGATTAAATTCATGTTTTGAAGAATTCATTGTTACGATTGATAAATTGATAGGAGCTTATAAATATTTTCTAATTCAAATGAAATAACTTCTGAAAAAATAATGATTGGATAAATACCAATATTGAATTATTGTTGACCAAGAACTCAATAGACAATTCATTCAACTAATTCTGTATTGATAAGATTATAATCATTTTCTCTATTGATAATCAATTTCATCAACTAACTGGAAAAAGTTCTTCGATTTCCATGAATTTATTAATAGAATTATATAAATCTAAAATGTAGGTCATATCTAAATTCACAAAGAGTTCGATTCTTGTTGGCAAGATAGATGTTATTCAATGCAGAAATCATTGTTGTTTTACTAAAAGATAGGATAAAATTTCTCTTTCAGGGGGAGTTTTGACAACCCACAGAACTCATTTTTCATTTGAAGAAATAATATCAAAAAGGTGCATAGGACCTTACTTTTTTGCTCAGCTTGCCAAAATACTCCTCATTTCAATATTGAAATTTTCGACTGACTGTGAGTCAATCATTCTATCAAGGCTTGAATAATTTTGAAATTTTAATTAAATAAAAATGGTAGAGAGTATTATCATGTAGATATCAACACCTTTATTTAAAGACATATTAACTGCATGCGTTTTCATATTGCCGATACAGCATTGATAAAACTGTAGACGTTTATTTAGCAGTCTCAAAGAATCTGGTGTGGTACACTCACACAACTTTCCTTGCTCATTGAACTATAAGCCTCCATTATCAAACGAGAATAATTTAGGGGAATAACATAATGACGATTGACGGCAACATATTTGCAACTACGATCAGACTACTGAATATGTGTACCTATAAACCAACGTTAGTAGACGTCTATTAACTTTGCCTATATACAATTGTTTTCAGAGTACTTTTTCCTTTATGTAAATTGTGAAATTCGATGATATTTTTTGAAATTCGTCAAAACAGCTTTTCTACAGATGAAATATCTTGACTATGACTGTGTTCTTTTTGTAAACTGCTCTACCTACCCACGGTATATCAATCGATCAATTCATTTATTTCACAAACAAACATAATACAGTATAAAAAAGAAATATATAAAAAATCATTTTTAATGGAAGGTATATGGAAGAAGAAAAAGTAAAAATCTGGTGTGGTACACTCACACAACTTTCCTTGCTCATATTCGAAACTACGATCAGACTTTTGTATATGTGTATATATAATTGTTTTCAGAGTACTTTTTCCTTTGTGTAAATTGTGAAATTCAATGATTTTTTTAGTCGTCATTTTTTTAAAGTCGTCAAAACAGCTGTTCTACAGATGAAATATCTCGACTATGTGTTCTTTTTATGAACTGCTCTACCTACCTACCTCATGCACGAGAAGGAGGTTACAAAGTCCATTTCTCAAGGATGGGGTGGACCCCCCATTAGTTTCCCAGAAAGGAGACTCATGCCAGTTAATAGAGCTGATAAATAACTATACAGAGTATGAATTTGAAAAAAATCGGTCAAGTTATTTTGAAAAAATCGTGAAAAACATGGTTTTTTAGTAATTATCCGCCATTTTTCTCAAGAATATTACAGAGCTCCTGCAATTTTCCAAGGAAAAAACTCATGTCATTTGATAGGACTTATGGATAGCTACCCATGGCTTGAATTTGAAGAAAATCGTTAGAGCCGTTTTCGAGAAAACCGTGAAAAACCTGGTTTTTGGTCATTATCCGCCATTTTTCTCAAGAATATTACGGAGCTCATGGAATTTTTCCAGAAATGAGACTCATGCTAGTTGATAGTGCTTATGAATATCTATCCATGGTATGAATTTGAAGTAAATCGTTAGAGCAGTTTTCGAGAAAACGGTGAAAAACATGGATTTTTAGTCATTATCCGCCATTTTTCTCAAGAATATTACGGAGCTCCTGAAATTTTCCCAGAAATGAAACTCATGCCAGTTGATAGGGCTTAAAAATAGCTATCTATGGTATAAATTTAAAGAAAATCGTTGGAGCCGTTTTCGAGAAAACCGTGAAAAACATGGTTTTTTAGTCATTTTCCGCCATTTTTCTCAAGAATATTACGGAGCTCCTGAAATTTTCCCAGAAATGAGACTTATGCTAGTTGATAGGGCTTATAAATAGCTATCCATGATATAAATTTGAAGAAAATCGTTAGAGCCATTTTCGAGAAAAACGTGAAAAACATGGTTTTTTAGTAATTATCCGCCATTTTTTCCGCCATCTTGAATTGAATTTTATTGAATTTCTTATTGTCGGGTCCTCATGGTATAGGGACCTTAAGTTTAAAATTTAAAGTCGATCGGTTAATTAGGAATGGAGTTATCGTGTTCACAGACATACACACACACACACACACATACACACACACACATACACACACACAGACCAATACCCAAAAATCATGTTTTTGGACTCAGGGGACCTTGAAACGTATAGAAAACTTGAAATTGGGGTACATTAATTTTTTTTGGAAAGCAATACTTTCCTTACCTATGGTAGTAGGGCAAGGAAAGTAAAAACTGTTCTAGCTGAAAAATTAATAATACCTACATGCCACATTGCCACGTGTAGGCTTATACATTGCATCAGGAAAACGAAGTTTTATTTCCAATGATTACAACATATGTTAGAATATCACATGTCAATAAATAAATTATCTCATTTCCATAATATGGCACTCACCTTACCATGTTCATAACCTTACTTAATAGGATCCTTTTTCATCCTTTGAAACCCTTAGAGGCAGAATATCTCAAAATCCGTTCTTAGTGCGCGTCTAGTATGTTTGAAGAATATTTGTGGAAAGTTTCAAGTCTGTAGGACAATTAGTTTGAGCTGTAGTGTGATTTTACATCAAAATTTTCGATAAATTCCCTCTCCTGGACCCCCTTGTGCTCCTGATCGAAATTTTTCTGCATAGATCTATTTTTTTTTTCGTAGCTGAACAAAAAAGTTCCTCATGACTTTGCTGTGCAATGAGCGGTTAAAAAGTACAAAATTTTGGGGGGGGCCCCAGCTCCCTCAGGGGGGCAAATTTCTGAAAATCCTTTCTTAGTGGATGTTTTCAGGCTACCATAAACAATTGTGCAAAATTTCAAGTTTTTAGGCTCAGTAGTTTGGGCTGTGGTGTGATTTCAGTCTGTCTGGGCTTAGCCTTTTATAAGTATAGAGATATAGATTTTATAATATTTTCATATTTATTCTATTTAATTTTTTCACAGTATTTATAGTATTCTTTACATGCCACATTTAGTTTTTATAAATCTGATATTCAGACAACTCTTCTTCATTAATTTGTCGTCGTAAATGGAAAGTAATATTCATTTTCCAAGAATGAACAATCAAACAAGAGACTGATCTTTGCCAGCTAAGGGGCAGGTTTCAACTAGTTCAAATCAATCCTTTTATTTAGTAAGAATTACTTTGAAATAATGTAAGAATTAGTTAGATGAGAATCCAATGTAAACAAATCCTAACAGTTCGAAATTGATCATCTCATTTTGACCCATAGTGATATTCATTCATATACAAATCCATACAATTCAGGTAAAAAACAATAGGCATTCCCTAAAATTGCTATAAACGTTAATTTTGAATAGGTGTTCTAGAGGAGAGGCTATTTAGAAATGTTAACTTGATTCACACACAATTTCAAGTCCATGTGTATCAACTTAGATTTAGAATATTGTCAGTATCTGATTTTATGTGGGAAATAATTCACAAGTTACTCTATGTTTTATCATTTTCTGTGAAGTTTCTCGTTGTGAATAAGCATTGACATTTGATTGTAGGCAAGAAACCAGTGTCGCTGATAATCCCAGTCGAGGGACAAAGTAACAGATACATGATAAGTGTGAAAAACGACGTGGCGCTAGTAACGTGGGATGGAGCTAGTACTGATGTCACAGATCTAGAGGTGATCGCCAGCCTGGAGCCTGCCGATAACACTAATCGACTCAACGACGGCAAGGCTGATCCTAAGGGAAGACTGTGGGCTGGTCAGCATCTATTTTATCAACATCTTAATGATTTTCTTTCATTAAAATTATTTTTGATATTAATATTTTCCATTTATTTCAATAGAGCTAGTTGAAGTTTAAATACATAGAATTACTTTTTTCAAATTTAATATTATTTATCAATAAAATATTTTCATTTATTATTACAAGCAGAATTCATAAAATAATGAATTGAAAGAACAACAGACTCAGGTCAAACATGCACCTCTCTCCAATTTTGATAGATATAATAACATGTTCCATATTTGGGATGTTTTTCGCTTCCTTGAATTTGAAAAGCGTGATGATTATGTCAGTTTCCATTCTTAGACAGTTCTTGGTGAATTGAAAATGGTGGAACGACATGATGAATAGCATAGTATAGGCTGCAAGTGATTTTCCTTGTCTATTAGCCACGGGAATATCTAGGTATTGTGTGTGGAAAGACAGAGTAAAAATGGCAAATTCCTGTGAGTGAAAATAAGGTGAAGTTGAATCATTTTCATTTTAATGGGTGATAATTTTTTATCACTCCACCTTGTGTGTGTACTGTTGCACTTTTTAATTATCTATATTATAAGTATGAAAATATATCATACTAGCAGGTAACCCGTGCTCCTCAAGCTTGACAAACTGAAAACTTGACCTACTGAAATCTAGAATAATTCAAAATAAGCCTTTAATCATCCTCGGTAAATTAAGAATCTATATGCAAAATTTCAAGTTAATCAGTCCAGTAGTTCAAACGTGACGATGCGTCATTCATGAATTTCCTAATCCGTTCGTGTACAAGCCAATTCTTTCCTTTATTAATAGACTATTAAAAACATAAATAAGCCTATTATTTTCTAATGCATAATATCAACCTATAGTATCTTATGGGAAAATGCAAATTATCTGCTTTTTACAGGAACAATGGGGAGACAGATCATTGATGAAGTAACCCAGGAGAAGACTTATGAACTGGAAAAAGGCTCCCTGTACCTTCTGTACAAAGATAAGACCGTTAAGAAACAATTAACAAAACTGGGTATTGCCAATGGTCTAGCCTGGACTGTTGATAAGAAGAAGATGTACTACATTGATTCGATGAAGAAGAGGGTGGATAGCTATGACTATGACGATGACACTGGGAATTTGTGTAGGTATCTGTGAAACTATTCATAAAGAATTATTAGTATAGTTATAGTTGATAGTCACTATAGTTACTATTCTAAGTATAGTATAGCAGATCTTGAATCAGCTTCGTAGCAATGATAAACAAATGATCTTTATAAGTGGTCTCTCCATCTTTCAAAATACATAACAGAACCACGTTTCATGACAAGACCAAGGGGTCTCTCCATCTTCTCTGCCTCTCTTCTTCTTCTTAGCTTGGTGCAACCTATAGTGAGATTTACTTTAAGCTGTCACCATTCAGTAAATGGGAAGCATTGGTGTTATTTATGAGAAACGTTGACATTTAAAGTAAATCTCACTATAGCTATGGCGTTTTATGGGACTTACTATTTTTTGTAATTTTTTTTGTATGTGTGGATTACTATCCCTAGCAATTCAAAGAAGATTAGTCACATGTTGTCAATACCACTATATTTATTACTACTTTCAAATTAAATAAAAGAACCGCGTTTCATGACAAAACTTGCCACGTCCTCAGCTGTACTGAGTATAATAGTAAAATATCTGATGATATTCAATTATATAGTTCGAAATTTTACTGTGTTATTAGATAAATAAATAAAATATTTATCAAAGTAAATCATGTACAGATACTGTTTACCACACAGTAAATATTATACTATGTGTATCACTTCCTCAATATGGTTGCCTTTCAATTTTATTTTATCCTTTGTTGGGCAAATAATATACGTCTATATTTTCAATACTATTTGAGTATTTATTGTAGTTTTATAACAATGGCTTGAACTAGTTATTGACTGTGATGGTTTATTCTGAACATTGAAATTAATGTTTCAGCAAATGAAAAAGTTGTATTCGATTTCACAAAGAACGAGATTCCTGGATTCCCGGATGGAATGACTATGGATGCAGAGGGGAAAGCTGTATGTTGCTAATTATGGAGGAAGTCAGGTAATTGGAAGAATTTCTTGAATAAATTGAATCTATTATTTAGCGTAAGCTAGATGCAATATCAATAGAATCATTCATGTTGAAAATTCAATTTCATGCATTACTAAGCTACAAAAAGTTATTCTTTTCATGTGGAAAAGGATTTCTGAATTTGGTCACCAATAGCCTACTTGTTCTTCACTGCAATCTTCAAACTGTCAGCATTCGTTGAATGGGAACAATTGATGTTATTTCAAAGAAATGCTGGCAATTTAGAGTGAATCTCACCCTAGTGAGGTCCACGTTATAATGGCAGTATTTGATTAACATTTGTGTTTCCATCCTTGTCTATCATGAGTTAAGGAACTGGAATAACTAACCGGCTTTTTAAAAAGAATTATTTATTTCAACATACTAATACATCTAATACATGGTTATAAGCGATGTACGCTCTACGAGCTCTGGCAACAGACTGACTCGAAAAAGCAACTAAACTAATGGCTAGTAAATAACAATGCATAGCTACATCAGCATTATAAAGGGGGTTACCAAATGTAACTCCTCCCCCCCAAGTGTGAAGCTGCCCTCAGCTTCAAAAATAAAATAGTATTAAGTCCAAGTACAAAAATTGTTACATGGCAATCTTGGATACATTTGTTGGGAATCGGTATTAACAATATCGTTATCCACGCCAGAATTACAATTATTTGAGTTAGAAATGGACAGTTTTTGCCAAATTATTTTAATAAAAATGAATATCAATAAAATTACAACCAAAATAAATAATATAGTAATTACAACAATATAGATGATTCTATTGTCTTGTAGAGGTAATTCATCAATAATATCAAGTTGTTGAAATTTTATGTTTGCAGTATGTACTTCATCAAAACTAAAATTAGAAATCTTCTTATTTTCTATAAGTTTAGTTGGCACAATAACTTCATTTTCCCAAAATATGTTTGGTCTGTAATATCCAATTAAAGTCTCTGAGTTATCAATTTTTAACAATTTAGTTTTTCTGTTTGGAAAGAGAGTAACATTTTTCTTCTTGGCAGAACTGTAAATTATACATGAACTTACATTAAATAATATAAAACTATCAATTATGTTAATATATTTCACTAAAGAAGATCCATCTTTTAAAACTAATTTATTACATCCATTTAAATCTCTATCATCTAACAATTGTTCAATACATAAATTTTCAATACGACTTATATTACTACAATAATAATTATCATTGATAAGTTCGCAAGTTCCAAAAAATAATTTATCATTACGGAGTACAAAAGAAGGATGTACAATTGTTGTTACAATTTCATTTTCTTGAATGACAGGATATGACAACAGGAAAAATGTTTCATAAATTGCCGACTGTAGCGGTACTTCAATGAAATAAGAAATGTGGTCTTTAAACATTGCACAATGGACTTTGCTGAGTTTCCATATTACACTGACATCGTTTGAAATGAAGCTAAAATTCGAATTTCGGTGCATGAGAAAAAGTTCATCGTGAGAAATAATAGTCGAGTGGAGTACATTCAATTTACAAAATTCTAAGCTTGTTACAATATCAGAAATTTTATTATTTAAAAGCAAGAGAGAGTCAAATAACAATGAGGATTGCTGATTAAGTTCGATTCTGTTTGATTCATTATACAATGAATTAAAGTAATTACTGATTTTCATATTATTTGATCGTATTGTTTTCATTTCATTGTTGAATTCCTCCATTAATTTATGATTAACAGCAAATTGTTTTTCTACATTATTACTAAGATGGTATTCGTTTGATTGCACAGTTTGTAAAATTTTATCATATCGTTCCTTATCGTTAGCGTCCATATTACCAGTGAGCCAAGAAAGTGCAGATCCTACACTATTAAAAAGGCCTCGTTTTTGTCTATAATTAATTGATTGGATTTGATTTAATTTACTCTTCGTATACTTTAAATTTAATTTCATGATGCTTAGGCGACTCTTATCAATATCCTTATTAGCTAAAAAATCAATAAATGTTTCTATATTACTTAATTCTAATCTTAAATAGCTAGTACTTATTTTATGAACATATGTGTATGTCGTGTTAACAATAAAGGAGTTCTGAATTTTAATGGGAGCAACACCGGAGGATTTGCTCAGATCAATCATTTCATAAGGTGCTGCTGGGGCCAGCAACAGGAGAAGTAGGATTGGTATCATCGTGTCCTGTAACACATAAGTTCTTTCGTTTCACCAGTTTTTTGGGGCGTTTCATTCTATTGGGGTGTACTTTAAATGGGCGTTTCTGAATTGCTCGAGGGTTCGTAGCTAGTTTATCGTCTTTACTGTAGTTTACTTTGAAGAATTTCGGTTTAGTTTTTTTGTTAAAAGTTGTTTTAATGTAAGGTTCTTTTTCAATTTCTACATCCTTTTCACGATTGACATTCAGTTGTTCAGTGCGTGTTTGTTTTTCGGATTCAATTTTATTCTTTATCAACTTGTGAACTAAGTTCATTCTTTCTAAATATTGGTGAGACTGTTGTTCTGTCACCAATCTTTCCGTAACTCTGTTAACAAAAGGATTGTTTGATATGCCATAAGTTATTTCCATGGGAGTCATTTTCAGAGTTGAGTTGAGCGTATTATTAAATGCTATAACTGCTAGTTTCATGTTTGTTTCTGTTGAATTGTTTTTATTCTCCAATTGAATTGCATTTAGGATTTCGATAAGCGTAGAATGAGCTCTTTCAATTAAGCCCTGAGAGTCTGGGTGTCCAGGAGTGACTTCAACACCGTACAATCTCAAAAAGTCGCGTAAACCTGCATTGTCAAACTCACGGCCGTTGTCCATTTGTATAATTTTGGGTAGGGGAAAAGATGAAAAATAATCATTCAGGCGTTCTTCAATATCGATGTGGTGCAAACTTTTTAGGGGATGGACTGTTAATCGTTTGGAAAAACAATCAATCATTGTCAAAAACTTTATTTTATCGTATTGGAAACAGTCAATTTGTAGTTTTTCAAATGGTTTATCTGGAGTAGGAGTGACTTTATATGTGACTCTAACAGGTTGTCTATCATACTTTACTTTCAGGCATACAGCACACTTGTTAATGTAATCTGTTACGTCTCGTAGCATTGATGGCCAGTAATATCTTCTTCTTACCTGATTATACGTTTCATTGATACCTCTGTGGTACGTCTTTCCTTCATGGTGATTTGAAATTATCTGTTTTTGTTCATCAGTATCCACTATATCTAAATTCATTTTCTTATACCTTTTCAGTTTTATCGAATCGAACGTTTCTAATAACACATTTTTAAAATTGTTGAAAATTTTCTCGTACTCATCATACAAAACACCTTCTCGCGAACAGAAAACTCCATATACTGTTTTTGGTTTCAAAAACTCAATACATTTATTTTTCATGTCATCATAATCGTTAGCGTTCCTAAAATAAATGGTCAATCGTCTTTTACCAAAAATTTTTCTTAATTGAGGGGCTTGGTCACCTCTTTCAAGAATAAGTTGGTTATGCTCAATATTAAGCAACTTATCATCATCAGCTATAACTACCTGTTCATTTGAGCTTTCTTGCGAGTGTATCGTAGCTAAGCTGCGATTATCGTTCTCGGCTTCTTGTTCGTCATCATTATTATCATTACTCACGATATTCTCACGATCAATGTCATCATAAGCATTATTATTTACAAAGTTTCCTTGATTAGCATTATTTACTAAGTTATCATTACCAGTATTATCATTCCGCTCGCCTAATGTACCTATTCGTTGAAAAAAATCTTCGTAGGTACTACTATCTATCGAGGGTACGTCAGTGTTAGTATTGAACCTTATCAAATCGTCTATACTTATATCATCATATTCGTGGGGGTCATCACTAGTATTCTCCAAACCTTGAAAATCATTCACAAAACCTCGAAAACCATCCTCGAAACCTCGAAAACCATTCTCTTCATTTTCCATCATAGTGACGTCATAAGGACGGGACAAAGCATCCGCTACAAAGTTGGTTTTCCCTTTTATGTAGGTAATGTCAAAATCGAATTCTTCTAACAAAAGTTTCCATCTTATCAATTTGGAATTTGGCTCTTTAATACTATGAAGCCATTGGAGAGGTTTGTGATCAGTCTGAATTAAAAACTTACGTCCATATAAGTAGGGCCTAAAATATTTACAACACCACACAATAGCCAATAGTTCTTTTTCTATGGTTGAAAGATTGATCTCATTTTTGTTCAATGTCCTTGAAGCATAGGCAACAGGTAGATCTTTACCATTGAAAATCTGTGAAAGCACTCCTCCAATAGCAAAATTGCTAGCGTCAGTAGTAACTATGAATTGTTTAGAAAAATCGGGTAACTGCAATATTGGACTGTTTTGTAGCATTGTTTTCAGTTTTTCAAATGCATTAACGTACTCCTTATTAGAAATGTCAACCTTGACATCTTTTTTCAAAGCTTGAGTCAGAGGCTTAGCGATTTTTGCATAGTTTTTGATCATTTTTCTGTAGTAACCAGTTAATCCTAAAAATTGTTTTATTTGTTTTTCGGTTTTGGGAATCGGGAAGTCTTTGATTGCTTTCAATTTGGCGGGATTTGGTTGAATTCCTTCTTCTGAGATTACATGTCCTAGGTACAACAATTCTCTTTTGAAAAATTCAGTTTTATCGAGCTGTATTTTAAGATTGTGTTCTTTCAATTTTTTGAAAACGGATCTCAAATGTTTCAAATGCTCCTCTAAATTGTCAGAGAATACAATTATGTCGTCCATATACACTAAAACATTCGGCATTCTAGCAAATAGTATGTTCATATTACGCTGAAAAAATGGGGGTGCATTTTTCAATCCAAAGGGAAGCCTTAGAAATTCGAAGTGGCCGTCTTCTGTTGGAAAAGCTGTTTTTGGGACAGACTCTGGGTCCATTTCAATCTGATGGAAACCAGAATATAAATCTATCGTCGAGAAATACGTAGCTCGTCCTATTTTTCCAAATAGATCTTCAATATTTGGTAGAGGATATTTGTCAGCTATAGTTTTTTCATTGAGTTTTCTGTAATCGATTACCATTCTAATTTTCTTTTGACCAGAAGCATCCATTTTCTTGGGAACTACCCATATTGGAGAGTTGTATGGGGAGTTTGAGGGTTGAATTATTTTGTTCTTTAGCAACTTTTCTATCTCAATTTGAACGTCTTTCTTGAAAATTTGAGGGTACCTATAATTTCTTGTGTATACAGGATTGTCATCAACTGTGTTGATTTTGTGTTTGAGTAAGTTCGTCGACCCTAGAGGGATATTTTCAAGTTTGATTATTTCGGGAAATTTAATTACTAAATCAAATATCTCCCTTTTCTCTTCATCATTCATATGATCTGTACGCAAAGTTTCAAAAATCAAATTCTTCACTAATGCAAAATGTTCGGGACTCTCGGTCACTGATTCATTAGTTGGCTCATAAATAGTTTCTATCTCATCTATTTCCATGGGTTCAGGACTGATGGTCATGAGTTCATGAGAAAACGCTAGACATGTACATTCATCATTAACTATATCTACTATACCTTCTTCAATACTAAATTTATCATTTGTTACAGGTTTAAGCAATCCTCGTCCTACATTGGGAATAGACCTAACTGGGACAGTTATCACATTAAAACCTGGTTTCAATTCAATTTCGTTACTACTAGAATTCATTACAAATAATATTTTTTTCGATCCATTATCATAATCTAACGTCTTATCCTTGAAATTAACATTGGCATTGAGTACACTTAGAGTTTTATGTCCTAATAAAATGTCATACTTCTTAGAAAATTCAAATAAATACATCTTAATTCTAGCACACATTGGAAACACTTGTGACGAGTTCATACTCATCTCCTTTTCTTTCACCAGCAGGTGTCTTCACGATAAATTCTTCTTTAAATCTAGTCACATCAGGTGGTACAATAGCGGGATTTATATAGTTCTTCACTGATCCAGTGTCAACAAGCCATTTTAGATTAGAATCATCGACAAAGTACGGGAGGGATTTGTTGATAATCTTCAACTCGAACTGATTGGCGGGTCCCCCGAAGGAGCTGGGCCTAATCCTAAAAAACGGTCTGCCAATTCGTTTACAGCTGAAGTGAGAGAATCGATTTGAGTTTGCATAGATTGAACGAAACTAGTTTCATCAAGTGGAGTGACATTTACGTTAGATTCGTCAATGCAATTTCCTTCCATATAATGAACATCGTGGAACGAATTGTTCCGTGCAGAGTTGTTACTACGATTGGTTGAAACAGTACGCATTGAGACAGTATTTTGAGAATTCCAATTTGGAGACTGTCGAACGTTTTGTGCACCGCCTTGGAAATTACGAAAGTTACTGTTGAAGGATTTTGGTTGGACAGTTTGAAATTGAGACTGCTGAAATCTTGCGTTAAATGGTACTAGATTCTGTTGAGGCTGTTGAGATTGGATTTGTGGAGGTTGTTGGAATTGGTTGTGTTGAAACCTATATTGGTTAAAAGGAGCAAAAGTTTGCTTGAAGGGTTGTTGGAAACTTCGAGGTGAATACTGCCTGAATTGGGGAAACACTGATCGCGGTTGAAAGAAGTTACGCTGCCGAAATTGAGGATTGATAACTGCATTATCAGACACAGATTCCGTAAGTTTCAATTGATTTAGCACAATACTGCAATCACTGCGAAGGGTGTCGCGGGCTTCGTCCAAGTTCTTAAGCTTGTAGACTTGGAGATGAGCTCCGAGTGTTGGATGAACACCGTGAATAAGTGTCCTTACAAGTGTCATGTCAAGTTGTTCAAGAAGGTTTTTGAGTAAGTCGCCGGATACACCGTCTAATTTGTAGCGAGTAACTACCCTGGTTCGTTTTTCGTTTAGTCTGTCAAGAAAGTCAAGGGGATGTTCATGTTGAAAAGTTTTCATGATAGCAATCTCTGCTATGAGGTCTGGAACAGTACGTTTATCGGAAAAGTGTTTCTTTATGAGTTGAATAAGTTCGATTACATTGGAGCACTCACTATTTTGAACTACGCTATCAGCTGTGCCTTCTAAGTTGTGAAGTGCAGCGGTATACAAAAGCCAGTGGTTCTGGTCACGTTGAGTTTTTTCGATAGCATCATTACAGTAAAGTCTGAAAAGTTCTTCAATGGATCTGAGAAATTTGGGAATTTTATCAGGTGTCCCATCGAACTTGGGAATAAAGTCCAACAGATGTTTGGGGATAGTTGCCATAGTGGAAGAGTCTAATTTGGAGGGCTTGATGAGTTGATTTGAAGCAGAAGAAAGTGAAGCTGAGGTAGAAGAATTCATTCGTTACTTACAGTAGCAGCAATGGTAAGAACTGGATTTACTTCCGGTTGTTGGATGAAAGCGTTCCGGAAGGAGTCTGCCAGTGTGGTTGCCAAGATGAAAGGAGTCCGGTGGCGTGGTTATCCCGTGTAGAAGTTCCGTTGAAGTTGAAGGTTCACCTCACTTAGTCCTCCGATAGGTTCCTTTTCAAAGTCGAAATAAGCGATCGCGACACGAATCGGAAAACTAATATTGTCAAACGAACAACATCGGAAAACTGCGCGAGGGTGGTTCGGGCGCCAGTTAAGGAACTGGAATAACCAACCGGCTTTTTAAAAAGAATTATTTATTTCAACATACTAATACATCTAATACATGGTTATAAGCGATGTACGCTCTACGAGCTCTGGCAACAGACTGACTCGAAAAAGCAACTAAACTAATGGCTAGTAAATAACAATGCATAGCTACATCAGCATTATAAAGGGGGTTACCAAATGTAACTATGGACAAAGCAGATAGATTGCTTTTTAACTATGTAGAAATATAACTAATTAACAAAATATTCAATCTTAATTATGAAAACTGAGTGCCGGTTGCACAAAAGCCGGTTAAATTTTAATCGTGATTAAATCCACGAGAACCAATCGGAGAAGCCGTCTTTTAAAAAAAGCCTTCTCTGATTGGTTCTCGTAAAGTTGATCACGGTTAAAATTTAACTGGCTTTTGTGCGACCAGGCTTGATTATTCAATAATTGAAAAATATTTTTTCTTGACGAATAAAATATAATTGATTCTTTTGAAGAAGAATGAACTACATCAGATATACCGGAATCAGCTATCTTCTGTAGTAGGCAGTGTCAAGGCAGAGAATCGGTAACGCTGTTGTCCTATCTTTCTCCACTGTCATATCGTGGACCTCACAATATAGTACGTTATGATATACTATAGTGAGTTATTGTATAGTAAGATTCACCTCAAACTGTCAGTGTAGATTGAATAAAAAGCTTTGGTGTTATTCATAAGGAACGCTGACAGTTTAAAGTGAATACAAACTATGATGTAAAGAAAATAATATTAAAACCTGAAGACGGTGGATCACTGAAACCAAGTTAGTTGTTATAATTTGTATTTTTTGTGCCGGTTGTACAAAAGCCAGTTCAATTTTAATTGTGATTAATCCCACGAGAACCAATCAGAGAAGCAGTTTTATCAAAAAGGCCTTCTCTGATTGGTTCTTGTGAAATTCATCACGGTAAAAATTAAACCGGCTTTTGGCAACCGGGCCTTAATTTATTATTTTATCAATTTCAAAAAAGGGTACTATAATTATTATATTTTATAAATCATGTAAAGAATTTATTTGTCCTTACATTAATTTAGTGTTTGGTTCAGTTTATTTAGTGTTTTGTCAATTTTGTTCACATAATTTACTTATTTAAATAAGTAACTACCTAAAACTGAAAGTCCATTCATCTCTCATTATCATCCACATCACTACTTACGTACAAACCTAGAGCTCATTTGGGTATCACCCTCAACAAAAAATATTTATTCATCTATTCTTTTCTACGAATGACATGATGTAGTAAGTAAATTAAATAGAATAATGAATATTGTACGTTTACAGGTGTTGAAAATCGACCCCGAATCGGGTGATCTGCTGGACAAAATAGTAATTCCGGCTTTGAACGTGACGTCAGTGGCGTTTGGGGGCACCAACTTGGATGAGCTGTACGTCACAACCGCCTCAGCTGATAAGCCTACAGTCGAAGGTGAGGAGAACGATGGCTGCCTCTTCCGCGTCACAAGCATAAATGCTAAGGGCCTTCCAGCTCACAATATTATAATTTGAAACTGTTCTAGAACATTCTAAAATTTCTTTGAAGCATTTTATAATATTAAAACTATGGACGACCAGTTCACAATATTGTGAAATTGGAATGAAATTATAATGTAAATTGAAACTATTATAGGAAATTCGTAAAGTTTCTAAATCAATATGCAACATTTCAAGCTATTGGTCTTCCAGATCTCAATATTTTAATATGAAACTGATCTTAAACATAAAATTTCTAAAGCATTCTACTACATTGAAGCTACAAACTAAGGGGCTTCCATCAATATTCTAAAACATCTATTAGCTAAATTACCGAAATGTTGCATTTAATTTATAAATTTGATAGGATCTTTGAACTCCTTAGAATGGTCTGCAACATTCCATACCATAGAGCTGACAGAATGTGAATTTCTTCCATAAACTAGCCAAACAATCTCTAACTCATCGCATCTTTTGGAGATTACATACAAAATATTCAAGACTATTTTGATAATTTATAGAACTCTCAAAGATTTATAGCTCATTGCATTTAATGTATATCTAGTTGAAAAATATTTTGAAACGTAATACGACTAGATCGTTTTAGAATACACTAGTGAATTCATTTGAATGTGATTGTCTTCCAGTGAGCAGTTGAAATGTGTGTTTAGTACTCTTATAATGTAGATTAAATGCTAAATATTCTATAGCATTTCTAGAACAGTAATGCTCGTTTCTTTAGGTGTGAATGTGCTACATTCACCAGTTGAACGATCTATAAGTACCGTACCTAGCTTATTACATTATAATTTAGATTAGATTACAATATTCTAGAATTTGGAAGTTTTCAATTTACAAATTAGATTATGTGAAGCTTTGTTTCCAATATGTAAATCCAATCCACAAGCAGTTGAAACTTCTAAAAAGTTGGAACGATGTCAAATTTGAAATCTTTAGCAGTTTTAATGAGTCTTCCACATTAATAAACTAGCAATTTGTGTAACAAAATGTAACCTATTGTTGTGGTTTACCATCTGTAAACTAAATTTTAGTAATTTGTGGCAATGAAACTTTAAACTCTAAAAGCCTGCCTCGATTAAACCCATTCTAAAGCTTTGAAGTTTATTAAAATATGAATGTAACGTATTGTTGAAGAGTTGTGAAACCTTATAGTGAAAACCTGAAATTGAAGTAGATTATTCATGAAAATTGGCAAGAAGTACCTATCTTATGAAAAATCCAAAACATAAGAAACATCTTACCTTTGGAAATGACTAATTGAGTGCTCAAAACTGTTTGCTTTACAAAATTGCAATCAAACTAATGTGGGTTCGATTGTCATTCCACATGGCATTTTTAGCATCATCCCCTTACCTCATTAGCCACGCACAAGTCAAAGACTTTTGTTGGCAGATAATCATAACTACATTCTTGAGAATAACGATCGTTTAAATACAAATGTCACCTTTTCGGGAACTGATTCCAAAAATAAATTTATTCATCCATATTACATGATTCTCTTGCTGATTATGATGCCCACATACGTCTGTGACTTGTGCGTGGGTAATGAGGTGAGATGTGATACAATGAATGCCAGGCGAAATGAGAATCAAACTCACGTTTGTCTGAAACAACTTAGGAGAAATAACACATAATATCTAGAACAATATTCAAATGTACTTCCCATGTTACTTCCAAAGGTAATATGTGAATTTAGAATTTGGAATTCTATCTGTAAGATACTTATTGGCAGTTTTTATTCTCTTATAATCTACCAAGAACTTCTTCTCCTCTTCTTCTTCTTCATCATCATCCAACCCATTTTTTCTGCTGCATGTTGGGTGTTGCTCGGCACAGGCTATATTATTCTTCTAACTCCACGTTCCTCATCCATTCTCACCAAATATTATTTAAGAAATGTTTGTTTAGAATTTCGCTAAAATGACGATACTTTATTATGTGTGCTAAAGCATAATTATGTTAATGTTGAATTTATATTATTTATCTGATGTTAGAAGATGAATTTGAAAGCATTACATTTTGAAATTTTCTGTTATTAGTATTTTGTTAGTTAACCGATGATATTATTCTGAAACATGAAAATGTGATAATTTGTTATGTCTTTTTAAATTATTTTAGAATTTTCATCTACTTGACGATTAAGATACGTAATATATTTCCCTGTAATACATCTATGGAATAAATAAATAATTATTCAGAATAAATTGTGTGATATTTCTCTTGTTCAGCTTCCCTCTGAGAGGAAAAATCTTAATATGTTCAATAACTCACTCAGTGTTGTAGAAAAAGGTGTTGTCGACATTGGGCTGAACGAAATGGTTAATTACAGCTCTTAACCTCACTGTTTATAGTAGGCATATATAAAGTATAAGGCGGCAAATTTTTCCTCGACATTTCTCAGGTCAAACACTATTGTGGAAGTTTCATCCAAATCTGAGATACTATTGGTTTTCGATAAAAAAAATCCATGACTGTTAATAATTCTTAACAGACGTTCAGATTTGGTTGATCTTGGTATAAATCTCGAAGAGACAAACTCAGGAATAACTGGTAAAGTCAGTTCAAGAAATTTGACCATTTTGGTGAAAAAGTAAAAATTTTACTTTACATTTAATGTAAAAATTGACAATACAAAGCTGTTACAGATGATAAAATGTTAGAACCTATAGAATGATCAATAAATAACTGCAAAATTATTGTAAGTTTGAATTTACGAAATTTTATTTCAAAGTTTTGTTGTTTGGCTTGCATATTTGTTGTCAGACTTACTTCTTATGTCTAATTTCACATGATTATCATACAACCTGTCTTTCAAGCCCTCCACACTGTTCGGTATACTGTAGAATATGTAGATTATCATGCCTGAGAAAATGAAAAGAAACCAATCAGTAGGAGTACACTGAATTGAATTGAATTGAATTGAAAATTTCTTTATTCATCAAAATGCACAAAATACATCTGAACAGTGTCAAATTACAAAAATAATTATTAATATCGTCACAAAATCATCCTTTACACATACAGAAGTCAAAAATTCTGATAAAAAACAAGATTCTAAAATCTTACAGTCAAATTGACATACTCCTGCAAAGAGTATAGAGATAGTCCCACCAAATATTCCTTTAATTTTTTTTGTAGGTATTCAACCTCCTCTATTTCTTTCAACTCTCTAGGAAGTATATTGAAAAATTTTCTCCCCATAAAAAGTGTTTTTTTCTTAAAGAAATTCAATCTATGCCTCTCCTCGATCCTTCCAAATCTGGTGTTGTAGCCATGTGTTTCGTTTCTTGATCCTGTTGACGAACATTTTTTAAAGTACATGACTACGTCAAAAATATATTGCCCATAGATTGTTAAGATTCCAAACTGTGGAAAAACGAGTTTTACTGAGTCTAATCTTTTTAACTTCATTATTATTCTGAGAGCTCTTTTTTGTTGTAATAGTATCTTATCAAGGTTACTCTTGGTTGTACTTCCATAGATAGCAAGTCCGTATGCCAGATGAGAATGTATTAAAGAGTGGTACAGGGATTTCATTGTCTGTATACTGCAGATATCTGTCAATTGCCGCAAAGCAAAAAGGCCGGGGGATATCTTTTTTACAACCTGCGAAACATGTTTATCCCATGATAAGCTGCTATCAATATCAAGGCCTAAGAATTTTGTGCCATCCACTAATTCTAAGGTTTCGCCATTTATTTCAACATTTGGGGACCAATGATTAATTCTTTGCCTTGTAGAAAAAGGAACTACAATAGACTTGCTGGCGTTTAAAAGAAGATTCCTATTATTTAGAAATTTATTAATGGAATACAAGCCAACAGCGGATGCTGCTTCAATCTCTTCAATGGATTCACCCGAGAAGATGATGTTTGCATCATCAGCATAGAGACAAACAGCAGCTTTCCCCTGGACCACCCTAGGCAACCCTTTGATGTAGCACAGGAACAATAAAGGACCCAATATTGAGCCTTGAGGGACACCATATTTCAGACTCCTCAGGTCAGAGCGGTATCTGATTTTATATTGCAGCGCATGCGTCTCTTCAATATGCTCTATCTCAACAAATTGTTGTCTATCCTTCAGGTACGATTCAAACCATGTCTGTTCTATTCCATTTACACCTAGAGTTTTCAACGTATCTATCAAAACATTATGCCTCACACTGTCAAAAGCACGAGTCATATCCAAGAATATGCCAACAATTTTCTCCCCTTTGTCGATTGCATTTACGATAGAGTTAATGAAATCGACTCCAGCCGTTATCGTGGACTTTTAGAGCGAAAACCATGCTGTTCTTTGTCCAAAATGTTATTTGTTTCTAATATTCTATTAGCTGCATGTACACCACACGTTCAATAATTTTAGAAAATACTGATAAAATAGATACTGGCCTATAACAAGCAGGTTCTCTGACATCACCCTTCTTAAATATTGGAAAAACCCTGGCTACCTTTAAAATGTTTGGAAAATGGCCCGATATCAAGGAGGAATTTATTATATGAGCCAGGGCACATATAACTGACATAACTAAATTCTTATAAATAGCCTCAATAAAGGACATTAATTATTATTAGTTATCTCAAAAAATGGAACTAAGGAGAATAAAACTTATCAGAATGGATTCCATCACGAACTTTGATTATTAATTCACAGGAAATATAAATATTTTTAACTAATAACTAACTACTGACTTCTAAATAGACTGCTCAGTTATTGTTCATTGATATATTTCTAGAGAGATAATAAAAGCTCCGAAAATGGGTAAATGATTGATACCAAGAAAGTTATTGAAGAAATAAAATTCAGTCTTTGTACCTAGCGTATGCACCATTTTCTTTGCTCAAATTGGCCGCCATCTTTTTTAGTAGGTAATATTTATCTATAGTGAGGTCCACGTTATAATGACAGTATTTGCTCAACTTTGAAATTGCTATCCTTGTCTATCATTCGACAAAGCCGGTGGTACTATCCTTTTCTAGGTCCACAACGATGCCAATTATGTTTTTGACAGTGTAGAAATATAATTAATTAATGCAGACAATCGGCATCGCTATTCTCCTAACTTTATCCACTGTCATTATAACGTGGACCTCACTATAGCACTTGCTGGGTTCAAGTAGCTCTGTCAGGATGCCGTATTCACTTATTTCATGTTGTTACTAATGAAGCTGAATTCCCACACAACAGTGACAGTGAAAATATAATTAACATAAGTTCAAATTGGATGATACATACTCGCTCGGCCAGGGTGGATGGGGGGGGGCATAGTCCAATTAGAACTCGAGGGAGTTGTATTTTCACAGTTGTGTGGGAATCCAGGTTTAGGCTCGTATTTATAGTTTGTATTGGAGGGGTGTGACAGCGTTCTTCTTTTTTTCTGGCATTCTAGTGTAATTTGAGTAAACCGGTTTTTCAAAATACAGATAAACCGCACATATAAGATGCAGTGTATCCATAATTTTCATTTTGAATTAATGCGAATTGAAAATGGAATACGGTACCGTACTAAACCTAATATAACGGTGATTGTGGCTCTTATTAGTTTGGAAAAATTATTTCAATGCATAAAAATGAAAATTAATAATATCTGTATTTACCTATAAACAGCCAGATGCTGAAACGAATCCACGTATGCATATCCAGTTTGAGCATAAGAAACGTATTCATGAATATACTGAGTGCTGGAACTAGTGGAATACCTGGAGCCTGTAAGAAAAATATCAGTGAATTCAAGATTTACTTTACAAAAACAATTGTAATATTACATTTTTTTTCTCACATTTGAATCGAATCTTCAATTCGAGATCTATGGAACTTTATAGTAAATGTCAGAGTTATCAATAGACGGATAAACTTTTTGACGGAGAATTTATTATCGTAAATGTTTGTTGCATTGTTCCATGGTGTCACCGAGGCAGGGTTAACAAATTACTGGATAAATGGTTTATTTAAATCGAGATATATATAAAAATTTAAAATAACATTTTAAAATAAAGTTTTATTGAGAACAGATGTAGAATGTGAATTCTAAACTTATAAGTTATAATTTTTTCGTGACGTGTCTGTAAAAATTGATACTGAAAGAGGCGTTGGCTTCATGACTTGCAACTTCTGTCTTTTCCTCCCTTCTTCTGAAAAATGGCTGGCTACAAGTGTTGTCGTGGAGTTTTGCTCTAAATCATTTTCGTTTATTAATGTTTTAAATTGAGTTTTATACAAGTTTATTGTGTACTAGTTTATTATTAATTAGCGGTTTGTATTGTCAAGCCAATAGCCACTGTGTTTCAACTGTAAACTAGATAAGTATTTTAGTTCGTAATAACTCTGAAATAATTTAGGCTTAATAGATATTTTCTCCTTGTGTATTTGTGTAATTTCATCTGAAGATTATAAGTTAATTTGCTCTGAAAACTGGATTTCTCATTCATAGGCAATAGATCCATTCACAGTTTATCAAGAATCTATTTTATTGGAGCCGAGAACTATCCTTAGGTTGATAGGTGTTAAATGCTATTCCAACCGTTTAAGGAAAAATTGGTAGCACGGCAAATGTTACCCCTGTGGTGGGACAGAATTACAAAATAAATATGTCCCAAATGGTACACCATGAAATCCCTGGTTATAGAAATTATTAGTAGATAGATATCTTGATAGGTTATGAATGGTTTGTTGCTGAGTGGGAAGTCAGTTCAAGAGTTAGTATAAACCTTCTATTGAAAAGTGCACATGAAACATTGAAAGATGAAGATGAAGATGAAAACAAATTGAAGCAGGATGATAGTAGTGTTAAGTTACAAGATCAACTCATTCAAGTTTCTGAAAATGTAGGCCTAGTTACTGTTGTTGGAAAAGTCAACCATAGTGAGACAGTAGAATTGAGTAAAGAAGTAGGTAGGGAGTTGTCTTCAATGAAAGTCAACTATCATGAAAGTAATATTGCTACATTGAAGGTTAGGAAAAATGTAAACAAAATGAATGTTGCTTTGAGTCAAGTTGATGAGTTCAACTTTCAACTGAGAATTGAAAAGGTGTATGCAATGCATTCTCAAGTGAACATGACTAACTTTTGTAGGCAAAACGGCTTTGTTGAAACAAATGAACCCATGAATAAAATCATGCTCTTGAAGAAAACAAAACGCAAAGTCTCCATTGATGTGTTAGTATTCAAAGGTTGTTTCAAGTTGCTTACTTACAAGATGATAACTGTGAATCACGTCATGATGGAATGGTATTCCCCAACACACAATGATTAGGAATCCTGTGTTATGCCGGGATTCAGAATAGCATAATCGCTACACAGTGTATGGTAAGAGTCCATAATTGTGTCTTTTTTCTTTCCTGTAGCCTATTTTCTTGGCCCTTAATCTTTTCAATTTTCGATTCTTTCCTGTCTTTGTGTAATATTCAGTAAATTTCTTCTATGAAGCATATCTTAACCAATCTTGTCCATAGTCATTTAAATTTGTATTCTTCTGAAATAATATTAGAAGTTGAAATAGTAGCTTATTTTCCTAATCTTTAAATTGTTGATAAAACTTAACTTTTCTAAAATCTATCCATTGTAGTGTAAATAATTGTTTGCTTGTGGCATATTTTTTCATCATGTATCACTTATTTTGAAATGTGTATTGTTTTAGGGAATTTATTTACCCAGTTTTCTTTTTCTCTTGTTTGTATTTTTTAGGGAACTTATTTACCCAGTATTCATCTTGATCATCTTTGTATTATAATCTTGAAATGTTTGTACTTATTATACAGTCTTTAAATTTTAAATTATTTTAAAAAAATAATTGGTTTAATTTAAAACGTTTTGTTATATTATTAATTGAAATAAGTGTTTTGTAATTGATTTTTTTTTTAATTTTAAAACTGTTTGTTCTATAAATTTTGATATGATTGATTATCGTTTGAAATGGATGCTGGAGTGTATGTAGAATTTTTAGTGGGGTTTGTTGATTAGAATTTTGCTGGTATGTGATTGTTTTTGAGATGGAAACCCATTATTGCCTAAAGAAGGAATAACAGAGGTTATGACTTAGAGAGGCAGTAATGAGATAATATTTTTTGTGTTGATTACTTATGTTGATTGCCATAGATGCAAAATGATGATTAATTATGAATATTGTTTGCCTTTGAAGCAAAATATTATTGATGTTTTGAATGGTTTCTTGTTTAATGATTGATAGTAAAGTTTTGTCATGAAATGTAGTTTGTGTTTAGAACATTGAAGAGTCGAAATAAACTATAGTATCCAACAAACGATGATTAACAATATTAAATAATTTGCTTTTTATACAAATTTTGAACAAAATTAAAACTAAATAATTTTGAAACCCTGAATGATAAATCATAAATGTGAAATGAACTTGCTATAAATGAAATGTTATATTAAATGATAATGAAATGCATATATATTATGAAATGATTGTGAATAGAAGACCAAATGTCTGAAACTATTGAAATATGTATTGAAATTAAATTTTTGTTGTGATGATATGATGTTTGTTTTTTACAATTTTGATAATGATACAGGGTGTTATGAAATTATATTTCTATTTTGAAGAATGGATTAAAATTTGATATTTGAACAGTGAATAGATGAAAATGAATGATTTTTTTTTTTAAATTTATCATTGATATGTCCATATTTCACAATTTATGTATTGCTGACTGTATAATAGGATGTTAACAAATTTCAATTTTATATATACTTAAAAATAATTTTCATGTGTATTAGATTGTATTGATAGCCTAATCAAGATTTTCTTCTTAGTTTATAAGCATTTTAAGATAACAGGTACAGCACAGACATTAACATTGAAATAGTTATCATGTGAATCTCGAAATCATTAACAAGTGAACGCCATGAAGAGTGGCGTTATTCCTAACCTCCACAGAAACCTGTCTCATGTAATCATTCACTTTGTTTATAGTTTTCCTAACCTTCAATGTAGCAATATCACTTTCATGATAGTTGACTTTCAGTGAAGACAACTCCCTACCTACTTCTTTACTCAATTCTACTATCTCATTAGGGTTGACTTTTTCAACAACAGTAACTAGGCCTACATTGTCAGAAACTTGAATGAGTTGATCTTGTAACTTAACACTACTATCATCCTGCTTCAATTTGTTTTCATCTTTCAATGTTTCATGTGCATTTTTCAATAGAGGGTTTATACTAACCTGCTCTAGTCTAATGCTAGTACATTCTTGCTTCATATCATCAAACCTAGCATTTTGATTTTTAAACATTTGGTCTAACTTAGCATTTTGCTCATCAAATCTAGCATTTAACTCATCAAATCTAGCATTTTGATTTTTAAACATTTGGTCTAACTTAGCATCTTGCTTATCAAACAGTTGTGTTAAGGCAGCTATTAACTCATCATCAATTTTAATATTTTTCATATTGTATGCCATTTTGCTGGTCTGCACAGATAATATATTCATTAGGACTTGATCTCTCTTGAACCGATTTCCCACTCAGCAACAAACCATTCATAACCTATCAAGATATCTATCTACTAATAATTTCTATAACCAGGGATTTCATGGTGTACCATTTGGGACATATTTATTTTGTAATTCTGTCCCACCACAGGGCGTACCATTTGCCGTGCTACCAATTTTTCTTAAACGGTTGGAATAGCATTTAACACTATCAACCTAAGAATAGTTGTCGGCTCCAATAAAATAGATTCTTGATAAACTGTGAATGGATCTATTGCCTATGAATGAGAAATCCAGTTTTCAGAGCAAATTAACTTATAATCTTCAGATGAATTTACACAAATACACAAGGAGAATATATATTAAGCCTAATTATTTCAGAGTTATTACAAACTAAAATACTTATCTAGTTTACAGTTGAAACACAGTGGCTATTGGCTTTACTACACTAATAGCTAAATTATGCACAAAAATTTATATAAAACTCAATTTAAAACATTAATAAACGAAAATGATTTAGAGCAAAACTCCACGACAATACTTGTAGCCAGCCATTTTTCAGAAGAAGGTCGAACAGGAAAAAACATAAGTTGCTAGTCATGAAGCCAACGCCTCCAACATTACAGACACGTCACGAAAAAATTATAACTTATAAGTTTAGAATTCACATTCTACATCTGTTCTCAATAAAACTTTATTTTGAAAATGTTATTTTAAATTTTTATATATATCTCGATTTAAATAAACCATTTAACTAGTAATATGTTAACCCTGCCTCGGTGACACCATGGAACAATGCAACAAACATTTACGATAATAAATTCTCCGTCAAAAAGTTTATCCGTCTATTGATAACTCTGACATTTACTATAAAGTTCCATAGATCTCGAATTGAAGATTCGATTCCAATGTGAGAAGAAAAATGTAATATTACAAATACCCCCCTCTTGACATAAAAAAAATTTTACTGTTTAAAAATTTAAAGAAAAAATTTACATTGACCCTAATGAAAATTGTTGAAATTTAACTTTGAGAACAGTAACAATTTTTTCTAGAAAAACAATACATGTCATCCAAAAATATTGAAAATTATTATAAAAATTCATCAATAGCGTTTGTTATATGTTTCCAAACAATATTTCAAAATATAGAATATCAATATTACTTTTGATTTAGCTTTATAATTTAAAGAAAAATATCTCAACAGAAAGTTTAATATGTAAAGAATAGTTTTTTGAAATTGCACATAAATTTAATAGATAGAAAAATTTAATTTTTATTGCATAAAAAAAAATTTAGTATGTTGAATAAAAAAATTTATTATTTTTATTTTTTTTTTTAAATGAATTGATGAATTGTTACATTTAATTTTCACATAAAATTTCAATAAATCAAAAAATGTTCATTTCTTTCACTATTGACGCGGTTGATTTTATTGATGCACATTTTGGAAAACAGTCCGTTAAGGCACTCAGTATGATTTTCAGTTAAGTGTGACTCCAATGTGATGACGTTAAGTGTTGGGCTGATCTGGATGCACGTAGTGTTGGGCTGATACTTGTAGTCGACTGCTGCATACCAAACTCGATACAGGTGACATCTCAGTTAGCATTGCTTCATGTTTGTAGTAGACGGCTGCATTCCAAACTTGATACCGGTGACATCTCAGTTAGCATTGCTTCATGTTTCTAGTAGACGGCTGCATTCCAAATTCAATACAGAGTCACATAAATTTTGTATCATATTTGTAATTATACAATGTACATTTCAGGCTTGAAATGACAATGTAATTCGTTTTTTGGAAAAGAGATAGACGCTGCATACAGGATTAATTTAGGTGAGGATTAATTTAGGTAAGGTTTGGTTTTTTTGATATTTTCAGCTTTCAAGGTTTAGAGTTCTGCATACAGGAATAATTTAGGAGAGGATTTTTTGAATCAATTCTTTCATGATACTGTGACTGTTCTTCTGAATTCAAAGTTGTGAATGTGAACATGGATGGCAATTACCTCCAGGTAATGCAGTAGTGTTGAAGGTTGAGATACAGAGTCAGCAATAAGCATTGGCATTGCTATTGGCGTATGCTTTGGTGTCGGCTTTGGCATCGGCGTTAATATTGGCATTGGCACAGGCATTGGCATAGATTTTGGCATCAGCATTGGCGCAGATATTGGCTCCGGCGCAGGCATCGGCGTAGATATTGGCGTTGGCATCAGCACAGGCGAAGGCATTGGCGTAGCTATTGGCATTGGTGCAGCATTGGCGCAGATTTTGGCATTGGCGCAGGCATTGACATAGCTATTGGCATTGGCGCAGGCATTGATATCAGCACAGGCATCGGCGTTGATTTTGGTGTTGGCATCAGCATTGGCGCAGGTATTGGCGTAGCTATTGGCATTGGTGCAGCATTGGCGCAGATTTTGGCATTTTGGAGTAGTTATTAGTGTTGATATTGGCGTAGTTATTAGTGTAGGCATCAGCATTGATTTTGGCGTAGTTATTGGTGTTGATATTGGTGTTGACATTGGCATTGGCGCAGCATTGATATCAGCACAGGCATCGGCGTAGATATTGGCATTGGCATCAGCACAGGCATCGGCGTAGATCTTGGCATTGGCGTAGCTATTGGCGTAGTTATTAGTGTAGGCCGCAGCGTAGATTTAGGCATAGATATTGGCGTAGTTATGTCACACTAGTTTGAAAATCACCCAAATGTTCTTAACACTCTTCATGGCGTTCACTTGTTACTGATTTCGAGATTCACATGATAACTATTTCAATGTTAATGTCTGTGCTGTACCTGTTGTCTTAAAATGCTTATAAACTAAGAAGAAAAACTTGATTAGGCTATCAATACAATCTAATAAAAATATATAAAATATATCTAAATTTGGGAGAGAAATAGTACAAGGAGTATCCTTAGTTTTTCTCTCCCATTCAGTGCTTCTTGTAAAAATTATAATAATAAAATAAATAAATAATAAATAATAAATACACATGAAAATTATTTTAAGTATCTATGAAATTGAAATTTGTTAACATCTTATTATACAGTCAGCAATACATAAATTGTGAAATATGGACATATCAATGATAAATTAAAAAAAAAAAAAATCATTCATTTTCATCTATTCACTGTTCAAATATCAAATTTTAATCCATTCTTCAAAATAGAAATATAATTTCATAACACCCTGTATCATTATCAAAATTGTAAAAAACATCAGATCATCACAACAAAAAAAATAATTTCAATACATATTTCAATAATTTCAGACATTTGGTCTTCTATTCACAATCATTTCATAATATATCTGCATTTCATTATCATTTAATATAACATTTCATTTATAGCAAGTTCATTTCACATTTATGATTTATCATTCAGGGTTTCAAAATTATTTAGTTTTAATTTTGTTCAAAATTTGTATAAAAAGCAAATTATTTAATATTGTTAATCATCGTTTGTTGGATACTATAGTTTATTTCGACTTTTCAATGTTCTAAACACAAACTACATTTCATGACAAAACTTTACTATCAATCATTAAACAAGAAACCATTCAAAACATCAATAATATTTTGCTTCAAAGGCAAACAATATTCATAAGTAATCTGCATCTATGGCAATCAACATTATTAATCATTATTTTGCATCTATGGCAATCAACATTATTAATCAACTCAAAAAATATTATCTCATTACTGCCTCTCCAAGTCATAACCTCTGTTATTCCTTCTTTAGGCAATAATGGGTTTCCATCTCAAAAAACAATCACATACCAGCAAAATTCTAATCAACAAACCCACTAAAAATTCTACATACACTCCAGCATCCATTTCAAACGATAATCAATCATATCAAAATTTATAGAACAAACAAATTTAAAATTTAAAAAAAAAATCAATTACAAAACACTTATTTCAATTAATAATATAACAAAACGTTTTAAATTGAACCATATATTTTTTAAAATAATTTAAAATTTAAAGACTGTATAATAAGTACAAACATTTCAAGATTATAATACAAAGACGATCAAGATGAATACTGGGTAAATAAGTTCCCTAAAAAATACAAACAAGAGAAAAAAAAAACTGGGTAAATAAATTCCCTAAAACAATACAAAGAAGAGAAAGATTAATTATGGGTAATAAGTTCCCTAAAACAACACACAAAATTGATACACTTCACATAAGTGATACATGATGAAGAAGTATGTCACAAGCACACAATTCTTTACACTACAATGGATAGATTTTAGAAAAGTTAAGTTTTATCAACAAATTAAAGATTAGGAAAATAAGCTACTATTTCAACTTCTAATATTATTTCAAAAAAAAATACAAATTTAAATGACTATGGACAAGATTGGTTAAGATATGCTTCATAGAAGAAATTTACTGAATATTACACAAAGACAGGAAAGAATCGAAAATTGAAAAGATTAAGGGCCAAGAAAATAGGCTACAGGAAAGAAAAAAGATACAATTATGGACTCTTACCATACGTAGTATTTACGGTCATTGCTATTCTGAAATCCCGGCATGACACAGGATTCCTAATCATTGTGTGTTGGGGAATACCCTTCCATCATGTGATTCACAGTTATCATCTTGTAAGTAAGCAACTTGAAACAACCTTTGAATACTAACACATCAATGGTGACTTTGCGTTTTGTTTTCTTCAAGAACATAGTTTTATTATTCATGGGTTCATTTGTTTCAACAAAGCCGTTTTGCTTGCATAAGTTAGTCATGTTCACTTGAGAATGCATTGCATACACCTTTTCAATTCTCAGTTGAAAGTTCAACTCATCAACTTGACTCAAAGCAACATTCATTTTGTTCACATTATTCCTAACCTCCACAGAAACCTGTCTCATGTAATCATTCACTTTGTTTATAGTTTTCCTAACCTTCAATGTAGCAATATCACTTTCATGATGGTTGACTTTCAGTGAAGACAACTCCCTACCTACTTCTTTACTCAATTCTACTATCTCATTAGGGTTGACTTTTTCAACAACAGTTACTAGGCCTACATTGTCAGAAACTTGAATGAGTTGATCTTGTAACTTAACACTACTATCATCCTGCTTCAATTTGTTTTCATCTTTCAATGTTTCATGTGCATTTTTCAATAGAAGGTTTATACTAACCTGCTCTAGTCTAATGCTAGTACATTCTTGCTTCATATCATCAAACCTAGCATTTTGATTTTTAAACATTTGGTCTAACTTAGCATTTTGCTCATCAAATCTAGCATTTAACTCATCAAATCTAGCATTTTGATTTTTAAACATTTGGTCTAACTTAGCATCTTGCTTATCAAACAGTTGTGTTAAGGCAGCTATTAACTCATCATCAATTTTAATATTTTTCATATTGTATGCCATTTTGCTGGTCTGCACAGATAATATATTCATTAGGACTTGATCTCTCTTGAACCGATTTCCCACTCAGCAACAAACCATTCATAACCTATCAAGATATCTATCTACTAATAATTTCTATAACCAGGGATTTCATGGTGTACCATTTGGGACATATTTATTTTGTAATTCGGTCCCACCACAGGGCGTACCATTTGCCGTGCTACCAATTTTTCCTTAAACGGTTGGAATAGCATTTAACACCTATCAACCTAAGAATAGTTGTCGGCTCCAATAAAATAGATTCTTGATAAACTGTGAATGGATCTATTGCCTATGAATGAGAAATCCAGTTTTCAGAGCAAATTAACTTATAATCTTCAGATGAATTTACACAAATACACAAGGAGAATATATATTAAGCCTAATTATTTCAGAGTTATTACGAACTAAAATACTTATCTAGTTTACAGTTGAAACACAGTGGCTATTGGCTTTACTACACTAATAGCTAAATTATGCACAAAAATTTATATAAAACTCAATTTAAAACATTAATAAACGAAAATGATTTAGAGCAAAACTCCACGACAATACTTGTAGCCAGCCATTTTTCAGAAGAAGGTCGAACAGGAAAAAACATAAGTTGCTAGTCATGAAGCCAACGCCTCCAACATTACAGACACGTCACGAAAAAATTATAACTTATAAGTTTAGAATTCACATTCTACATCTGTTCTCAATAAAACTTTATTTTGAAAATGTTATTTTAAATTTTTATATATATCTCGATTTAAATAAACCATTTAACTAGTAATATGTTAACCCTGCCTCGGTGACACCATGGAACAATGCAACAAACATTTACGATAATAAATTCTCCGTCAAAAAGTTTATCCGTCTATTGATAACTCTGACATTTACTATAAAGTTCCATAGATCTCGAATTGAAGATTCGATTCCAATGTGAGAAGAAAAATGTAATATTACACAATTTATAGTAATTCATATATCAAAATTCAAATGTTCAATGACTCGTAAACGACAAAAAGTTATTAATACAGCATTTAATCGTTATTCATTCTTTCAGTTAAATTATCTGAGAATTCTTATTTCCACTATTTTGTGAGAGTAGGATAATTATTGGCCTTACTGACCCTAACAGGGCTTGTTCTAAAACATCAAGGAGGGATTCTTTCAAAGTTGAAACACTACAGTTCCAGTACATTCATTCATCGAAGAACACAAAGTACCTAATCAGATTTATAAAATAGAATTATAGTACCCTTTAAAATGAATAAAATATTAAAAAACAAGAATACAAATTGTAACATAACTACTAGTTTCGTAGTAACCTAACCAGGTTTTATAACCTGACAGATGGTGTGATCACCGAATCTAACTAGTAGTTACGTTAAGCTGGGTTTACACCACAGTTATTAACAAAATGTTTAAAACTTCCTTATATATTCTATTAGATTGAATGGAACTTGACAAATACATATGTTCATCATGTGAATGATAAGTTATGTTTAATCTAATAGAATCTATAAGTATAAGGTTATTAAAATTTTGTTAATAACTTCAGTGTAAACGCAGCTTTACAATTTGCATTCTTGTTTTTTAATATTTTATTAATTTTAAAGGGTACTATTTCATAAATACAAGAAAGTAGCCCTGAATTCATAAATTTAAAAGAAAACCTAATCAGATGTTTTTGTGTAAGGATGATTTATTTTCCTACATAGATATGTAGAGACTGACAGGTTGAAACCGAAATGTCAAATATTATGATGATGTCTTGAACATTGAAATTAATGAAGTTTCATACATTACTACCAGGGCACCCGTGCTTCGTTACGGGAATTAAAATATAACATTATTTTTGTGAAACATTTATAATCTGAATCCTACCAAAATTGTTAAAATCGTTTTTGAGATTAGGCCACAACTTGGCATGAAAATTATTGAGTCAAATCATTCGATTAATAAATTGATTTGTTGGAAATGCTCTGTAGAATAGTAGTCTAATTGCAGCTAATTTTGTAGAATATTGGGCGGGGCTTAAGGGTCGACCTCAACTTTATTCATTGGCAATTAATATTTCCCGTTGAGATTAAATCAAATTAGTATTTTAATGTTATTTTTGTTTTTTGAAATTGAAAATTAAATTCAAAATTAAGTTGATTCGGAATTTGATGACTCTGGTATCCATGGATCTCTTGCTTATTCTGGAATTTTTTTCATACTTTTTGTTTCACTTATCGAAGAGTGTAAAAGCAGCCAATCTAGTGATTCTTTCTTCCATGGAAGTCCATTCATACATAAGAGTCCATTCATAATAGTTATTAGTTAGTATAACATTTATTGTGGCTGATTTCTCATGTCCTTAACTTTAATATCATGAAGATTAGAATGGGATCATTTTAATGTGAATTTGCATAAATCTGAATAGAGTTTATTCAATCACTTTGATTATTGACTAACATTCTATGATTTGTTTCTTTGATCTTAGCTTGAAACCAAAAGCTTAGGGATGAAAATTTGGATGTAAACTAACATGTAATTAAGTATTTACAACTTTAGTATTGTGATCTATAAATATCAATAGGTTTGTCTTTTGTCATGTAATGACATCATGAAAGGAAATAGGAGCAGCTGATGGAATATTATGTTTTTTCTATTTAGTTTTTAGCTGATTTTGAAACATTTAAATATCAGGCCCAGTAGCACAATAGCCTATTCAATTTCAATCAGGATTAAATTTCATGAGAATTAATCAGAGCAGGGTTTTTTATTAATAGAAGGCTTCTCTGATTAGTTCTCGTGGTATTTAGTCCGGATTATGAATTAACAGACAGTGCAACTGGCTCTCT
Organism: Nilaparvata lugens; assembly: GCF_014356525.2. Taxonomy (NCBI): domain Eukaryota; kingdom Metazoa; phylum Arthropoda; class Insecta; order Hemiptera; family Delphacidae; genus Nilaparvata; species Nilaparvata lugens. The sequence continues at coordinate 43,981,883 of NC_052510.1, read as the reverse complement.
TAAGGCCATGGCTGCGTACAAACATAGAGCAACAGAGGAACCAATACAACAGAAGCTGGATATATTAGTCGCATCTATATCACCTTACAATGAACATTACATTCAACTACCATATGTTTGGAGAGATCGATTTTAAATTACTTTTGCTATCATCCGGTCACTTTCTGAACCTATTCTTCCAGATGTTCCATGAAAACTTTAAAATAAGGTCGGCCAATTTGGTAATTCAACTACAGCTATTATAATGTTTTTCATTCGCTCACACTCTCTTATGTTTTCAACAGACTATGGAAAACTTTTTTCTGATCAGCTGCTACTTGAGGGACCAATAATCCTTTCTCACGGAACTTCAGCAAATTTTCCCAGAGTTGAAACCTGTTCAATATGATGTTTTTGTCGCAAACCCAATATATTCTTGATTTAATCAAAATCGTTTTCGAGATCTGTCCGCCATACATACATATCCACAAACACACATATTCAAACAGAAATTGCTTTCTTAGTATAATTGACTTCAATGATTATGATTTCATTCAATGAGAGCTTATTTCACATAATAATAACAGCTGAAATCAAAATCAAAAATGTCAAACATGATATAAATTGAAACAGTAGCGATCATCAACATTATTATCTCCATCTGATCTAAAGTAACCAAATTATAGTAAGATTCACATCAATGTGTCAGCATTGTTTGATTCTGTCTGTCGGATATACAAACAAAATTAGACTTGATAGAATAGGATCAATTGATAGAAGCAACCTCCGTCATAAAAGTTTGTTTTATGAAAAAAAAATATCTTTACTCCCAGGAATAATAGCTCTGATTGAAGCAGCAGTGCCCAATCAATTTGTTCTCGATAAATGCATTTATTGATAAACAGAACATAATTCTCTAAAATGTTTTTGTGATTTTTCTGGCTTCAAATTTATCAAGTTTTTTAATATTTTTCAATTTATTAATGCATTTTCAAGTGTAATAACATTTTCAAGTGTAACAGAACATAATTCTCTAAAATGTTTTTGTGATTTTTCTGGCTTCAAATTTATCAAGTTTTTTAATATTTTTCAATTTATTAATGCATTTTCAAGTGTAATAATAATTTATTTCATCTTTCTGATCAACCAAGATACAAAATTTTTAGTATAATGTATATTTGGACTGTAAATTTTTGTGATCTTTATAAAAGTGTTTTCATAACCTCATTTGGACTATTTTTATCAAAATTAGGGAGAGGAACAGTTTTGGGTTTATCCTGTTGATTCTCTCCCAATCATTAATTTGATGTTGTGATTAAGGAATGTAATAATAATGTAATAATAAATGTAATTAGTTCTTCAACATTGTGCCAACCTAATGAAGTCATCTCAAGTTAATGCCAACCTGACAAAATTATTAATTTAGTTGCCAGTTAACAACTGCTTCGAAGAGGTACTCTCTCTAGATTATAGTTCTATAGTAACATATGATATGAACATTTCCAATTATAATAAATTATATTGGGAGAAGAAGAATATACATGCTAAAAGATGAACTTTAAACCCTTGAAACCACCTTAAATATCGAGTTTAAATATCGCCAAAAGATTTCTTATTGAGCACTTAGGACGTATAAGGAAGCTATAGGTTCCAAGTTTTGTTGCAATCCATCCAGTAGTTTTCCAGAAATCGTGATCAGTGAGTGAGTTAGTGAGATAAGAATTTTATATAAGTATAGAAGAAGATTAAATTCGAAGAACAATTGTTATTTTACTACGCTTGTGATTAATTTTTAATTTATATTTAAAAACTTGCAGACTTTGGTGCTTCTGCAAATTGCTCTTATCTCTGACCGATGTAGCCTGTTTTCAAGTTTTGTATCAATAAAATAATATACAATATTTATATTCAGTATGACTATTTCCTATGTGACATGACTGTTATATGTTTCATATTAAAACTATTGAAATAAATAATTTTGATAATATGTAGAATTTGAAATAAATGTATGTAGGTACCTTGAAAGAGAGAACAGTGTCATTCTGAGGCTGCCTGTAGATGACGAGCAGTACGATGAGACTGATTGCGCTGAGAATGGACAGCAGTGAGATCGCCCAATAACTGCCAGCCACTATTTGCCCCTCCAGGTGAATTAGACACAGACAAACAGCGGCCAGGGAAGCAACTGCAACACAAATACTCACTAGTGAATGAACAAATATAGGCATATTATTGAATTTCTCTACTCATTACGAACTGCTATTATGTTTTACATTTTACAATGTAAACCCCCAAATAAATATAAATATATATATATATATATATATATATATATATATATATATATAATATATAAAATATTTTATATTTGTGAAAAATATAAAATATTCACTCACTGACTAGAGCATATATCTAAAAATACAAACTGCTGAACAACTAACTAAGCAAATAGGAAGTCCATATTGAGATATACATGTAAATCCTGATGAAATATACATGTAAATACTTAATGATATATATATATATATATATATATATATATATATATATATATATATGTGTATGTATATATATATATATATATATATAATATATATATATATATGGGAAGTCCATATTGAGATATACATGTAAATACTGATGAAATATACATGTAAATACTTAATTATATATATATATATATTTCATTAAGTTTTGACACTAAAATGACGACTTCCAGACTATACTATTTGTGAAAAATATAAAATATTCACTCACTGACTAGAGCATGCTTTCGAATCACATCGGATTTATTGTCAAAAATCATTAAATCTCAACTATTGCAATGTATCCGATGTGATTTGAAAGCATGCTCCAGTCAGTGAGTAAATATTTTATATTTTTCACAAATAATAAATTAATATAGTCTGCTAGTCGTCATTTTAGTGTCAAATCTTGATGAAATATTATAATAATATTATATTATAATCACGAATGAACTACTCAGTCTTTGAAATTTGCATATAGATTGAAACTTGAAACTTTGAATATAGATTCTTAATTTACCAAGTATGATTATAGGCCTATTTTCAATTCTTCAAGATTTCAGTACGTCAAGTTTTCAGTTTGTCAAGTTTTTAATTAGACTCTTGTGGAGCACGGGTTACCTTCTAGTCTATATAAATAAAAATCTAGCCTCAAATTTTGACATTCAATAACTTTTTTATGTGTGCACCGAATTTGATGATTTTTTTAGTTGTGTTCGTTATGTTTAGGACCAGGTTTATGGCATATCAAATTTATAATCCGATTTTAGGACTCTTTCTTACGTTCCTTCAAAGTTTGCATGTAATCCTTATGGGAGAATATTTGTAAGCTGGTCACACACAGAAATAAAAATCAGCTGTTTTAATCATTGCGTCATTCAAGAGCCGTCGGTAGATCTGTTTTTCTATATTCTTTCTACTGATTCGCAAAATTCTAATTTCTAATAATAATGACGCGGTACGAACGACGACCAAACTTGGGTCGTAGAACTCGAAATGCTGTAAATTTAGAATATGCACGGGAAAATCAGCAGCAAGGAGATATACCATTCAATTTCCCAGCAAGCTGCATTCAACTATATCTAAAAATACAAACTGCTGAACAACTAACTAAGCAAATAGGAAGTCCATATTGAGATATACATGTAAATACTGATTGTTGGATGATTTTCATAAAAATATACTGCATCAGATTAAGCTAAGGCTAAGCACACCTGTGGAGGCGCGGCTTAGTGACACAAAGTGTTGATCTTACAGAGATTGCCTTAACACACCGTTCCACGCCATGCCCGATTCAGTGTGAGTGAGTTCTTCCATCCAAACCAATAATCAAGAAGCACCTGAATGCAAAATGCGGCATCGCGCCTCCTCATGTGTCTATCAAGCTAAAGTTTGTCATGAGATGCATTAACTATTTGGCGGTACGAAGTTCGCCGGGCCAGCTAGTTCTAAATACATATTGAATCAAGTGCACAGAAGAACATATATTTCTTGAATATCTATTCATTACGAACTTCTTCATGAATGTTGACAATGAATCCCATGCTATTAGAAAGCATGCTCCAGTCAGTGAGTAAATACAGTATTTCATATTTCTCAAAATTAATATAATATAGTCTGCACATCGTCATTCTAGTGTTAAAACTTCATGAAACATCTATTTTGGGGGGGGGGTTTCCATTGTATAAAATTTTACTCAATAACATTTATAGTCAAGTGTATTATTACTTGTGAGTCACATTACAAGAAACTATGACGGTACGGTAGGCCTGATCATAAAGTTGAACAACCAAAAATTATGCAACTACAATAATTTATTATGATAATAATATTCGTATAGCTTTTATTGGTGAGAAGTTCCACCTCGCCTGAATCATTTAAGCCGTCAATGGGCCTTACGACTGTCATACTTCAGCCGGGACCGAAAGTTGACGTGCCCATCGGTTAACACGGGAGTGACCTGTTCAAAAACTTTTGGTGATGAGCGGGTCTTAACCGGGGATCTCTAAGACTGCTACGCAATAATTTATTATGAATGTACGGTTGCTACGCTATAATATTTTTTATGAATGTTCGGTAAAATAAAATCTGCTCACTTTTTAATAACAGCTATGGTGAAATTCACTGTGAAATGTCCCCATCGGTGCAATGGGAAGAATGAAATTTTATGATAATAAGTAATAATCTTGGGATATAGATGACTTGAAATAAGATTTAGTCATTCATAATCATCAAAATAAATAACATTAAATAGAATGTAACATTAATTTATTAGGAATAAACTATGAAATAATATGTTGACTTGTTAATAACGTCAATAAACTACTATGATATCCACTTTAAACTTTGAGCATATTAGTTGAACATGAAGCGTCAGTGTTATTTATAAGGAATGCTGTCAGGTTGGTTAAATGTCGACTGTTAACAGTCAGAATTGAATGAATGGAAAAATGGAAATGCTATTCGTGAGGAATGCTGACAGATTCAAGTGGAAACTTACTGAGTAAGGCGATCGACCAGTTGGCTATTTGCTCGGAAGCCGAGCTCGGATGTTTCGAAGATGTCAAATTGAACAAGGTCACAAATTTGTCCATCGCCACATTCGATTTGACCTTTCGGTTGTGCTCGAAAGACCCTGTTGGGTTTACATCTCGATACCTGCAATTCATTCGATATTACAATTCATCAAATAATTTGATATTGATATTATGCCAATTTTGTGTTTGAATCATCAACATTATAAGTGTGATAAGTTATCATACACAAACAGAATTGAAGCTAGATAATTAAATAAATACACAAAAAATTATTGCCTGGTTCTAGTTAAATATAGTTTAATTAATATAATAAAATTCCAGTTCAAAGCCAATTGTACAAATAAATAAATAAATGCCAATACAGCATTTTATTTTTTTATTTAATTACGGTAACGTAAAGATAATAACTACAATTGATTTTCATTTATGAAAACAGTGTTGAAACAAGATAGCGTTGATAATTTATATAAACAAACCAACTCTTGTGTCTCTAAAATCTACAAGTACTGTACATAAAAACATGATGAAATTATTTTCATACATTGAGTAGAATAGAAATCAACCTCTTTAAGAATTAACGATGATGTGAATGAATATTGTGAAATTTTTATTTCATAATAAAAATACTGTACATAAAAACATGATGAAATTATTCTCATACATTGAGTAGAATAGAGATCAACATCTTTAAGAATAAACGATTATGTGAATGAATTTTGTGAGATTTTTCCATAATACGTAGCCTATATAATGAGATTCATTTTAAATTTTAAACTGGCAATAACTATCCTTGATAAATAAATCAATGCTTCCCTTTCAACTGAAGGTAAGTTGAAATTAAATCTTATTATAGGCATTTTGTGTAGACAAATAATTAAAATAGTTGTTGCTGATACAATGGAATAGTCTCAAATTTTATTTATTATTTACTTCTCATGATTGAACCATCAATCTAATGCCTACCTTACCGGCTAATGCCTATCTACCTAATAGGCTGGTAAAAAAACATTCTAAATAAGGAAAAATACAGTACTTATAGGCTGGGTATTAAAACTTGAATAATAAAGTATCTAAAAAATTGAATATTTTTTCAATTAGGCTAGAAAATAAATCACACTATAAGCTTTACTAAATTCTATTCTCTGTAAGTTTATAAAACTTACCTGAGAACTAGGATGCACATAGCTACAATGGTGTATGCAAGTAGTGTTCCTATTGACATCATGTCAATCAATTGTTCCAGATTGAATAATGCTGCCATTATAGCTGTAATTGACACAAGTAACAGTAATTAGCCTACAATTTATCAAATCAACATAGCATAAAATAATCCTTATTTATTCCATTTAAATATGGGTTCATATTTTATATTTATCTATAGTGAGGTGCACGTTATAATGGCAGTGTTTGATTAGCAATGGTATTGCTATCCTTGTATATCAGTCAACAAAGCGGATAGCGCTTTCTCGCTTAGCTCTGTTGCCAGATCGTATTTTAACAATGTATAATAATTGATAATTAATTAACAAAATATTTCATCTTAATTATGGAAATTCATTTTGAAATTATTGAAAAATATAATTTTTTGCTTAATAAAATATAATTAATTATTTTAAACTAGAATGAACAATTATTAATATTACATCAATAAACCTGTATCAGTTACCGTCGAAAGAAGGCATTGACAAGCTGGAGAATCGGCAACGTTGTTCTCCTATCTTCCTTCACTGCTATTATAACGTGGACCTCACTATAGTAATTGCTCGTTTTTTCATGGAAATTGGTGTATTCTGTTACTATCTGTTGACTGGAGTGTGAGCTCAAATTTAAAATAATTTAATTCCTATAAAAGTGGAACATAATCCTTGAAAAATCATATTTTACGGTTCTCAACTTATATTTAATTAGATTAATTGCCGAACGGTATTAAATATAATAAAGGTTGATACAGATATGAAAAAGGGATACAGAAATATTGAAGGAGTTATATTGAGACTCACTTCAAATTTAGAGAATAAAATATGACTTTCCTTTAATATAGACTACCTAGTACTGACTGATTCACTTAACTATTAATATTCCTTATAAATTACATTGCAATGCTCCAATCAATGCTGACAGTTTGGTGTTGAACTGCAGACTGAAGGTTGCAGCGCCTTAGTCGTCTCGGCTATCTTTCGTAACCGGTATCGTCATATAATTAAAATTATTGTTAATGAATACAAAAATTTTCAAAATTTACTGAAAATCCTAATTAGCTCAATAGATTCCCAACATTTCAACAAAAAAAAAAAATGAACTATAGAGACAAAGATGTTGTGGAATTTCCTCATATCAAGGTGAATGAAAGAAAGAGATGCTATCAGTTCTACATAATTCAGTTCTACATAATTTATCAACATGGACTTTTTCATCACACCTTAGTTTAGTACCTTTAATATTTTTGCTTCAATAGGAGCCAAAGAACCGTATGTGATAAAAATGTTGAGAATTGAAGAAATACGAATAGAGTGAAATTTACCTCCAATAAATCCAGCGAATAATGTAGCATTGATGGGAGTCAGCCATTTTGGATGAATGAGAGCGAATTTTCGAAACAGGAGTCCATCAATTGCCATTGCATAAATCATTCTGGGCAGTGGAAATAAAGAACCTAGCAAACTAAAAACAAATTTGTACGTAATTAGCAAAATTCCATGAATTATCTTTTTTTTGTCTGTGATTTGTAATAAAAATTTTACAAAGTCATGTTATATCTATAAGGATTTTGATAGTAAGTGCAGGTTAAATTTCAACCGTGATTAATTCCACACGAGAACCAATCAGAAAAGCCGTCTTTTCAAAAATGCCTTTTCTGATTGGTTCTCGTGAAATTAATCACGGTTAAAATTTAACCGGCTGTTGTGCAACCGGGCCTAAGTATTCACTAAGATAAGATAGTTGTAAAGTTAGATAGATTGATAGATATAAAACAAATTTAAGGGTGAGACCATATTAGGCGTTTTACAGGCGTTTTCGGACTCGTCAGGACAGGAAGCTCTCCAATTGGCTGATTGTGTTAACGTCTGTAAATACTCCTAGCGAATATGGTCTCGCCCTAATTGCCATTGTCTCAGATGGTAAATAGGATTTAAATCCCAGTTTAAACGGAGATAGATCTGCAGTTGGTTTGAACTCTGCATGTAAAATATTAAAATGAATGCGACCATATTTTCATGTAATCCTAGATTAGCATTGAACTTAAATGGAGGTGGCACTATAGACGAAGTGAAACAACTATAGAGAAGAAAATTGAGAAAATGTAAATATTTTCACTTACCTAGCACAAAGAGCAAAAATGGCTCCAACTGTTACCATCACCTTTACAGCAGGCATTCCAACCTTCTCAAATGCATAGGGTAAGGGTGCGTATGGATCCTGAAAGAATTAAAAAAGACTAACATTGAAAATTCAGTTGAAAAAATTACTTATTTAACATAATTAAAAAATATACGCTAAGCTGAATGATAAAAAATAGGCCTGATTGATGACATTTGGCACAATTACTTAAATTTTCTTTTAATCGTCAAGTATTGAAAAGATTCTTCCACTAAGATTTATTAGACTAATGAGGAATGCACTTGATATTTTCAATTTGATATGTGTCATAAAAATTGTAGTATGAAGTGAATTAAGTTTTTTTTTTCATCTGAAAACTTCAATATTGATTAATGTATTTGATACATACCTGTAAATAATATGGATACATCATGGTCAGTACAGTTGCTATTCCAAAATATGAGAGAAATATGATAATCAGAGAAAATATGATAGACAACGGAATATTTCGTTGAGGATTTTTTGCTTCTTCAGCTGAAAAAATAAATAATAATTAGTGATGGATATAGTAATAAATTATTCAATGAAAAAACCTTTTCAAGTCAGAATGAAGCTTTAATCACAAAACATATAGGAAATCAAGTTTATTATTAGAAGAAATTTATTTATAATAAATCAAATTCAAGTAGATCAAATATAGTAAAAATCAATAAATTGGAGTATAAAACTGAAGTAAACTTCCAATGAAATGGTTCAAAATAGTAAACAAATCATGTTTCAGTAATTGAATATCTCATTACAATCAACTACTTTCAAAATTTCCAAACTAATCTAACCAATTATGACGGTAAAATTCTAAAAATAATTTTATATTTTAGTGGATTTCACTTTAAACTTTCAGCATTCCCAATGGATGAAATAACTGCTTCCAATTTAATCAATGATGAAAGTTTAGAATGAATTTCACTGTAGAATCAACATTTTTGTATATTACCTGTTGTGGCGACACAGTCAAAACCAATAAATCCATAGAAACACTTGGCAGCGCCCGCCATCACTCCAGATATGCCGAAAGGCATGAAGCCTCCACTGCCAGCTTTGGCTGGAACGTCATGAAGACTCCAGTTTTTCAAGTCCGCTGCACGTTCGGAAATAATTTACAATAATAATTATAAATAAGCATCATCACAATTTCGATATATAAAATACACTCATGATAGATATATCTATTAATCCAAAATCGATATTTAATTTAAATAAATAATAAAGGGCGTGGCCACAGAGAGAGCGATCTGCGATCAGAACTCATTAGGGTGATATTATAGATATCTAAGATATAGATGTCGATATTTATAGGATGGCAGATCGCAATTTCTACGGCCAGGACCTTAATGAAATAAATATTCGAGAGGTGCATTATTACAATTTCTGATTGATAGTTTATAAAATGCATCATTACGAAGTCAACAATCTTTTATCAAAAATAAATTAGCTAAGTATTAGATAGACTCACTCACCTTTCATAGATCCACAGACTATCACAGTAACCACAGTTATTAAATTCACAATTGTGAAAATATTATTCATCAACGTTGATTCCTTTACACCCCAGGCAAGGAGCACTAAAAAATACAAAAAATACGTTTTAGCTTCAAAATTGTCAATACTACTGCAATAATAATATTCAATATTAATATTTATAGTTTACAATAAAATGTATTACTTAAAGATAATGCAATGAAATTATAATTTGATATCGTGTAATATCGATATACAGCACAATGAAAGTTAGGGAGTAATAGTTATCTGAACTTCTAGAGTAGAAAAAAAATAAAGCATTACTTTCTCTAGTTATTTTACCCTGAAATGACTAAAAAGCCATTCTTATTTTAAGCAGACTAGCATGAAGCCATTAGCTTAATCTATATAATATAATAAAGTAAAGAATCGATGTATATATGTAGTGGATAGCAAATTCACTAATGACGCATCATCACGTCTGAACTACTGGACTGATTAACTTGAAATTTTGTGTATAGATTCTTAATTTACCGAGGATGGTTATAGGCCTATTTTAAATTGTTTAAGATTCCAGTACGACAAGTTTTTAGTTTGTCAAGTTTCCGAAGTGCAAAGCACGATGTACCTGCTAATATAATTATAAATGCGAAAAAAATGTGTCTACTCACAGACTGACAGTTTCTCAGAGAGAAAAATATGCACTTTGGTCACTAGAAGCCCAAATAAACATTGTGAATCTAGTGACAATGTGGAAATTTTCTTTCCAAAGGTAGATATTTGTTTGTGAAAAAATACTTACATGATAGAACCAGTACAACAGTGCAAGACAGAAAGTCCGGATAAGGAGAAAGGAAGCTCATGTTCAACGGAAGATACTCGGTGAGGGTGTCTCTCATCACATTCCCCATAATGCTGTCAACATAGTTGCTGAAGCCACGTGCTACGCTGGCTGTACCTGTCAATCATTTAACATGCTTCAATTATATGATAATTTATAGCTTAGAACTGGAATTTTTGTTAAGATTCACGTAGATATGAGAATAATTATTCAACTGCTAAAATAATTTATCACCCTCATTCTATTGGCATTAATTTGAAGCAATCTCCCATTACTTCTATCAAAAATATAGGAAGTTATTGTCCTAGCATTCAAAGCCGTCTTCAATTGCACAGATTACGGATAAGCAACGTGTTTCAGGTTATCTTGATGAAAGGGTTATCGCTTCAAGCCAGCTCCACTAACAATATTTCATATACAAGCTCCAAAAATCTGGTGTGGTACACTCACACAACTTTCCTTGCTCATTGAACTGTAAGCCTCATTCTTAAACGAGAATAATTTAGGGGAATAACATAATGACGATTGGCAGCAACATATTTGTGTGTGTTTGTGTGTGTGTGTGTGTGTGTGTGTGTGTTGTGTGTGTGTGTGTGTGTGTGTGTGTGTGTGTGTGTGTGTGTGTGTGTGTGTGTGTGTGGTGTGTGTGTGTGTGTGTATGTCTGTGAACACAATAACTCCATTCCTAATTAACCGATTGACTTGTAATTTTAAACTTAAGGTCCTTATACCAATAAGAAATTCAATAAAATTTAATTCAAGATGGCGGAAAAAATGGCGGATAATTACTAAAAAACCATGTTTTTCACGGTTAAGCCCTATAAGCCCTATCAACTGGCATGAGTCTCATTTCTGGGAAAATTTCAGGAGCTCCGTAATATTCTTGACAAAAATGGCGGATAATGACTAAAAAGCCATGTTTTTCACGGTTTTCTCAAAAACGGCTCTAACGATTTTCTTCAAATTATACCATGGATAGCTATTTATAAGCCCTATCAACTGACATGAGTCTCATTTCTGAGAAAATTGCAGGAGCTCCGTAATATTCTTGAGAAAAATGACAGTTACTACTAAAAAACCATGTTTTTCACGATTTTCTCAAAAACGGCTCTAACGATTTTTTCCAAATCCATACCCTGTATAGTTATTTATCAGCTCTATCAACTGACATGAGTCTTTTTCCTGGGGTACTAATGGGGGGTCCACCCAATCCTTGAGAAATGGACTTTGTAACCTCCTTCTCGTGCATGAGGTAGGTAGGTAGAGCAGTTTATAAAAAGAACACAGTCATAGTCAAGATATTTCATCTTTAGAACAGCTTTTTTGACGAATTTCAAAAAAAAAAACATCGAATTTCACAATTAACATAGAGGAAAAAGTACGGTACTCTGAAAACAATTGTATAAATACACATATACAGTAGTCTGATCGTAGTTGCTAATATGTTGCCGTCAATCGTCATTATGTTATTCCCCTAAATTATTCTCGTTTGATAATGAGGCTTATAGTTCAATGAGCAAGGAAAGTTGTGTGAGTGTACCACACCAGATTATTAAAACTGCTCTACCTACCTACCTCATGCACGAGAAGGAGGTTACAAAGTCCATTTCTCAAGGATTGGGTGGACCCCCCATTAGTACCCCAGGAAAAAGACTCATGTCAGTTGATAGAGCTAATAAATAACTATACAGGGTATGGATTTGGAAAAAATCGTTAGAGCCGTTTTTGAGAAAATCGTGAAAAACATGGTTTTTTAGTAACTATCCGCCATTTTTCTAAAGGAAATTACAGAGCTCCTGCAATTTTCCCAGAAATGAGACTCATGTCAGTTGATAGGGCTTATAAATAGCTATCCATGGTATAAATTTGAAGTAAATCGTTACAGCCTTTTTCGAGAAAACCGTGAAAAACATGGTTTTTTAGTAATTATCCGCCATTTTTCTCAAGAATATTACGTAGCTCCTGCAATTTTCCCAGAAATGAGACTCATGTCAGTTTATAGGGATTATAAATAGCTATCCATGGTATGAATTTGAAGAAAATCGTTAGAGCCGTTTTTGAGAAAATCGTGAAAAACATGGTTTTTTAGTAATTATCCGCCATTTTTTCCGCCATCTTGAATTGAATTTTTTTGAATTTCTTACTGTCGGGTCCTCATGGTATAAGGACCTAAGTTTAAAATTTCAAGTCAATCGGAGTCAATGGAGTTATTGTGTTCACAGACATACACACCTACACACACACAGACCAACACCCAAACATTATGTTTTTGGACACAGGGGGCCTTGAAACGTATAGAAAACTTGAAGTTGGGGTACCTTAATTTTTTTTGTAAAGCAATACTTTCCTTACCTATGGTAATAGGGCAAGGAAAGTAAAAAGCGAAATGGTAAACTACACACTCACAACAGAATGAAAATTTGCAATTAGTTATTGAACCAAAAACTTTCTTATTCAGTAGGGTATGTTCAGTTGGCCCTCTTCCCTTCTAGACGCGCACTAAGAACTGATTTGAACAAATTTCTAAAAATATGGCCAAAATCTGCGTTTTCAGCGTTTTTCTGCCTTTTATCACTTTTTTGAGAATAAATGAACAAAATATTGAAAATATTGCATTGAAGGACTTTGAAATGAGGACAAAGATACGACCAAAATCGGACTGTTGGTCTTATTTTTGGATAATTCAGTCGGAGATCCAGGGGGTGGAGCCCCCTGGCTAGACAGATAAGACAAGCGAAGCGAGCCTGCTGGATAGTAAATCTAAAAGCTCCAAAATCACTTGTTGCTGGTTTATAGCCAATCTAAAATTTCTGATTTCATTTTAAAATTTTCATCCATCATAATAGGATTAATTTTAAATTTTTCATTTTATCATTTTTATTTCATTCATTCCTATCTGTCAGCTATCAATGACGATTCCTACTCAACTAATACTGACAGTTTAAAATGGATCACACTAGAATACTACTATTACACTACTACTATACGATCAGGTTCCTAAGATTAGAAGTACACTCTATTCAAATATCGATATTGAAATTAATGATTTGAATGCATTACTTACCTATGATGTACTCTAGCACCAGGTTCCAGCCGATGATGAACGCAATGAGCTCACCAACACTGACATAGCTGTACACATACGCCGAACCGGCTTTCGGCACGCGTGCTGCAAACTCAGCATAACATACACCTAAACAAAAGTGAACAATTAATACAAGTTTTGAACATTATTCTGTGTCTGTGAACATTATACCCATATAGTTCGATTTTGAAATATTTTTGACGACACTACAGTCTAATTTTTAAAATAGTTATTTAAAACTAGTACTATAGTGATAATAGTTAACTCAATTATTATTCAAAAATTAGACTGTAGTGTCGTCAAAAATATTTCGAAATCGAATTGTCAACTAGCTGTTTGTCATGGGTCTGCAAAAACTCTATAGTTTCAAAAAATTTGCAACAATTAATTGATCATTCAACAATTAAATTTGAGGCGAATGTCTAGAACACAATTTCGGACTTTGAAGCTCAATTTGGACTAGAGGAGGTAAACATAGCAAAAGTGCGCATCTCCAGCCCATCTGTTAAAGGTAAGGAACCGCTAAGATGACATTTGTAGCAGAGTTGGGAATTTCACCCCCCCCCCCACATTAGAGCTGCTATTACAATGTAGGGAAAAATGAAATAGTGAAAAAGTATATCGCATTAAAGATAATTTAACGCTACACAAACGTACGATGAGCATTCATTTTTACGATGCATTGTTGGAGAGTAATAAGCCCAATTATTTAAGCTTCATTTATTTCTTTATAGATTACGTTTTATTATTCCATGCTGCCTTTTTCTTATTTTAAAGTAATCATTCTATTTTTCACACACTACACTCTATTTCTAAAAAAGATTCAGATTCCTTTATTCATGTGTTTAGCAAAACAAAATTCAACTTATACGTTCTAGCGTTAAAAATAATTACCAGTAAGAGTAAAATAACTTGATGAATTATAGACTGAAGCGTTTCACAATAATATAAAACGTTTAACAGAGAAATATGATGGAATATGCGAAAATTGAGGTATTACTGTAATGTTTTCTCATGAAACGGTGAAGTTTGGACCTTTAGATGTCCATTCTCAGAAAGAGTATCTTTCTGAAAGAAAAAGGGAGATAGAGATAGAGAAGTATATCAGAGATAAAGAGAGAGAGAGAGAGAGAGTGAGTGCGCAGAAAAATAATTAAAAATAGAAAATAACAGATAAAGAGTGGTTATTGGTGTGATACCGGCAAACGCAGACGCGATAGCTGCGACGAGAAATGAAAG
The DNA here is from genome assembly GCF_014356525.2 of Nilaparvata lugens. NCBI lineage: Eukaryota > Metazoa > Arthropoda > Insecta > Hemiptera > Delphacidae > Nilaparvata > Nilaparvata lugens. The sequence continues at coordinate 43,966,841 of NC_052510.1, read as the reverse complement.
CGTGACGGCCGGACCAGAGTCATGCCTAGCGACGGCGCCCGCCAGCACATAGACGCCGACGCCCAGGGTGGAGCCGACGCCCAGGGCGCATAGGTCGAACAGACCCAGTACGCGTGCTAACTTTGGCGTCCCGGCGTCTTCGCATCGGTCGTCGGTCTTGCGTCGCGTCAGCACTCGTATCAGATGTGCTGAACGCATCTACACAACATCAGAGTTAAAATCCCAATGAATGTAAAATGAATAAATAAGTTATCTATACAGAGAGTCAAACGAACTGTGTAACAGCCGGAGAATATAGATTCTACATGAAATTTGCAAAAAATAATGTCTTGTAAAGTTTTCTTATATTGACTTGCTTAGTTTTCGAGATATACTGTTGTATCGATTGTTCGATATTTAAAGAAAAACGTCAATAACTAGAAAAGTAAGTCAAAATTTAATTCTAAGAATATGGTAGAAAAGAGTAAGAGGAGATTCAAATTAATTGTTCCTTTGATTGACGTTTTTAAACTATTTGATCTGTTAAAATGTTAAAAATTTGGCTTTGAACTCAACGAATGTAATTTTTTCAACTTTGAGCGCTCATAAAATGTTAACACGTCAAACAAAGAGAAAAATTATGTGAATCTTATTGGAAATTTCTTCCTCTTTCCAATCATATCCTGAGAAATCGGTTTTGACATACAGTTTTCTAGTCATTGATGTTTTTCAAAGAACCTAACAATCAATATATATATGGTATCTAAGGTCGATATAAGAAAATTTTACAGGACATTATTTTTTGTTGCAAATTTCATGTAGAATCTATGGTCTTCAACAGGATGCATGAAAAATGGCATCATACAAGTATGTGACAAAGCATTTAATTACTGCATTACTGTATCTTCAAAATCAACATTTGATTGATCTTGTAGATCTTAATTTATTTGGATACTTCGAAACATATTCTCTAAGCTATCTTAGACGATAAGTTGAGTTATATGATAAGTTTATGATAAATTTGCTCAAGGTTTATAACTGATTTATGTAGCTCAACATCAGAGATAGGGCTCCGCGGCTCTTGAATTCACAAGTTGTTAAATAATAATCTTAGTCAGTTCGATTTACTGGAAAAATTCATTGAAGAAAATTGAAAAAGTATTTGATTAAAATGAGTAAAATTCTATGAACATATAATATAATATTATTATCTATATGAACATACAGTATAGGCCTGTATGAAAATTTAGAAACACCTTTTAAGGAGAGTTCAATTCTAAATGAAGGTTGCCTCTCAATGAAATCTTCCGGATAATCCAACGTGGATTACGTTAGTGCAATTCCCTCTTCAAATATTAGGCCTACTTTCATTTCAAGTTCTATTTATCAAATTTTACCAATTGAAGTCTCTAAAAACACTTGCACTCTACTTTCTGATAAGTAACCATACGCTAATTCGCAAAATTTACAAGTTTACCAACTCGATAACTGATTCTCGAACAATGACAGAATTTGCATTAAAACTATTCAGTTAATATGATTAAATACAGAATAATAATTTTTTCACAAATACTACTCTGCTAGATTTATATAAATTATATTAGGCTACTGTATTAAATCGTTTTTGCATCTAGAGTTAAAGAATCTATTTTTTGAAACAAATTTTTTGTAAAGAAAATATGGGTGCAACCATTTTACAAATCCTACAAGATACCAGCCCAACATCATATAAAAATGAATAACCCTTCAGTATTGGAAAATTAATTTCTACTTATTTGAAGGAGAACGTCAGCAAAACAACAAAAATTATAGGAGCGTTTATGCCCAGAATAGATAGTTCAAGTACACATTTATAAGCAATAATAGGTTTGAAGTAAACAGAATGATAAAGGAAGCAATTATTTTATAGTAGTTATAAAATCTATAATGAAAAAACCAATCAAAATGCATTTTCATATTTTCTGAAGTGTCAATTCAAGAGACTGTTGATTATGAATATTTTTGAAACTCTAGATTCATTAATAATAAGATATAATTTAATTGATGGTTCCTTCTCTTTATTAAGTTTATTAAATAAAATTATAAATCTGGATAGAATTTATTGTGATAATGTACAGTAGGCCTACCCAAAAGAGTAAGTCTATGGTGATCACAAAAATAGGCTCAATTAATTTATACCAAGAACATCATTTATACGACTCTGAACTAATTAAAAATTCGAAACTAACTGTTTTCTATTTTGAGTTCTCAACAAATTTAGAAAAAAATGTAAAAAGGAAAAATTAGAAATATGAGTTGATATAAATGTTAATGGTTTCACTTACCTTGTACAGCTAAAACAGGTAACAACCCAAAAACTTCCACTATAAAATGTCACAAAACAATACTATTTGAAAAATCAACACTTTTTAAGAACACAATGTCATAGGAAAAATCAACTTCTCTTGATGAGTGGAACTGCATAGAAGAAGATAACTACAGAATCTTCAATCATTTCTTACTAGTTTTTTTCATGATCTAGAAACTCCGACTCAATTTGAAAAATAACTATTTTCTTCGTATATTTTACACTTCAGTTATTGCAGAATCCTAATCATCAACAAAGTTTTATGATTCTTATTGAGAACAATGTGTAATTTAGCAAAGAATTTGGAAATCTATAGGCTATATCTCAGATTAATCCTACAAATTATTCGCTTTGAGCCAATAGACAAGAAAGGAAAGTAATTAATTTTTTACCGCTGATAATGTATCTATGACATTAAAACATTAATACAAACGTCCTCACTGAGATTAAAAAAACGAACTTGTTGAGAACGAACTGATATGACATTGAGACACTTCAGTTGAAGATACAAACAATATATTTAATGCGTTACCCTATCTATCAAGTGTTGACAAGCATCTGTATAGACACACGAGGAATTAGTTATCAAGTTTTATTGTTATTGTTAACGCTAATTCAAGCCAACTTTCATTAACAAGTCGATACATCGAGTGTCTAGTACTATCTTCAAAATGTAATTGAAATACAGTTGAAAGGCTACAGGTATTAGTTCACGATTAGCTTCAAACAAGTTTTTTTAAAGTCCTTTTTACATTTAACTTGATTTTACTTACATATTGAACTTTAAATTTTTACTCTCACTCAACATTTCACTTTTCCCTATCCTTTTCTTGATAAAATTACTGTAATTGTAAGTTTCTCTTGTTACCACTATCGTTTGCACTCGAAGAAAGTCTGAATTGGAACAGAATCACAAGATAAGTCACTGCTGTACTGAATGCCTGTAACAAAGTAGAATAATATTGGTTTTAGTATAAATTATTGACTGCTGTTGTAGAGTAATAATTACCGTAGATTGACTATAAATTAACAGAATTACAAGTAATCCAAATTGACTATCAATTAATATAATTAGAATTACTGTAAATTGACTATACATTAATATAATTATTATAACTGTAAATTTACTTTAAATCAATAGAATTACAATTACTGTGAATTGACAATAGTTCGAATATTTCTTGTCAGAATTCAACTTGCAAAAAGTGATTTTGAAAAATATAGAGTTGAGGCTACTAGTGACATTTTACTTTTTTTAAAGTTGTGTTGCTTTGAGTGTCGTTTTTAAATATGTGATAAAACAAACATTGAGGAGAGTATAACATACAAACAAGATAATGTTATGAACAAATTATTATATTTCAAAAAATAGGATGATAGTATCGTATTTTAATGCAGATTATTTTACTTGAAATACAGTTATCGCTTCTAATTTTGAATACATATTAGATAAATAGCCAGCCAATCATAAGAATTTATTGAAAAAGAGCTACTTCATAGTGGAGAAAAACTGAGTATAAAAACAATTCAATTAATATTTGAGAATATAAGGTGATGCTTATTAATGGGTGATACAATATTTTGTTGATGTAAATAGCTGTTTGAGGGAACGTTTTTGAATTTGTATGAAATGTAATGTTTCACAATCATTTTGGTTCCACTACTTACCGTTTTGAGTAGAGTGTAATCAATTTTGAAAAATCCACAAGCAGAAAATGAAAATTTACTGTGCAACAGCTCAACTGATAAATGCTCCAACTGCAAATAGTGATTTGTTAATTTGTTTAATATATTTTTAATATTTCAATAGCATTATAACAAAATATATTGAATAAAAAAATATTACCTTAGTTTCCATTGTTGAAAACAGCAATGAAACAGAGAATGAAATAACTTTCGAAAAGAATAGAAAGTTAAACCAAGCTAATTCACAGCAATAGCTTTGTATAGGTTCGAATGAATTTATATTCTTATCATTTCATTCAAATTACTTTGGTGAAAAGATTTGTTCAAGGGAATTAAGTAGAAATGAATGAGGAATTCATAGTAATCGAAGGAGACTGAACCCACAGATAACGTAATTACACTTTGTCTGCAAACATTTTTTTGTCGTCCATCGACAAATAAATTAGCTGTTAACAAATTCCAATTCTGTTGCCTTTAATGAAATCTTCAGCATGATAACATTTGAAAGGATTTTACTCAATCTCTATATATTTATGAAACCAATGCTAAAAGTATATCTCACAATATATTACACATCCTTGTACCGTTCACTTTTTACTGATAATTTATTTAATCTATTGCGCTTTTTCAACGAAATCTTATACCTACCAATTGTCTCAGGTACTTATTTTTTTCTAATTTGAAAATTAAGTTAGCAATACTTACCAATTGAATTGTTTCAGTTAGGGGATCTGAGTTGAGCACGGTATGGACAATTACATGCATTTTATTTATCTGAAAAAGAATAAAATATTGTGGAGAAATAATCATTGTGATTACTTTTCTTCACTGAAACTGTCATAGAAGATTTACTAACATTTTACAATAATTTATCGGTGAGTGGCTCAATGCCACACAGTGACACAGAGTGGCTCATCAATAGAGATTATAAAATTTTATAAAACATATAAATTATGAAAAGTTAAATATTATAGAGAAAAAGTTCATATTAATACTTTTCTTCAAGTGAACTGCCATAGTACATTTTACAATTACAATTCATTAATAAGTACTTATAAAAACCATTCAGTCTATTTTGTTTGACAACAATCTTACGTCATTTTTATCTTGGTAATGAGCTTTTAATAACCAGATAGGCAAATAAAATTTTATTAAATATAAGAAACGCTTAATATATACTTAATGAGATTCACTTCAAACGGTCAGCATTCCTATTTACAAATGGTTCAATGCTTCCCAATGCCAAATCAATGCTTCCCATTGAACCATATAATGCTGACAGTTTTAAGTAATCTCACTACAGTACAGGGGGCTTACTATATACCGGGTGTCCCACGAAGAGGTTTGCACGTTTCATTTTATATTACGTGCCCATTCATGCATCGAGCTTTTTTAAATTTTCACAGTTACAAAGTAGGTTCTAAAAATATTCTGGGAGGATTTCAACTCCCTAACCTTTGTAGAAATAAAATGGCGGCATATTGAAAAACGATACTTTAAAAACATTAAAAAGGTGTTTTTGGTTTTATAAAATATTTTTATTGTTGCACTTTAGGGCAATATAACTATTGAATAATACAACTCCAAAATTATTGAAATTGAAACCCATCCACAGTAACACACTGATAACAGAGCTTAAGAAATGATTCGTAAGCTCTTACAAAGAGACTCCGCGGTATCCGGAGAAGTTCCTCTTATATTGATCCTTTTAGTTCCACATCATTATTGAATTTATGGGTATAAACTTTTTCCTTCAAGTACCCCCAGTTAAATCTGGTGATCGGGGTGGCCAATCTAAAAAATCACTTCCACGACCAATCCAAAGGCCATGAAGTTTGTCATTTAGTAATATGCTTAACATGATTTGCGAAATAAGGTGGAGCACCATCTTGTTGGAAGATTGCTTGATCCATTTCTGGTACCATCAAATGAGGCAATACTACTGCAACGTAGTAAACAAATAAGATAATAACTCATGAAAGTAGTAAGCGAATTGGTAAAATTTTCAATATGCCGCCATTTTGTTTCTACGCAGGTTAGGGAGCTGAAATTTTCCCAGAATATTTTCAGATCCTACTTTGTAAACTGTGTAAAATTTAAAAAAAGGCGGTGCAAGAATGGGCACGTAATATAAAATTAAACGTGCAAGCCTCTTCGTGGGACACCCGGTATTACTCAATCTCTATATATTTATGAAACCAATGCTAAAAGTATATCTCACAATACACATCCTAGTACCGTTCACTTTTTACTGATAATTTATTTAATCTATTGCGCTTTTTCAACGAAATCTTATACCTACCAATTGTCTCAGGTGCTTATTTTTTTCTAATTTGAAAATTAAGTTAGCAATACTTACCAATTGAATTGTTTCAGTTAGGGGATCTGAGTTTAGCACGGTATGGACAATTACATGCATTTTATTTATCTGAAAAAGAATAAAATATTGTGGAGAAATAATCATTCTGATTACTTTTCTTCACTGAAACTGTCATAGAAGATTTACTAACATTTTACAATAATTTATCGGTGAGTGGCTCAATGCCACACAGTGACACAGAGTGGCTCATCAATAGAGATTATAAAATTGTATAAAACATATAAATTATGAAAAGTTAAATATTATAGAGAGAAAGTTCATATTAATACTTCTCTTTGAGTAAACTGCCATAGTGCATTTTACAATTACAATTCATTAATGAGTACTTATAAAAACCATTTAGTCTATTTTGTTTGACAACAATCTTACGTCATTTTTATCTTGGTAATGAGCTTTTAATAACCAGATAGGCAAATAAAATTTTATTAAATATAAGAAACGCTTAATATATACTTAATGAGATTCACTTCAAACGGTCAGCATTCCTATTTACAAATGGTTCAATGCTTCCCAATGCCATATCAATGCTTCCCATTGAACCATATAATGCTGACAGTTCTAAGTAATCTCACTACAGTACAGGCTTACTATATACCGGGTGTCCCACGAAGAGGTTTACACGTTTCATTTTATATTACGTGCCCATTCATGCATCGAGCTTTTTTAAATTTTCACAGTTACAAAGTAGGTTCTAAAAATATTCTGGGAGGATTTCAACTCCCTAACCTTTGTAGAAATAAAATGGCGGCATATTGAAAAACGATACTTTAAAAACATTAAAAAGGTGTTTTTGGTTTTATAAAATATTTTTATTGTTGCACTTTAGGGCAATATAACTATTGAATAATACAACTCCAAAATTATTGAAATTGAAACCCATCCACAGTAACACACTGATAACAGAGCTTAAGAAATGATTCGTAAGCTCTTACAAAGAGACTCCGCGGTATCCGGAGAAGTTCCTCTTATATTGATCCTTTTAGTTCCACATCATTATTGAATTTATGGGTATAAACTTTTTCCTTCAAGTACCCCCAGTTAAATCTGGTGATCGGGGTGGCCAATCTAAAAAATCACTTCCACGACCAATCCAACGGCCATGAAGTTTGTCATTTAGTAATATGCTTAACATGATTTGCGAAATGAGGTGGAGCACTATCTTGTTGGAAGATTGCTTGATCCATTTCTGGTACCATCAAATGAGGCAATACTACTGCAACGTAGTAGACAAATAAGATAATAGCTCATGAGAGTAGTAAGCGAATTGGTAAAATTTTCAACATGCCACCATTTTGTTTCTACGCAGGCTAGGGAGCTGAAATTTTCCCAGAATATTTTCAGTTCCTACTTTGTAAACTGTGTAAAATTTAAAAAAAGCCGGTGCAAGAATGGGCACGTAATATAAAATTAAACGTGCAAGCCTCTTCGTGGGACACACGGTATTACTTAAACTCAAGTAATAATACCAATATATCAACCTCATGTGACAAGTCTAGTATGAATTGTGATTTTTTTTATAAAAGCACTCAACAGCAGTAACATCAATCCAACAATTCCTTATAAATAACATCAATACTTCCCATTCAAACATATATAATACCAACAGTTAAAAGTAATTTTTACTTCAGTACAGGATCAACCTTACTATTTATTATTCAAACTTGAAGGAATAATACCAATTTACCAACCTCTTGTGCAAGTCTAGTATGAATGTTGATAAAAACACTCAATTGAAGTATCATCACTACACAATTTGTAGTGATTTCCACAACAGTGAAGAGCATTTCAATTAGAGCACTGTCAGCAATTATTCCAACCAACACATACAGATCAAAAGTCAGCATCATCACCGAGTATGTAATGAACATCAAATAAAGTTTGTTGACCAGCTTATTTATGTCCTTACAGAACAGAATCAGCTTCCTACGCGCCCTTATTAGATTCTTCAGTCTAGCCCCGTTTGACATAGATTTGATCTGGAGGAAATTTGTGCTTTTTTCACTCAAAAATACAACTTGTTCATTGATGGTTTCAAATCTTTGACGCAGCATGAACATTAGGGTACAAAAATGCAAAACGTACAGACGATTGTAGAGAGTTACTACAATGATGAAAAACCATTCATAGATAGTAATATTTATATCGTTTTGAGGGGAGTTATCGGAGAAATAGAAACAGACAAGGTAATCTATGATTGATGTGGTTGTATGTAGGGTAAATAAAATTGTATAGTAGTAGATTACAACTTTGTTCAACCCATAACAACGGAGGTTTAAACCCAGGTTTAACAGCATACCATGTGCTTCGTAATTTAAATTGAACAACTTTCTAACAGAGCTAGAGTTGGTGTAGAAATCGATCATAGTACAGGAAAAGAATAGAGATTCGAATACAAACAACAGTATATGGTAGAGATCGCTCTCGTGCCATTCACTAGGTGAGAACATTTGAGTGGAAGAAATAATTGTCAAAAACAAGGACAGAAACAAAGTTACATAGGTGAGGAATATCAATTGTCTGGCAGTGCTTTTAACAGAAATTTTGTCACGGTTGGTGTAAGCATAAAGACCCAGGAACGCGAGATTTTTTTCCATAAAAATGAAAGTTTCGGGGAAGTTTTCTACGTTGAAATCACCACCAAGCTTAAAGCCGACCATTTTTCTTTTAGGACGTGTATATAATATTATGGTCACAGAATTTATTTGAAACGATTTCAGGAAAAGTATTTTTACAATGTTCTAGTTATTCCAGTTCAAGAGAATGTTCTTATATGCTTTAGTTCTTGGAAAAAAGGGGATTGAATATCTGAACTAATAAAATAAGATTGATAAATGTTTCAGGTCCTCCTTTTGGCATTTCAATAGAATTTATTCTACAACTGACATAGAATAGAATATCACTTTCTTTATCAAGGACAGCAACTACAATAGGTTTTCGTACAATATAGCCTACACTGTATTATATTGCCTACACTATTGAATGCTTCATAAGCAGCTATCAGCATTAGTTGAATGGACATTAGTCATTGATGTTATTTAAATGGGTAGATTGAATTGAATCTCTCTATTCCATTATAGCCATACATGCAATAACTATCAAATAAATGCATCAATACATTCCCTCTAATAATCATTAACACTATTATAATATTCATAAAAATCAATTCATAGGTCAACATGGACATATTCTCTGAATAGGTCTACTGATTAATAATACCGGTATGTCTCGAGTTTGAACCAATAATACTCAATCCATTTACATTACATCAAATATACTATCAAAAGCATGTGATATTCAGAACAATGTGCTCTACCATATTCACTGTATTTTTGAAGGCATATATAGACTAGATTTTTTTAGTGAAAATCCATAGTTGTGAGAAGAAGCTCCCAAATAACATTAAAGAGTCAAATTGACAACATATGACATGGACATCAAGCAAAGGTTTTTCTATAATTCACTTTTTCTGAATATATTTTCTTTGAGAAAATAAATGGAGAATCATCCATGCCAGATATAAAAGAGAAAATAATTCAGATGAAAATTGCTGAAATATCGAATTTCCATATACATTCAAATACAGTTATATACCAGAGGAGCCAATAAATAAATTGGTACAATTCAATTATCCATGCACCATGCAGTGTTTTAAATCTGCTTATTAAGAAAAACTCACCAGTCTATTAGTGTAATTTTGATGGACATCATGTAGGCTACTAAAGGCATAACATGAGCTAGTAGGCCTATATATATCATGACTTAGGAAGTTTTGAACTGTAGTAAAATCACTAAGTAGGTAGCAATTGTTCCACCAATCTGGAAAGAACAATACCGGTATTCAATTTTCAACTTGCATTTGTTACAAAGGTTGAAACATTCAGAGCATTCAAGTGTAGCATTCCTTGATAGTTTTCAATGTATAATATATACTCACATTGACGTATTAGTTTGAAAAAAATTCAAGCTGATACTTCATCATTGAAAAACATTGAATGTATTTCATAAAACTTTCAAGTGAAAAAACACTCACATTCTTTGATGTGGCGACGAAACAGTTGTGAAACAGAAACTGTTTCTGTTTGGCTTGAAAATGTGCAATACCAGCACGTCAAAAAATGTGAGTGTTTTTTCACTTGAAAGTTTTATGAAATACAATAGTAATAATAATAGTGAAAACAAGATGATAACCAACAACGACATTGAATGTATATATTTTTGTGAATAAGAATGATCACGTTTTAAAATAATAAGTAGGTATCTAATAGACTCTACGATCGGATAGTATTATAAATGAAACTAGATATCATATTTTGATAATTGAATGATTTGAATTTTCCGTTTATCAAGAATTAGTAGGAAAAATCTTAATTATTTCATAAGATTATAATATCATTTTATACTTACAGATCCGAGAAGAGGATAATCCAAATCAAACAGACCACAAGTTTTGAAGACAAGTTTTTGGTGAAGTAGTTGCAAAGAAAAGTACTTCAACTGAAACAAAGAGAACTAATGTAAATCTAAAATACATGATATTCACAAATAGATTATCACACAAATTCAGTTAATCTGAATATATAGATGAGTAGAACAAACGAGAAGCATACTTATTCGAATGTATAATTAGAATTAGGTACTCGAAATTGCAAACGTTATTGAAAATAATAGAATTCATAGAAATTAACGAGTTTTAAGATTTAAAAGAATTAATAATATTAATTTATAGAAGAATTAATGAGTTATAAGTGTTACTCACATCTTTCTTGATTTCTATTTCGCCATAACGAGTCAATATTTCGTGTATTGTCGAATATACATTGTTTGCCTGAAACGAAGATGGAAACTATGTAAAAGTAGGCTAGATGAAATATCTGTAGTTCGGATATAACATGAAATTTATTGAAAAGTATCATTTCAGATAGCTTGAAAATAGGTAGTAGGTCCATTCATTTATTTAGTGAAATACCGGTATGAAAACCATGCTACAAAAGCCCAATACTGTTTCTGAAATACGAAGTTCCTCAAGAAAATAGAAATTGGAAAATTCAAGAGATAGTCTAAAAATAATCAACAAATTGTATAGAATCTACTACCCAGAAGGTTTCCTTCATGTGCCTCTTAACATGAACTATAGTGAGATTAACTTAGAACTGTCAGTATGAATTGAATTGACTGCTGATGGTTTGCAGTGAATCTCAGAATACACATATATTTTTCTACACACACTAAAATCAATAACTCACTAGTTCGGAGCACTTGGACATCTTCTGGTTTTCCCCTTCAAAACTCCGAAGGATTTCATATGATTTGGTCGAGTAGTATGTGGTCCATCATTTCGTGCTTACATTTTTATTTTTTTAACTATCCTCATATAAATGTGGTGGTACATTATACAGACATTCCTTTCTTTTGTCTTTAATATACTAGTGATTATTATACTTTACTAGGTAATATTGTGCATTTTTCATTTTGAATTCAGTCACTGTATTCTTATTCTTTCATTCATGACTGTATATTTCTTCTATTATTCATCTTATTTCAATTTTATAGTTTTATAAATGGCTGTATATTTATTTTTTCATATTTTGCGTTTTCTTTTTGTTGAAAATTGTATTATGTTGAACATTATTGTACTGTGTGAAGGAGTCAAAATGGGGTTGTTCTACCTGTGTCTCCTTATATATAAATAAATCATGTTATTAATCTATCAGCTGTAATTTTTGCTGTATTCAACATTCTTATTAGTTAATAGCAGGGCACCCGTGCTTCGCTACGGGAATTGAAAGATAAGATTATTTTTATGAAACATTTATAATCTAAATTCTATCAAAATTGTTATAATAGTTTTTGAGATTAGGCCACAACTTGGCATGAAAATTATTGAGTCAAATCATTCGAATAATTAATTGATGTGTTGGAAGTGTTCTGTAGAATATTAGTCTGATTGCAGCGAATTTTGTAGAATATTGGGCGGGGCTTAAAAGTCAACCTCGACTTTATTTTTTGGCAATTAATATTTCCCGTTGACAGTTATCAAATTAGCAGTGATCATGTTATTTTTGATTTTGCTTGATGCAATTGAAGAATAAATTCCAAATTAAGTTGATTCGGAATTTGATGACTCTGGTATCCATGGATCTCTTGCTTATTCTGGAATTTTTGGCATAGCCTTTCGCTCACTTTTCGTTTCACTTACCGTATCCAAAAGTGTAAAAACAGCCAATCCACTGATTCTTTCTTACATGGAATTCCATTCATACATAAGAGTCCATTCATAATAGTTAGTATAACATTTATTGTGGCTGATTTCTCATGTCCTAATAAACTTTACTATCATAAATATTAAAGTGGGATCAATTTAATGTGAATTTGCATGAATCTGAATAGAGTTTATTCAATCACTTTGTTTATTAACTACCATTATATGATTTCTTTCTTTGATCTTAGCTTGAACCAAAAGCTTAGGGAAGAAAATTTAGATGTAAACTAACATGTAACTCAATTAAATTTCTATCTAAATTGACAACTTTATTTTTTACTTGTGATCTATTATCAATAGATTTGTCATGTGCCATGTAATGACATCATGAAAGGAAATAGGAGCAGCTGATGGAATGTCATGTTTTTTTTATTTAGTTTTTAGCTGATTTTGAAACATGAAAATATCAGGCCCATTAGCACGAAAGCCTGTTCAATTTCAATCCGGATTAAACTTAATGAGAATTAATCAGAGCAGGGTTTTTTTTAATAGAAGGCTTCTCTGATTGGTTCTCGTGGTATTCAGTCCGGATTATGAATTAACAGACAGTGCAACTGGCTCTCTCAAGGCCATGGATGCGTACAAACATGGATCAACAGAGGAACCAATACAACAGAAGCTGAAGAAATTAATCGCATTTCTATCACCTCACAATGAACATTACATTCAACTACCATATGTTTGGAAAGATCGATTTTAAATTTCTTTTGCTATCATCCGATCACTTTCTGAACCTATTCTTCCAGATGTTCCATGAATACTGCAATGTTTTAAAATAAGGTCGCCAAATTTGGTAACTCAACTACAGCTATTATAATATTTTTCATTTGCTCACACCCTCTTACGTTTTCAACAGACTATGGACAACTTTTTTCTGATCAGCTGCTACTTGAGGGACCAATAATCCTTTCTCAAGGAACTTCAGCGAATCTTCCCAGAATTGAGACCTGTTCCAGAATTATTTTTTGTCGCAAACCCACTATATTCCTGATTTAATCAAAATAGTTAGAGCCGTTTTCGAGATCCGTCCGACATACATACATATCCACAAACACACATATTCAAACAGAAATCGCTTTCTTAGTATAATTAACTTCAATGAGAACTTATTTTACATAATAACAGCTGGCATCAAAAGTAAAAATGTCAAACATGATTGAAATTGAAACAGTAGCGATCATCGGCATTATTATCTTCATCTGATCTCAAGTAACCAAATTATAGTAAGATTCACATCAATATGCATTGTTTGAATGGGGAGCATTGATGCTATTAATGAGGAATACTGACAGTCAACGAACTGTTATGCATATACTCCAATATTTTTTCGAAAGCTACCTTCTATTTTCTCAATGTTTGAGAATCTTAATGTTCAACAATCAATGTTTGAGAATAATTGATTCATGGGAAAAGCGCCTTACTTCTATAGACGATATTTTTACATTGGGAAAAGCAATAACAGCTATTTGGCCGTTTTAATAAATAACCCCTTTCTTTCGCCCAAGTTAAATTTTGGTCGAATTTCCTCATTCTTTGGAGAGTCCACAACGGACACTTCTGAAGTTTTAAAAATACTTTATATTTTTAAAAATATTTTAATATTCAAACATTATTATTTAAAATTTTAAAAAATTTATCATACTGAATTATTAAAATTTCATCGGAATTGTTTAAGCAGTTTTCGCGATCCGTCGGATATACTATCAAAATTAGTCTTGATAGAATAGGATCAATTGATAGAAGCAACTCCCGTCACAAAAGTTAGTTTTATAAAAATAAAAATTATCTATACTCCCAGGAATAGCTCTGATTGAAGCAGCAGTGCCCAATCAATTTATTCTCGATAAATGCATTTTAATTAGTTCTTCAACTTGGTGCCAACCTAATGAAGTCATCTCAACTTGATGCCAACCTGACAAAATTATTAATTTAGTTGCCAGTTAACAACTGTTTCGAAGAGGTACTCTCTCTAGATTATAGTTCTATAGTAACATAATGATATGGACATTTCTATTATAATTGAGAGATTTGGAGAAGAAGAATATACATGCTAAAAGACGAACTTTAAATCCTTAAAAACCATCCTTAGATTTGAAATATCGCCAAAAGATTTCTTAGTGAGCACCTAGGACGTATAAGGAAGCTATATTCCAAGTTTTATTGCAATCCATCCAGTAGTTTTCCAGAAATCGTGATCAGTGAGTGAGTGAGTGAGTAAGATGAGTATTTTATAAGTTTTATAAGTTGATTACTAGTAAATAAGAACTGAATATAATAGTTAAGAGGAAATATGGAATTTCTCACCTCATCACTGGTAGAAGAGCAAGTTGTAACCAGAACTATTATATCAGCGGTCAAGAATGAAATCCACACAATTGAATAGACCACTTCATACAGGTGCTGACCAAAGTTATCACTTAGTAAAATACAGTATATGATGTGATAATACAAAGAAGTTAGTATAACAGAAGACATGATAAGCATCAAAAGGTTGTTCATTCCGAATTGGAAGCTCAGAATCTCAGACAAACTCATCAGAGAATCATGAGCTGACTTCAGTGATGGAAAAGTTGTAACAATATTCCTTGAATACTTTCTCATGGATATTATACGGAATTTATCCTCTATTGCAGCAATAGTGAGCAAAAGGTTTTTAACTGCCATGAAACGTTTTTTTAATGCAGAAACTAAGATGAAAAAAATTAATAGATAAATTCTGTTGGTGAGGAGGGCAAATCTATTTAACAACCATAGCTGGAGAGGGGTTTCCAAAGTTCTGACCCCTAAAATGAAAACAAAAATAAACTCAATGAAACTGAAAGTAATATAAACTACAGCTATAATGAAATAGCTTTCGCGATTGAAGACACCTATCAATGATATTGGAGTTTCAAGGGTATTAAACTTGATGAACACTGTATCTACATTTTCTAAACGTGAGGAGAAATTTTTGGTAGTTTTGTAATAGTAGCTCACAAGGCATAACGACAAAATCGATAGAGAGGCTTCAAAAGAAGCAAAAATTGAAAATATAAATTCGAGAGTCGTTTGTGACGAACTAGCATGTAAAGTAAGGATTTTGAACGAGTAGAAAAAATTGATGACCAGTATAAAAGATAAAACAGATGTAAATAGTTTACTAGTACACAAGAAAACTGATTGGAATATCTGTGAAATTTTGGATGATTTATTGGCACTAGGGTTTTGATTATTCAAGATATTTTCTTCTAGGAGACTTGCAGTTATGGTTTTCATTCTTTGTGATGGTAGTTGCAACTCATTATTTAAAATAATTTTCAAGATTAATGTTCAGGTATTGAATTAGATTACGTTCTTATAGGAAATGAGAAAACCTAGATACGGCTAGTATACATTTGCAAAAGATATCAATTAGTTGAAATTATAATTTTTAAATTGCTATCGGTTTTAGATAATGAATTGAATTTTATCTGTTGAACTACGGCTGACACAAATTCTAATCAATTTGAAAGCCTCAATAACAATTCAAATAAAGCCGTAATTATTATTACGGCATTTTAGATTGCATGGATTTATTTGTCTATACAGTGAGATTTGCTCCGAACTGTCAACATTCCTTATAGATTATGCTTCTCATTCCAGCAAATGAGTGTCAATAATGAAAATTGAATTTAGTCCATATAGTTTCAAGCGTAATGTTCTTTATTCAACGACAGCATGAAGTAATTACTTTGTAAACATATTGATTGGTTGACAAGGTTTTTGCCCAAGTTCCCAAGCCGGAAAATTCTAGATTATAGTTAGTTTTATTGTTGTTTGTTGATTGAAGTTGGAATATTCCAGATATTTCCAATAAACGTTAGTTTCATATTTGATTATTTCGGATGAATAGTAGAAATGCTTATTTCATGTTCATTTCAAGAAAGCTTAACCCATATTAAAGCATGAAATTTATTTCGGCTAGTAGTGAATAAACTATATTGAATGAGGCCTGTGATGTGCATCTTGCAAAACTGGGAGTTTCATGAGAACTACTGACTTTACTACAAATATTAAAAGGATAAGAACATTTGAGTGACGATAAAGGAATTGAGAGTGATTATTATGATTATGAACTTTATCGATTTAAATTGCATAAAAAACTCTGGAAAAATATTCACATTAAAAATACTAAAAAGCAAGCAGTATACCAAGATGCAGTACTTACATTATAATTTGAAGACAAAAAACACTAGAAAACTTCAATTTTTATAAGAATTTTTCAACTATCGCTGCAATATATATATAGGATCTTAAATTGAATTTAAGACTGGATCAGAATGACGAGGAACGTTATTGTAGCTACTATCATCTGTAAAAATAATTATAATAATTATAAAGAATAAACATTAATACAATTTTTACCATAAAGGAATTAAGGTGAAAGGAACACGCTGAAAATCTTGTTATCCTAGGTGAAGTTTTATGGATTTAACTCATAAAGACTGAATATAGACAACTTTCCTTTGTTTTTTATAAGATTGCATTAGTAAATACATTATATTGACTAAACTGTAATTGGCAGCATTTTATAGCAGCAGGAAGGTTTTTTGCGACAGGTTTTGGTAGGCTGCTCCGCTGGTATGGCAAATGCCTTCAAACTTCACGGCAATCATGTCGAAGAATAATCAATAATCCTAATTGTAAAAGTAGCTTTTAGTGAAAAAATATTCTTTTATATACATTCGTTTTTCATTGATGGCCCCAGTCCCCAGTATTATTCAACATCTACAACTCAGACATCCCACACACCAAAAGCAAGAAATGCATGTATGCGGATTATATTGCAATAGCAGCACAGGCTACCACCATCAAACAGACAGGAACAATCATTTAAGCAGATATTAACATCCTGACTACCTACCTGCAGTACTGGGGGTTGAAGCCAAACCCTACAGCAAGACGAGCATCACATCCTTCCACCTCAACAACCAACAGGCAAATGAAGTACCGTACCTGTTGTGAACTTTTGTCAAAAGCAGATCCCAATGAACCACCATCCCAGCTACCTTAGAATCACACTGGACAGATCACTGATTTTCCCAGAGCACCTACAGAAATTAAGTAAAAAAACTAACATCTAGAGTGAACCTGCTTCAGAGGCTGGTGGGTTCTTCATGGGGAGAAAGGCTGATACTCTAAGGACTGCAGCTTTAGCTCTCAGTTACAGTGCTGCAGCGTATGGAGCTCCTGCATGGTTGAGTAGCTGCCACACTTGTCACATTCATGTAGCCTTGAACAGTGCAATGCGAGTGATAACTGGCTGCTTGATGCAGACTGGCTTCCTGTTCTCAGTAACATTCCTCCATCACATCTCAGAAGGCAAGAGTTAGCTTGCAAAGAAATGAGCAAGATAAGCAAGCTACCAGAGCTTCTAATTCACAAAGATCTGCTTCTGAATTTGCCTACTCCACTGAGGCTCAAATCCAGAAATCCTTTCTGGCAGATCCCCCCACAGTCAGCGAACCCTCAAACTCATCAACAGTGGACCGAGGCTTGACAATCTGTTTCAGTGAGAAACAAATACATAGTGCCGGTTGCACAAAAGCCGGTTAAATTTTAACCGTGATTCATTTCGGATGAATAGTAGAAATGCTTATTTCATGTTCATTTCAAGAAAGCTTAACCCATATTAAAGCATGAAATTTATTTCGGCTAGTAGTGAATAAACTATATTGAATGAGGCCTGTGATGTGCATCTTGCAAAACTGGGAGTTTCATGAGAACTACTGACTTTACTACAAATATTAAAAGGATAAGAACATTTGAGTGACGATAAAGGAATTGAGAGTGATTATTATGATTATGAACTTTATCGATTTAAATTGCATAAAAAACTCTGGAAAAATATTAACATTAAAAATACTAAAAAGCAAGCAGTATACCAAGATGCAGTACTTACATTATAATTTGAAGACAAAAAACACTAGAAAACTTCAATTTTTATAAGAATTTTTCAACTATCGCTGCAATATATATATAGGATCTTAAATTGAATTTAAGACTGGATCAGAATGACGAGGAACGTTATTGTAGCTACTATCATCTGTAAAAATAATTATAATAATTATAAAGAATAAACATGAATACAGTTTTTACCATAAAGGAATTAAGGTGAAAGGAACACGCTGAAAATCTTGTTATCCTAGGTGAAGTTTTATGGATTTAACTCATAAAGACTGAATATAGACAACTTTCCTTTGTTTTTTATAAGATTGCATTAGTAAATACATTATATTGACTTAACTGTAATTGGCAGCATTTTATAGCAGCAGGAAGGTTTTTTTGTGACAGGTTTTGGTAGGCTGCTCCGCTGGTATGGCAAATGCCTTCAAACTTCACGGCAATCATGTTGAAGAATAATCAATAATCCTAATTGTAAAAGTAGCTTTTAGTGGAAAAAATATTCTTTTATATACATTCGTTTTTCATTGATGGCCCCAGTCCCCAGTATTATTCAACATCTACAACTCAGACATCCCACACACCAAAAGCAAGAAATGCATGTATGCGGATTATATTGCAATAGCAGCACAGGCTACCACCATCAAACAGACAGGAACAATCATTTAAGCAGATATTAACATCCTGACTACCTACCTGCAGTACTGGGGGTTGAAGCCAAACCCTACAGCAAGACGAGCATCACATCCTTCCACCTCAACAACCAGCAGGCAAATGAAGTACCTGTTGTGAACTTTTGTCAAAAGCAGATCCCAATGAACCACCATCCCAGCTACCTTAGAATCACACTGGACAGATCACTGATTTTCCCAGAGCACCTACAGAAATTAAGTAAAAAAACTAACATCTAGAGTGAACCTGCTTCAGAGGCTGGTGGGTTCTTCATGGGGGAGAAAGGCTGATACTCTGAGGACTGGAGAGTCATTTACAGTGCTGCAGAGTATGGAGCTCCTGCATGGTTGAGTAGCTGCCACACTTGTCACATTCATGTAGCCTTGAACAGTGCAATGCGAGTGATAACTGGCTGCTTGATGCAGACTGGCTTCCTGTTCTCAGTAACATTCCTCCATCACATCTCAGAAGGCAAGAGTTAGCTTGCAAAGAAATGAGCAAGATAAGCAAGCTACCAGAGCTTCTAATTCACAAAGATCTGCTTTTGAATTTGCCTACTCCACTGAGGCTCAAATCCAGAAATCCTTTCTGGCAGATCACCCCACAGTCAGCGAACACTCAAACTCATCAACAGTGGACCGAGGCTTGACAATCTGTTTCAGTGAGAAACAAATACATAGTGCCGGTTGCACAAAAGCCGGTTAAATTTTAACCGTGATTCATTTCACGAGAACCAATCAGAGAAGCCGTTTCATCAAAAAGACCTTCTCTGATTGGTTCTCGTGAAATTAATCACGGTTAAAATTTAACCGGCTTTTGTGCAACCGGGCCATAGTTGATGATCCAACTAGGAGGCTGAATGGTCTTGAGCTGCCTTGACAGGTGTGGGTGAGAATGAACAGATTCTGAACAGGAAAGGGGAAATGCCAAAAAAACATGCATCGATGGGGTCTATCTGACACGTCTCTTGTGAATGTGGTCAGGAGCAAAGCATGAACCACATCATTGCGGAATTTTCATTGACAAAACTTCAGGGAGGGCTGCAAGAATTGCATGTAGCAGATGACAAGGTCATACTCTGGCTCAAAAATTTGAAAATGCATATATGAATTGTTTATATTTGTTACATCAGCTTCACCAGCTACTTATTCAAGTTTCAAGTTTCAAGTTTCAAGTTTTTATTGGGCCAGTTGAACATATAAGTTACATATAGCCAAGTCACAATTCACATTAGAGAAACATACAATAAATTGCACAGATACAATACATACAATAGACAATAATAAATAAAATAAAACAGATCAGTAAAAGCAAATTTACAATTAGATCAGATAATTTCTCCTGTACTTGGGTATCAATAGACAAAAAAAGCATTATATTAAATTGACTAGGGAGTTGTGATCAGCAGTAATGAATTCCTCTACTGAGTAAAATTGATTCACAATCAACCAGGATCTAAGTACTTGGAGAAAACGTTTCTTCGGCAAGGATCTAACTTGAGTTGGTAGCAAGTTATGGAATTTGTAGCCTATCACAGGGTAGCTCGACTTGGACTTTTCAAGTCTGCATCTTGGTATATATATACTCTCACGGTTTCTTGTGAAGTGACTGTGAATGTCATTGCTCTTTGGTAGCCTATCCTGCATCTGATGTATATCCTTCAAACATTGATAGATGAACTCATAATGACGGATAGAATGCCATTCTTAGATAGAAGGGGCTTACAGTGATCTAGATAGCCCGCCCCAGAAATCACCCGGACCGCTCTCTTCTGAATTAACAGAACTTTAGAAGTGCTAGATGCATGACCCCACAATTTCAAACCGTAACTCATCCTCGAATGAAAAAAAGCAAAATAGGCCTGTCTGACCACCGAAATTGGCAGTTCAGACATCAGCCTTCTCAGTAGATAGACAATGCTGCTGAGACTGGAGCACACCATGTCTATATGAGGTTCCCAGAGTAACTTGGCATCAAGAGTGAACCCCAATAGTCGGACCGGCTGCAAATACTCACTGACATCAGATAGAGAGAACAATATACTTTGGGTTTTTGCCTCATTCAGAGACAATCTGTTTTGTGAGAACCAATCACGAGCTTTATCATACAGCTCCATCACATCTGCTTTAGCTTGGGTGACACTCTTATTTGCAGAGAACAAGGAAGTGTCATCCGCATAGAACAGCACATTTCCCGCTAGATAGTAGTGCAAATCATTTATTGCTACAAGAAAGAGTAATGGGCCTAACAATGAGCCCTGTGGCACACCCCGTTTTACCAGAAGAGGAATTGAGCGCTGATCATTCCAATGTACAATCTGTTTTCTCTCAGAAAGGTAAGACTCAAACACCCGAATTGCGCATTCCTGTAAGCCATAATGCTCCAATTTCTTTAAAAGAACTGTATGAGGAATACAGTCAAATGCTCGTGAGAGATCACATAGCATTGAAAAAGTTGATTTCCGCTCCTCAAAAGAATTGATAATCGATTCTAACAGTGATTCCACAGCCATGACAGTAGATTTTCCCTTCCTGAAACCAACTGAGAAGGAGCCAGGAGGTCATGCTCCTCAAGGTATTTATACAGTTGTGCAAATATGATTGCCTCAAATATCTTAGCAAAAACAGGAATTATAGAAATTGGTCTAAAACTTGAGGTGTCACAATATGGACCCTTCTTGTAGACTGGGACTGTTCTGGAGATTTTGAGTTGTTCAGGGAAAGTACCGCTAGCTAAACAGTTGTTTATACACAATGCTAATATGGGTGCAATAATAACTATCATCTGCTTGAGCAAATTTGGGGTCATGCCATAAATATCCTTACAATTGGAACTTCTGAAACCTAAAACCGCTTCAATTACATCTTGAGCACATACAGGACTCCAGGTGAATTCAGAAACTATGGCAGGCATGTGAGTAAACTGAATAGGTTCACAGTCATTTGGTATATCATTCACAATCTTCTCAACTGACTCAAGAAAATAATTGTTGAAGTCATCTGCTGTGGCAAATGAGTTGTTGGTCTCTTTTGATGATGGTCTTATTTTGTTTATAAGTGTCCAGGCAGCTTTTATTTTATTACTAGACTCCATAATGAGTTTTGCGTTTGCTTCCAATTTTGTTTCCCTAATTTTATTGCGATACCCATGTCTAAGATTCTTCAATACAATGTTCAGATTAGGGTTTGATTTACACATGTCACTTACCAACAGAATAAGCTCTCTCAGTTCTTCAAGTTCTGGAGTAAACCAATCGCAACTTGGACGGGTTGGACCACCCCCCAGTCGACCAGCATCCCTCCCCGATGATGAGAAAACCCTTTTAGTCTTCACAGGAAACAAAGAATCAAAAAGTTCCTTAAAACTACAAAAGAAAAACGTAAACCCCTCCCTTGCTGACAACGTTGAAATCATATTAAACCAGGGCTCAATTCGATCCTGTAGTGAAGCACAAAAAATCTGAAGACAATTCTCATTAAATGATCGATACTGGATAGTTTTGAGTGTTCTACCCCGTCTATAGCAAGCCAACCGAGCTCTCAGAAGGATATGTTTGTGGTCTGATATTTGATCCTTGCTAACATTCACAGTGAAACAATCCGGATCTAAGTTTGTTACAACTGAGTCAAGAGCTGAGCATCCTCTTGTTGCCTCACTTATTAAACTTGTCAGCCCAAACCCCTGCAAAACATTCAGAAACACCCTGACATCCCTTGGTGAATAAATTGCATTGAAATTATGGTCAGTTCCAATCAACACATAATGACCCACAGACAGTGCATAAGAAATACAAAGCTCCAACTTATCAAAAAACAGGTTTGCATCCCCCCTAGGAGACCTATACATCGATATCACTATGAGTGATAGCTCAACAATATAAAAACCTGCAAATTCCGCCGAAACTTCAACACAGTACGTTGACAAGTCAAGTGGTTTAATAGTAAAATTATTCCTATTGTTAAAATATACAGCTACACCGCCCCAAGGTGACTGTCTACAGAAACTGCCAGTAAGTGCCAGCCTATCAATATTTTGGTAGAATGGTAACTCTTGTTCAACCAGCCAATGCTCTATGATACACAATATGTCAACATTCTGTGATTTACATAAGATTTCAAGTTCATTCAATTTGTTTCTTAAACACTGCACATTTATGGAGCATAAATTCAATCGGAATTTTTTATTATTATTTCTAAAAGACTCTAAATAATTAGGGCTTGACTCATTTACATGCATATCAAAACTTAGATCACTCTTAGGGGCGCCAGGTCGAATCCTAAAAAAGGCTGACTCGAGTCAGACAATGATTGCTGACCTCCAGAAACATTGAGACAATCCCTTCCATCCTCAAGCAGAGTGTCCACACTTACATGATTCGCCAGATCGAAACCTAGAAAAGGCTGACTCACATCAGACAGAGAATGCCTATCTCCAAATACATTGTGATGATCCTCCACACCAGGGCACAAGGAACTGCCAACTGCCAAACCATCATCATTCAAACCAGGAGAGACTGAAACACTTGACTGCATTGCCTTGGAAGAAAATGAGGACACTCTTGACGAGGGGTGGCCGATACATCTGCTGTCAACACCCCTTATAATATCATTTATTTTATTAGCAGTAAGTATGCTTAAGTAGTAGTTAGTAGTAAGTAGTAGTAGTTAAGTATGCTTAAAAGTATTGCTTTTATTGTCCAGAAACTTCTCTCAAGGAATAGATTGAAGCTTGGAAAACTGCAACGAATGACAAAACGTTCTGAGATAGCACATGTTCATGAGATAAGAAGAGTCAAGAGGCGATCACCAGATTGCCAAACGAACTAACGTAGGCTTGTTTTCATTGTTATATTTTGTTTTTATGTTTGTTGCAAGGATAGTGAAGACTGGGGGGGGACAGTTAGTAAACCCAGCTGTTAGATCAGCTTCACTATCCCTATCATTATAGTTTGTCGATTTTACATAAATAAACAGTTTTAGAACAGAAACGAACCACATTACTTGTTTTATTTGTCTCTTTTTATTTGTTACTGGCACTGCCTACCCATACGACATATATATTGATTGCTAGTCGGAGGTTGGAAATCTCTCACCATATTAGCACCGATTTTTATTAGTGATTTGATTTCCGCTAGTTATTTTATTGAGTCTTATTTAATTGAAAATTATTCATTCTCTTAATCTATCATTAGCCTATTAAAATTTGCTTTTACAATTATTCAAAAATTCTAAAATAAAATTATCACTCTTACAAATTATTAGTGACAATTTAATGGTTTGCTCGTGGCTCGAGACATCATGCATAAGTACCTAATATATGTAAGTTAAAAGGTGAAGGTAGGATATACGCAATTTAAAATTGATTCATTTTGAAGATAAGTTTTTCATTTACTCACTTACCGATCCAAGAAGATGTGAATCAATTTGAAATAATCCAAAAACAGAGACATCGATTTTCTTATGCAGCAGTTGTAACGAAAAATTTTCCAACTGAAAAAAATTGGACATGGCATTCAACAAATCTGAAATTGACAAGATTGGATTCAGAAAAAATTTTTTAATGTTCCTACTTGGTTTTGAATATTAATTTAGTTTACTCATATTCTGAAATTAACAGATTGGGGTTTATGTTATAATTAAGCCTGTACTTGATAGTTCCTATTTATTCTTTGAATACAAAAATTTATGTTATCATAATGAAAACATAATAATATAATCTTCAATATTGGCATACTGCTTGTAAAGTAATAAAAGAAGTATAAGGCAATTCATTTCTCAGCATCCTCACTACTGTGTGGAAGGCTTATTATTCATGTAGATATTACAGTGCCAGTACGTTTTTCGTGCATAAACTTAGCTTAGAGTGACCTATAAAAACGTACATACCTCATCAGCTATAAGAAATGAATCTTCTTCACAAAGTACTTCATGTATTGCCATTGCCATGTCATTACACTGAAATTGTCAAAATTTGAAAATTTATTGGACAATTTTACTACTAGGACTAGATATTTTACTAGAAGGGAATAAGCTTAGATCTGTTTAAAAATAATATCATTTTTTTTGTGAAGGGTAAAAGTATCATACTAAAGCGACAAGTGCTTTCATAAAAAGTCAGTCGAAAAGTAAATCGACGTAATGAAGAAAGCACTGGCTGTCAGAAACTTCTCAGCCGTCCATGTGTTCTCAATCAATAAATCGCTCAAAAAGTTGTAAAAAATGTTTTAATCGGTATTGTGAAAAAATGCCAATATTGATAGATCTTTCTACATATTCAGCTACATGCTTTGGACAATAAATTATGCCATTGGAAAAATGAAAAAGATAACTATAGTTAATTATTCAATAGAAGAACTATCCAGTATTCCTATGGAAATAAATCAATAAAAGATTACAAATTCGTATGCGCTTTTGTTGGTGGGGACTGGGAAGTCCCTTGCTAGAAGGTCCCACCTCCTTTTCAAATTATATATCATCTAAGCAGTCAATGGTCATAACGACTGTTATACTTCAGCCGGGACCGACCGTTCAACGTTATCATTCGATAACATATTGTATCTATATTAAATCAATAATATGATTATATAGCCTACTTACCACTTCCACACTATGACTACTAGTAAAAATCATAATAGCAATGGTGGCGAAAATAAACACCGACCAATACAGGCTCTGGACGAATATCAGCCACTGAAATTCCTCATTTTTAAACACATAATTAATAATCAGCACAAAATTCGAATACAAAAACCCGGTCAACCCTATAATACTGGAAAGTATTTGAGACAAAATGAGAATATTGCTGTCAATGATACCCTGTTCTACCATGTACACAAATGTATCGTAAAGATAAAACACAGTTCTCACTCGTTCTTTAGCTGTGAAGAATATTGTTTCCCCCTCATCATTGATGTTATGTTTGCGAGTGTTAATATTCCTAATTTCACGGTTGAAAGCCGAGAAAAGTTTTCCATTGAAATCGAAAATCACTATGAACTGAACTAGACTGAACCTGTTGAAAAGTATTGTAAATATACCCAACAACCAAGAAGTTACGGTTAAATCGACGTTATTCCAATAAATACATATGAAAAAGTCAGCGATCAGAATTGTCACATACAGAATTCCAACGAATATTAGTAGAATATAATGTTGCTCGTCAGAGTCAACCTCAAGAGGTATCTGATATTTTTTTATCAGTTGTGTACATTTGAAAAATAATCTGAGTCTAACAACCATTCTGTGATATCCTCTTATGTAGTAAGTGAACGATAGTAACGATGTAAAGCCTTCCATTATCTTGTAGTAGTAGTACATAGTTTCGAGTGAGTTGAGTGTGCCCTCTTCGGATTTGACAATGAAGAGCCAAATTGAGAGGTAAGCAAAGTTGAAAGCTAACAGGCACACTACAAACGCTGAGTATAAAGAGGGCAGAAGTTCCAATTTCATTTCGTATGATTCGTTGATCTGCCAAGGATTGTGGCCGAACACTCGGCCGTATTTGAACATTTTCTGGACCGAGCCTAGAATTTCGGCATCCCCCATTTTCGTATTCAAAGTGGATGAGAAAACTTCAAAAATGTTTATATATTTTTATATTTTTTTAGAAAAATATTTTGTTGAGCCTTTCCCAAGTTGAGTTATTTATTGTGCACGGAGAAAGAATATTTTATTTTATGGGAAAATTTCATTTCTTTTCCAAATATTTTGTAATTTTTTTAATTTAGTTCAACATTACTTGGTTGGTGCGTTGATAAAAAAATCACCTACTTCAAAATGAGAAAATAATTTTTTTCTGAAAGTTTGATTTTTTTTAAACGCACTTAAGCATATTTTCAATAAGTCCAATGACTTTTTAAACGATCTATCGATTTTTAGTTTCATCAAAGAGTTCAATGAGTTTTTAGCTTCTGAAAACGAATTCTCACAGTTTTTTCAGAGTTCAATGAATTCTGAAAGTTGTATAGCGTTCAATGATTTTCTAGTTTCTTCTTGAAACTCAATAATTTTTGCAGTTTTCGATTTTTACAATTTTCAATTCTTAAATAGTTGAACATGAGATTAGAAAAAAGGGAGCTGGAAATAAAGATCCACAATTTTCGAATTCAGGATATGATCCAGTTCATAATAAAGCCATGTATTGTAAATATAGGAGGATAAACTATATACTATCTAGTTGCTTTACTGTAAGACTCTTGAAATGCAATACATTTTGATACCCAATAGAATTTGAGTAATAATAATTCAAAGAATGTTTCTTAGAGGTAACATATTACTTCAGCTATGATGGAAGGACACAGAATTCTTCAAGAATGAAATCGAATCAACAGCAATAAATGCTTCAAGAGTGTAGAAGCTATCAGTTAAAGTAAACAAACTATTCTATGGGAATCAATAGCCTTACAATATAACTGAAGACTGACATCAGAAAGTCACCTTATTGACCATTTATCTACTGTATCAAGGAGTATTCATCAATTTTTTATGAGCTTTTACTTGAATGTGCTATTTTGAGAGTGATTTTCATCAAAGATGACTAGATTACAGTTCCATTACTACCAATTCAATTCCATTTCAAATGTTCTATCTATAGTAATATTCACTTTCATCGATTAGCGTTATTTGAATGAAAAGCATTGATGTCATTAATTATAGGATAGCATTTATCATAATTCTCAAATAATATAAAAACTGCCGATAGTTTGAAGTCAATCTCACTATAGTTTGATTTTCATGTTTTATATCCTATGCCTATATGATATTTCATTCATTGTACATATATATCATTGAAATAAATTAAATAATACAGTTTCCCACTAGCAAGTTTCAAAATAAATGTTTAGTGGAAAAGTATTAGTGAGACACTGTGATATTCTGAAAATATTATCTAATGATATCTGACTACTGAATTAACTTATAATATTTATTTGAATTCCATATTGTAGAAATAATGTAATGCTCCATACCTTAATTGATTTCATTTTATATATTTCCAACTCTATTCCAATATTCTATTTTGTAGTTTGACTCATACTTATTATGTTCAAGCTTGAATAGAAAGAACAAACAGGCATCAGCCCAAAATTAATAAAAATATTGAAAGGATATTTTAGTGAGATTCGCTTCAAACGGTCAGCATTGGTTGAATGGTGAAATTTATAAATACATGCTGACACTTTGAAGTGAATCTCACTATAGGAGGAATAAATCCACAAGACATTACGAGAACACTAGTTTAATTAATATTTATTCAGTCTATTAATCATTTACAAGTAGAAAAATAATAGTTGAGATTAATTTCACATTATCTTCTACTGGAAAAAGATGCTTAGGATCTATTAGATTAATAGCTAATATACAATGGTAGTTTGGTTGAGTTCCAAAATTGAGTTGATAAAGATTTTAGATTACAATATTTTTTATAGTAGAAGAATAAGAGTTGGAACAAGGATCAACAGGATGACAAGACACCCCAAAAGCAACAGTAAATAGGAAGAACCAAATAAATAATGTTAAGCATATTTGACACCGCCATAGCGTAGCTAAAAATGCGTCTTTGGAAAAGCGTAGCTGACCTATCTTCTAATCTTAATCAATCCGTCCACTTCAAACCGGCCTACCGTACATTCAACATTACCAGATATGTCGGCTACGTCTTTCAAATATTAACTTTAAGCTACGCTACAGCAATGTAAAATGACCTTCAAAATTACGAAAATTCACAGAAAATCTGCAAATTTATGCAATTTAACTACATTGGGAAAATCAGTTTTAATGTTTTGGTGAATTGAAAATCATTAATGTTTATAGTAAGCAGTGATTTATAGTTTCTAAATACTCAGTACAATCTCGTCCAATCAATTACAAATGATAATCAACTAATATAGGATTCTTGAAAGGTTAAAAGGTCGCATAAATGTACATTAGATCTCCAAAGTAAATTGCTTTTATTTGATATTTCATTAGTCGAAATTGATAAAAATTACGCAATTTCTATAGAAGCGTATATTTATATTGTTTACAGAACAGAATGATTGAAAAAAGGGTTAAATTCTCGTATAAACAAAACAGTACTGTATCGTATTCTGTAATTAATTTTCAATAAACTTTTTAATAAAGCATATTTTTAATCATAATCTTTGATATGTTATTAAATAACAAAGAATCAAATTTTGATTGGATATTATTATAGAATATTTGGAAATAAATATTGAACAATTTTGATAAGACGCTAAAAGAAAATTTTTGGACTCACCAAAATACTGGAATAATTCAGTTACTGTCAAGTAGAAGATAATTTTGAATTCTTCAATTTTCCTTATCAATCAATCTCAAATCTTCATTCTAAGCCGAAAATATGATGAAACAGAAACATGATATAAATTATTAAAAATGAAAAACTTCAACAATTTAGGTCTGGAAAATTAAATTGAATTTTCATGAAAATTCCTCAAGATATGATAGTATTATTGAAATAGTTCTATACATTGAATGATTTTGAGAGATGTTTACATAATTGAATAGGCAGGTTATAAGAAAACTGTAAAAGTTATTGAACTTGACTAAGAACAACCAGTTGAATAAATTCCAACTATATAGACATAACGAAAAATCTCACTTTTTCGCGGATGATGTCCATCCACATGAGCTTTTTGCTTTTGCGTGGTTAATGGAAAGTGCACCATTATGGTGATTTGATGAGATGATCAAACGTCCATGTCTACCTACACAGCTCAATTATTATATCAGGCTATTATTCTAAATTAAAGCAAACGAAACTATCAAATTCAAATAAACTTTCAACAAACAATAACAAAAGAATAACATGAAAAAAGAAGTGCAGTTGCTCCTGTAATAGGAATTTGTGCATAGTGGATACTGTCAAAAAGCACTTTAAAAATTGAAATTTAGATCTACAAGTATTAAAAGTTTGAAATTATTAATAATTAGTGATAATTATAAGAGATATAATTATGATTATAATATTAAGTTAATCATGGAAGCCTAAACCCATACATATATAATTATGTCTTCCAAGATCCAAATAAGTTTTAGAGAAAGATAAGAGTCTTGATTTACAAGTACTGGAAAATCCGAAGATCTTGATGTCTTGAGGCAGGCCTTAGGGTTTACAATTTCGAGTGAGGCGGTCTTTCTAGTCAACTACAAGTTTATGGAGCACTAGG
Organism: Nilaparvata lugens; assembly: GCF_014356525.2. Taxonomy (NCBI): domain Eukaryota; kingdom Metazoa; phylum Arthropoda; class Insecta; order Hemiptera; family Delphacidae; genus Nilaparvata; species Nilaparvata lugens. Next base: position 43,936,411 of record NC_052510.1, on the reverse strand, counting down.
CAGTGTAATGATCAAAATATAACTCAATAATTGAAAACTACTATGAAGTAGAATATTGTAAAAGGTTATGAATTTAATAATATCTGAAAAATAAATATGTGATAGATCTGAGGATAGAATCTAAATAAATATATTGGTTCTTGAATCAAAAGGAAAAAATCAGCAATCATCAACAAAGAAATCAACCAATACTTCATACAATATTCTAACCTCAACAGAGAAATCAATCAATACTTTATACAATATACTAACCTCAACCTTTGGACAACATTAACTTTTATCAAAATTTTTGGATAGAAATAGTACAGGCTCATCCTAGTTTTTTCTTCAATGTCATAATTATATTATGATTGTAGTATTTTGTACAATAAATGAATAAATAACTACAACATTGAAGTACTTCACATTATTTGCTCTTATACTGAACTATATTGCTTTTATGAACTGATATGAATGGTTGCAATTATCAATTGAATCGATTGCATAAAACTAGTTATTAAAGAAAGAATATCACATAACTTGCAAATAGGAACAAAAATTTAATACACTTTTAACACACTTCTACACTTTTAAATATTTTGTTGATCTCAACGTTTTTGTTTCATTTGTTTCATCTTTACATTACAGAGTGTGAATCACCATCACTGCAACTGAAATTAAAATAAAAGGAAAAATTATTTGGAGTGCAAACAATGAATTTCCTGAATATGATAATGATAATATGTATTCGTATAATGATGTACTTTGTAATGATGTGAGATTCACTTTAAACCGTCAGCATCGTTTGGATGGAAAGAATTGATGTAATTTACAAGGGGTGCTGACAATTCAAAGTAAATTTTACTGTAGTGGGATTTTTGGGAAGATTTTTGAAGTCATTTTCAACAAAATGAAATTCAAGTGTCTACCTAGTTTGAAGGATGACTGATCAAGAATAAGAAAGCTTTGATTAAGATCGACTCTTGTTAATTTGTTAACTCCCGTAACTAAAATATTTACTTTCACTTGTTAGAATATTCATCAATAATATTATTATCTGTGATAAGTTTGGTTATGATGTGAGAAATGGAAATAAAATACATAAATAGAGCAGAACTTTATTTTATTACTTGTATGAAAGCTCAAATGAAAGTTTATACTCGAAAAGATACTTGCTGTGAATAAAGTAGTATTCTTGTTATAGAACTATTAGAGGTAAATTTAGGGCAGTTCTGTACGGCTCAACTACTGATAATAATTTTATTTTGAAATAGAAAGTAACTTTTGTTTTATTGTAACATTTAATAAAATATTTCAAATTTTGAAACAATAGGAGAATGAGATAGGATAAAATGAGATAATAATATTAGAAGAGAAGGAAGACATAAGTAGATGTAATTGCAAGAAGGTGGATGCTACTTAATGTGGGGCAGAAGAAAATGTAGGAAAGAAAATGTACAAGCAATTTAATCAAATACTAGATTCTCTAAAAAGCATGATGATGATGATGGTCTGTGTGGTGAGTGCTGTATTGATTACTGTACTGTAGTGATTTACTGTATACAAGGAAATTCAATTATTTATCAACTGAAAACTTCAAGTGAATTACCAAAAAACTATTTAATTACTAAACTTTAAAAAATGATGTGGTTGTGACAATACAAAGTATTTTTACTCAATTCAAATACGGTCGAGTTGGAAGTTTCATTTCAAGTGGTAACTAGAAGTGACTAGAATTCATAGTTATCTAGTGAGACCAAAATCAAATAACAATGTTACTTCTAAAAATATAAAAATAAACAACTCATAGAAAACAGTGTTACTTGAACAACAATACAAGAGAACAAAAGAAATTTTCTACAAAATATAAAAAACTTAATATAGATGGTTCAGTCACGAGAAGTGAATCACGAGAAAGTTCGGCTGCCATTACGCAGCATGAATTTCAAGCTGAACCATCTATACCTTACAAAATAACAGTGTTACGCATAAACAAATATGAGAAGACAAAACTTGCCAAAAAATTTAAACGTTCCGAAAATTCCATCACATATTCTCAGCAGCCGAATCTCCTCCTCCCATAAAGTCGGTGTCGGTGGGATCTTGGTCGTTGACCTCTACAACCAGGACTTGCTCAGCTGCGAACCGATTCAAAGCGTTGTCAATTTCGATCTGCAACAGCACATCTTCAGCCATCTCTCGCATTAACCGGTTCAAAACTATTTCGACAAGCGATAAAGGCACTAGAGAGTTGAGATCGTCCACATTTTCAATGTTCAATTCTTCTACATCTAATCCTGCACTGTTGTTTTCCATGTAACTAACGGTTGACGGCAGATCAAGGTGAGACCAGAGGTTTTGGTCGGGGTGGAAACTGGAAGAACTGTGATCGCTGTTGAAGTGAGTAGTTAACGAACTGGTTGACGGTAGATCAGATGAATTGTTGGTAGATGAAGGTGGATCAGATTGTGGCCGGACATTAGATCTTAGATCAGTTGAGTTGTTAGTAGATGAGGAACTACTTGACGGAAGATCAGATTGTAACCGTAGATTACTAGCAGATCCTGGATTAGTGGAGTTGTTAGTAGATAAATAACTAGTTGACTGTAGATCAGATTCTAACCCACGATTTTGACCTAATTGAGTTTTGCTCTCATCAATGTTGTAGGTAGACAGACATCTATTTGACGTTGGATCAGGTTCCAGCCTGAGATCTCGTTCTGCTTGAATTCTACATTGTTGATCAATTCTTTTTCCACGATAAGTACTGGTTAACGGTGCATCAATTTGCGACCGCAGATTGTGTTCCGAATGTGAACTCGAGTAACCCTGATCAGTGCTGTTGTTTGTAGTTGACGAACAAGTACTTAACGGAAGATCAATTAGTGACTGTCGATTTTCATCTACATTACCAGAAGTAGTACCTTGATCACTATTCTTGCTTACAGAGGAGGAACAACGAATTGACAGCTGATCAATTTTGGACCGTAGATTTTGACTTGAATCAGAACTAGCTAACCTTTGATCACTATTGTTATTAGTTTCTCTATTAACAGAGATTGGACCACTTAACGGTAGATCGATCTGCGACGGTGCATTTTGTTCAACTTTACAACTAGATGATCTTCGTTCACAGTTGTTGTTAGTTTCTTGACAATTATCACTTGACGTCTGATCAACGTTATCATTTGACGCTTGATTCTGATCTAAAGTAGATAAGCATTCTTCATGACTAGTAGTTGGTGTTTCTTCAACTTCTGCAAAATTTTCAGAACTTCTAGTTCCTCTACTCTCTACAACTTCGGTTTTTTCTTTTCCCATATCATTTCCAGAACTGCCAGTCTCAGTAGAGCCTTCAAATTTAACACAAACACTTTCAATCTCGCCTACTAAAACTTCTGTTGATGTTTTTGACTGGTCAACATGCTTACAACCTTCTGAAACACGTTCCCCCCCATTACAAGCCGCCCCCATCAACTGTAGGTTCCCTTCATTCTCCTCAATCAACGCATGGAACTGGAGAGCATCTCCTACAATCCCGTCACCCACCATGTTATTCCCTTCACCATCCCGATTATTATTGGCAACATCCCCATTCTCAACATTCTCGCCCACAGGAATGACAGGGGGATGAAGTCCCGGATTATTATCAAAAGGGAGATCTTCCTCCTCGACGACTGGCGACTCTAGCGGCGATTCGTCAAAGCTCGACTCACTTTCGGTCATAATTTGCTTGACTTGTTCGGGAGTATCCATTTCCATATCTAAGCCGGAACTAGAGTTTGGATACCCGCTATCAGGTCCAAACTTATCGGGACTGCAGCTGTTTTGTAGTTCTCTCTCCTCCAAACAACTATTCTCATCGTAATCAACATTGATGTTACCAATGCAACTAACCGACATACACCGTCTCTCCCTAGCCAAATCGTTATTCTTGTCGAAAAATTCAGGTTCGCCAGCTAGAGACGACGATAATTTATTCACACACGAATTAGAAATCACACCTTCATTGTACGCACTGAAACCTCTACTAATTTTCCCTGTAGAGTAACATTTGTGTAATGGACTACTTGTATCACAGTCCTTCCCTTCGTTTATAATTTTACAATTTTCACTTATTTCCGACCCGATCGATCTGAAACTGTAGATCTCTTTGATTCTCTCCTGGCTTTGGCTTTTGAAGATGAACGACGTTGAACTGAACCTACGAGCTTCGTCCAAGTTATTTTTCGATCCCGAACTGGAACTATCCACTATTTTCGCATCTTTTGACAAGTTTAGACCGTTCAAATCAGGTAGACACATATTTCCTAGGTCACCTCTACTGTCTTTGTCTCTGATACTCGTGTCACAACTTTTGTAAGACAGTTCAGATTCCTTCGATAGTGATGGTCTTGATAATACATCATCAAATTCAATATCACTAACATATCTACTACTACTCCCATCATTCATTAACAGTTCTTTTGATTCGCTTGAATCAACATCACAATCGTAAGTTAAGTTGCTGCTTGATGAATCACACTTATGTACTTCAGCAAATGGTTGCTCATCTTTCTCAACTGATCCAGAATTATTTACAAGTTTATTCAAAGTACTCTCACTCTTTTGAGCCAATTTTTCAAATTGAGAAGTCTCCGCTTCTTCGGTTGAACAATCTGGATTCAACAACTTCTTTTCAAAACTATTCACACAAATTTCTTTAAACTTCTGATCCTCAAAACAAGTATTATTTTCCACACTATCCAAACTCTGGGTAACCTCTGGCCCTGTTTCACTTATTTCGGTTTCAAACGGTTGCAGCAAATCAGTCTTAAAATTACTTGACTCACACGAACCTATTTTGGCAAGCAATTGTTCTTCAACACTTGATTCCTCCAACAAGCTGGAGGTGGAATTTCGAATACTTATCGGTAACTTTGAGGTGCTCCCTGAAATATTGTCCAGTCCACAAACATTACTAACATCATCACAATGCAGATGCAAACTGCTACTAGAATCGAAATCACTCAGCAGTTGTTCCTCGGCGAGATCAATTGAGAGTTTCTCTTCACGATGGCACGAATCATTAGAGTCTAAATTCACTTGGAAGGGATACAACAATTTCGTAAGATCTTGCATGACATAATCATGTCGTGTTTCTGAGGTAGATGGTGGAATTTCTCTAATATTCGGATCATTTTCATCTTTTCCATTTAATCTAGATACATTGGGAGTTGAGGTTTCTATACCTTTCACCACATCATCAGTAATGCATCCTGCTCTTATGTCACATACACTAGGAAGAACAGTAATATTTGAGCTGTATTTTTCTGAATTTACAAGTCCATCTTTATCTACAAAACAATCTAATTTTTTTAATTTCTCACCTACACCTTCTTGTTGCTCCAAGGTGTTTGGCAGAAGAACTTTCACAGTTTTAACTCCACTCTCAATACAATCCAAGGCTTTGCTATCGGAGTATGATTTTCCAGGGGAATATATTCGTTTTTCACTGACACAGTGCAAACTTTTCCAACTCTTAAAATCGTCACCACTCTTTTCCGAAACCTTTTCCTGTTTTTCCGTAACAGATTCCAAACTTTTAGTGGCTTTAACTTCGTGGCTACTTTTCGCCGAAACTAGAGTTCCACCGACGCTATGCAAACTTTTACTTTTACTCAAGTCCCACTGGCTACCCTCACCTGGCTCATTGTACATGTAATGACTACCATCCATCACAAAAACGCTACTACTATCTGTTCTGCGAATCAGACTATCGGAACTAACAAGACTTGACTCGTAGTTTTCGTCCGAAACACTGACAATCGTTTCCAAGCCGACACTGCGAGTGTCTTCCAGAATAAAGTTCGAATCCGACGCTTGAGCGGGGTCAAATACAAAGTCCGGTTCACAGTAGGGCTGTAGTGCAGGTAGGTTTGACAGAATTTCTTTCAATTCGTCCAAGTTTCCACAAGATGCGTCACTGTTAACTGAAGATGTGGGTCTGGCTGGTACCGGTACTTCAATTTCTCCACTATCCCAATTTTCTTCCCCATATTCATGACTATCAACATTGCCTCTAGCTTCAGAAGATTTTTCCTGTTCACTAGCTTCATAGTCCCAATTTTCTTCCCCAAATTGATTGCTATCAACATTGTCTCCAGTTTCCAAAGTTTCAATTTCTCCACTTTGTTTACAGTCGCAGTTTTGCTCGAGATTATCCTCCACCAAAGTTGGCACTTGTTCACTTTCTTGCCATGCACCAGCACTCACCTCACTCTCCGCACAATCCCATCCATTCTCCTCGGATTCTCCCTTGTCCCTCACTGATCCCCACGACGAACAAGAGCGGCGTTCCCATTGGTCATCGGTCGCTTGCACGACATTGGTTGGACAGTTTTCGTCCAATCCGGAGTCGCTCTCGTCTTCCTCGCCCGAGTACACCACCACCTCCTCGCCATCTGAATTCTCCTCAATTTTGTATTTCTCTTCCAAGATTTTTCTGGAAACCATAAATTTCAAGTATGAATACTGATGTCGATTAATATATTTTATACTAGCATGTAACCCTTGCTTCACAAGGGTCTATTTTTAAAACTTGACAAACTGAAAACTTGACCGAGTGGAATCTTGAAGAGTTTGAAGTAGGCCTAGAACCATCCTCGATTAATTAAAAATCGATATGCAAAATTTCAAGTTAATTTCAGTCCAGTAGTTTAGACGTGATGATGCGTCAAACATAATTTTCCCATCCCGTAAGTGTATAAGCCAGTTCTTTCTTTTAGAGTATAGATAAGTTTTTCAACTTCGTACTAACATAATAAAGTGAAAGAACTCAAATCTTGTCTAGAAACCTTCCTCAACTTAATGCCAACCTGACAAAATTGGACTAGTTATTAATTTAGTTTATTATTAACAATTTCAACAATCTGTTTCGAAGAGGTAGTCTCTTTAGATTATAGTTCTATATTGACATAATTATTGTATGTACATTTCAATTATTATATTATATTAAGCGAGCAATTTCTGTATGTATTTGGTTATTAATATGGTTATATAGTTATGGAATGGTTATGGTTGTGGTAGTTGTTCGTTAGTGTATTAATAAGACATTTTGAGTAATGCTTTTCTTTTTCATCTTTCTTTAATAGTAATTTTTAGTTTAATTACTTTATTATTATTTTAATATTATGTTTTAATTATATAATTTGATATTGATGCACTCATCAGCATGATCAATTTGCAAACTTAATTTGCATCATCACTTGGTTTAATTAGTTCAATAGTTTAATTACTTTATTATTATTTTAATATTATAGTTTGATCATATAATTAATTATGCATGAGAATTTTCATGATATATCATAATTTATAGTATTTTGACATTATTATGATCCAAGTTGACAATAATAAATAAAGTTATAATAAATAAAATAATATATATCTATGTCCAACGGATCTCGAAAACGGCTCTAATCTTTTCACGAAATTTGTAACATAGTAAGTAGGTTTATGATATAAAAATTCGATTGCACTAGGTCTCATCCCTGGGAAATCTTGCTGAAGGACATGAAAAGGATAGTAATTATTCATCCTTGGAAAAACACATGATAATTTCATCGTCTGTTGATAATGGAAGATGTGATTGTCTGTGTGAGAAAGAGAGACTAACTAATGTTCAGCAGTTAAACAATTTGCAATCAATCAGCTTATCTCACGAGAAATATTATCTAGAAATTTTAATCGACTTGATCAAAATATCTGATTTGTTGACATGACATGTTTTTAAATTAAAGTATATCAGAATTATTTTCAAAGTTAATAATTATTTTACAGTTTCAAATGATTAGTGAGTGTTATTTTGTTATTTAATTTGGTTTGTAAACAATATAAACTAGTACTTTTCTGTTTTAAAATGTTTGGACTGGAAATTGGACCTGAATTCAAGTGTATAAAATATATATGTATAATGTATATGTATATTTTGTGTAGTTGAGAAGTTGATATTGTGGTAATTATTAAAACTGTTTATAGTTTTAGTTTATCAGAGATTGACAATGGTGTAATAACCGAAACCGGCCTTTCTAAGTATCAATAAATCTGTGGTTTTTAACAATTTCTTAGTCTTTTTCATTCAGTATAAAACATAACCTACGTTTTGGACTATCAAAATTCGGGGAAGAAACAGTTTTGGGCTGTGCATATTAGTCCTTCCCTAATCATTTTAAAGAATTGTGTTCTGTTAATAGATTAATAAATGTAAACTATGCTTTTATGCGTCTATGCTTTTGTACTTCGGAGTAAAACTCGGTGCCCCGAAATTAATATATTCATGTCCCATGGATGGAATTATAACATTAATTCTAAAAAATCTAGAAGGAAAATTGAAATTTGGGCTTAGAGATGCACGAGATAGATATTTTTAGAATCTATGTGCAAAATGTAAAGATCTAAATCTTTTCATTTTTTCGGGGTGCAATCCACAAGTTGACATGTTTTGATGCGAACAAACACAACCCTGCTCTCTCTTATTATACAGAAAGTTTACGAACTCTACCAATATTTACGAACTCCCTACCAATACTCTAGGGCATTGTTCCTGGGTAACAAACATATCTAAATATCATATTTAAATTGTCCGGTAGTCTTCAGTTACTCACGCTGTGTAAACCTTTATGATATAAAATATATATTTATATCGTAAAATTTTTTCTTGTGATATTTTTCAAAGTTTTTCATTTTGGATACTTTCAGGTTATCAAAATAAAACACATCAACATCAATTTTCGAGAAAGTTATATAATTTTCAAAAATATGACCTCAAATAACTCAATTCAAGTTATTTTAGAAAATGGAATAGCTCTTCAAAAATTTTAAGGAAAAAAACTTCATTTCAAACATACCATGTATCCTCAAAATTTCATGAATATATCTCACTAAATTTGAATTGATCTGTTTAAAAAAATAAGCTTTGACAGCTCGTATCTCGAATGATAATCATCAGGAAAAAACCTTATTTCTTGTGAACCTTATTCATTCTGATAATTTCAAAGTAAAATATCCAAAAACTTTTTTGGAAAATATCGTCAGTTACGTCTTCTAAGCCTGTTGCAAAGCCTTAAATCAGGGAGAATCATTCTTCAACAAATAATTTGAATAATGGAACCGACGGTTCTACCAAAAATACTCTTAAATCAAGTTAAAATTACGAAAATGTTAAAATACAAATAGCAATAATGCTCACCTTAATTTTTCAGTGCTTTTACACGTTTTATAGACCCGTACCAGTATCAAAGATAGAGGAATGACTGTTTTATAATTTTTCTGAAATTCGCCGTGCCGTTCGCAAATGCGAATGTAATGACCGGCGTCGATTATTGTTTTGTAGTCAGGATCCAACTGCTCCACTACTGGGAACTCGGTCGTTTCGATCAGTTCGTAAGACTGTAATCACAAATCAAATACAATTAAACAAAAATAAATGAAGAGAACGCGATAGGTGAATACAATAAAACAATGAATAAAAGAAGACCCAATAAATACGAATCAATAAATTAAATACAGAGTACGACAATAAACCTTCCTCAGTTTTGAAAAAGGTTACAACAAATGAGAAGGATAACACCATAAAAATATATCAATGGAAATTAATGACTTGATACAATTAATAAGTCGAAAAGAGACTATGAGTATCTCAATAGATTTGGTCTGAAGTAAATAAGTACCATAAATATCAATATTATTTGTTGAATAGGCGTAAATGAAAATATTTATAAGGATAAATGGAATGCAATAAGTGATTCTTAAAGGTAAATGATTCTGAGATCAATAAGTTGCAAAGTAGGCTATGGGAAAACACATTTACAGATGTAAAAATACAATAAGTGAATCTAAAAAATTGATTGAGAAAGTTTAAGGGGAAAATATGAACAATAAATAACTGTAGAATAAATATAATATGAAAGTCAGATTTAGCCTATATAGTGGGTGATCGAAAAAAACGTTTAGTTGTACCAACACTGTGAGTCCGAGTTGTCATGCATCACAACGATTCCAGAAGTCATTTCAACTGACGTCTTTCATTTTCTGACCCCATCCACGCACAACATCATCACCCATAAGGTTTCCTTGAATCATTCTTCGGTAAATTTATGCTGAACTATTGCCTTTTACTTGCAAAAACTAATAATGCTACGCACTTGGCGGGAGACTCAGTGAAGCGACCGTGTTTTTGGGTCTGTAACTCGACAATAATTGACCCTGGCCACACCGATCACAGGGCGTTTGGTAAGGATGACAAGCTGTTCAGGTCTGTGAAAATCGCCCCTCACTGCTTGTCAGTGTCTTATGATATGCGATCGGAGGTTGAAAAAAGATCCTCGTAGTATTGAGTAGTGTCATTGGAGAAATGGATTATCACAAAATATTCATCATATTCAACAAAAGAGGGTGAATAGTGTAGGTACTCACTTCGGTGTTGAGCTCTTCGCAATCTTGATTGTCAGCATCGAATTGCACTCGCATGAAAACGGCGCCCTGCGAACAATAGCCGAGGTGTTCCTTGCCCGGAGGAGGCGGTCCTATGCCTATGAAGTGGACCTCGTAGTCTGGATACTGCACGCAAATGTTGTTCGCCCTGCGATTGAAAAAATTTCAATAATTGTAGCCGATAAGATAGAACCGAGCTTCAATCCAAATTTGTACTAAAGCACTGGGATGGAAATTATTTTCCATCATTGTAATGTTTTTCAATGGAAAGACTAAATGTGAGACTAAAGATTAATGGAAATATTAGCTGTTACAAGCTTTGTGCACACTGATGCAAAACGCGTGACAATTTCTAAGCGTGGTTAAATGCTTTATATTTTCCCAACAAGAGTGGGCAAAAGCCGTAACAAGTTTTACACCGCGGGCGCCTGGTTTTACACCAGTGTTATCAAACTATTTAATGACCCTATTCTCGTTGCCGCAACGCATTTTGCACCGGTGTACGCAAGAGGATTTGCTAGTATTATAAAACATATTATAAAATATCAGTGTCTAATTGCTGCGTACATATAGAGAACATCTGATGATAGCAATGCAACAGAAACTGAAGCAACTTTAGTTTTAGTATGACTTAACTTTGTTACTATCACTTCACCTTGAGTTGAATAATCAAATTCTCATTTAATTGAAACCTTAAATTTATATCTAAATTAAGTACTAAATGTTCTGAATGGAGAAATAGTGATACAACTTACCAAGCCTCAAACTCCTTTCTGCTCCATTCAAACTTGTGATCATCATGTCGAAAACCGCTGAAATTTATAAACAGGACGTTGAAATCGCTGTTGGGAGTTGTAAAAATTGCCAGACGTGGTTTTATGTAGCCGAAAATGTTCTGAGGAAGCTGAGACAGTTCATCCTCGTACATATGCTCGATGCTGTAATACAAATAATTATAAATTATAAAAAATCTTGACAAAATTGGATAGCGTTAACGAAATATGAATACAAAATGTAATAAATTGTATCAAGAAATATCAAAAACAGATCAGTATAACCACAGGAATGCTGAAGTAAATTCGAAGCAAATTATTGAATACAAACTCAAAAAAGTGATACATTTTTCATATTTAATAGTTTATCAATTAGATAGCCTTTTCTTTTTTTTAGAAAAATGCAAAAGGAGAAGTCCATGTAAAAGTTTAATAATTCATTAATTCTACCATACAAAATTCATTTTTGTCAATTATATCTTTAAAAACTACTTTCAACCTACATTTTTGAATTGAAACTTCTATTATTAAGCTACTATTACTTCTATATTGGTATAATTATTTAAACTACAGATATTTTTTATTGCAAAATAACAATTATTCGGTACATTATTATTTGTATGTCATCATTTTAATATGGTAAGACAAAGTTTAATTTAGACTAATAATAATATAAAGAAAGGATTTAGAGGAGAAGAATATTTGTCAATCTCTACAAATAAAATAAGGAGGAAACAGAATCCAATATTAATGAAAACTACAAGAATGATGATGCTATGGTGTGATTAAATTCAAACTATCAGCATTGATGTTATTTATAGGGAATGCAGAAAGTTTAAAGTGAATCTCAGTGTATCTAAGTTATTGATTAGTTATTTACACTCTAAATTATTCTTGGCTCTGCATGTTCAAGACTACTATAGTGAAATCTACTTCGAGCTGTCAGCATTGGTTGAATGGAAAGCATTCATGTTATTAATGAGAAATGCTGACAGTATCAAGTGAATCTAACTATATATAAATCCACACAACTACAAAGTTCAGCACAAAACATTCCACTCATTGTTATCTTGCTCTACATTTTTATTCAAACTACTCAAAATTTCAAAATACTAGAGCTTTTCCAAATCAAGGCTAAAAACTGCTACAAGTGATTTGAAAGAAAAAGTGATTTGACAGATCAAATTGTGGTTGGAATTTAAATTTTAGAAGTTTAATCACGGGAATGATGTTTAAATAAATTTGTAACATGTATGCACATGAAATAAAAATAAAATATAACTATTTGGAATAAATTAAACAAAATATAAGTACGATAAAGAAGGAAATAAAAGCAGAATAAGGAGTTGGTGGATATTCGGAACTCAAGAATGGGACAAGTACTATCTGTTAGCTCAAAATGCGATTTTGGCCCTATCATTGGGCCCATAATATGAATTAGGCCTACGGGCTCCTTATCCCATGCATTGAATGCACATATTTGTCACTTAGTAATCGATTTTCCAACCGACTATTCAATTTCAATAATATTGAATATTAAGTATGAATATTTGGCCAATCAGAATTGATTGAGTTGTAATAATCAGTTGATTATTTCAGTGATGGCTTATGCAAGGTTCAATCAAACCTATTTAATCAATTTGAGATTATTTTTCTCAGCCAATTACTCAATTCGATATTTTCTATTTTGCGGATAATGCCCACATAAGCGTTTTGCTTGTGTGTGAGTAATTGAATCAGTGTATGGGTGATTGATAAGACGTCTACAGACGGGATTCGAACCCACGACCAAGCAGTGCTAGCAGACTGAAGGTTGTAACTGAAGTCCCAAACTCCTAGACCAATCTGGCCGGCAAAATATATGGATTAAGTATCTAATTAATGCTATTATTGCATTTTTATTAATGCTATATTATTATTATTATTATTGATGCGAGCTATTAGGCCTATTATTAATTGACAACAAAAAATGTTATTCGAGGGACAGTTTTGAACATTAATATTATATTTCATTACTGTACTGTATTGATTATTGATACCGCTTTACATAACTTCGGACAAGAAATTGAAAAGTATTATCAATTATTAATCATATTTTACTATTCGTATCAGAGGAAGCTATTTCAGCGAAAGTCTAGGGCCAATTTCAAATGATATTTGATTGGTTTGATTCATCTTCTAGCCATCTACTCACAGTTCGATGGCAATAACGGCGTCGACTGCCTTGCAGTAACGGTCGGGATGCGACACGCTTCCCCGCAACACGTTCACCGTCAGCGGCACGGCGCGCTCAAAGTTGTAAGACTCGCAGAACCAGGGCTGCACACGGTACACGTTGTCACGCAACAGCTGACCGTCAATGTCCACCAAATTGATCTCTCTTATACCCTGAATCAGTTTCAAGTGGTTGAGTAGCGCCAGCTCGGCACACCCAAACTCTACCACCTGGCCCAAAACGAGCAAAACAAACAGTCAAAAAAAAGAAAAAGAAAGTGAAATTAAATAATTATAATGAAAATTGAATTAAAAGTAGCAAGAGAAAAAAAGATAGCAGAAAATAAAATCCTTCCTATCAGCAGGAGAAGAACAAGAAATCACATGAAAGAAGAAAATAAAAATATAGGTAGTAAAAAAATATAAATAAGAGTTGAAAACTAAATATAATGTAAGAAATATGGAGTAGGTGAATATACAATCTGTTTGGATAGTTGGTAAAATAAGTGTAAGAATTAACAGATTAGTAAGAGTGCAAAAATACTACATAAGTGTAAGATTACTATACAATATTGTAATATTTTTAAATATACGCGCAATTAAACGTTTCAAAAAATGAATAAAGCTTGATGTAAATAAACTAAAAAACATTGCAGGAGCAAGTTCAGACTCCATGGATTGGTGGATGGGTCGGCAACCCAATTAAAAATCCAGCAAGAATCTCGCAACCCGGTTGCTAACTGTAGTGTAATGAACGCAATAATTGGTATTCACGTGCAAAATAAAAAAATAATTGGCGAATCCAGCATAGTTTTAGGCCTGTGTCACATCAGGCCCTAATTAATAGTGTTTTAGTGAGTCGCGATGGATTAAACCATGTGGTTTCGACGGTCGGCTGGTGTCTCACTTGACGTCTCATTATTGCTTTGAGCTAGGTACACACCAGTTAGTCAAGAAAAGACAAGACACGTTTAGTCACAATACTTCACATAGTTGCTTATGGAGACATGTCTAATTGCAATGACTAATCGGTGTGTGTTGCTTCATAAGCAACTATGTGAAGTATAACTAATCGTGACTAGTCTTGTCTTGACTAACTGATGTGTTCCCAACTTAAGGGTTACTTACAATACTTCACATAGTTGTTTATAAAGCAACACACACCGATTAGTCATTACAATTAGACATGTCTTCATCCTATACTATTAAACGAGCGATTTCTGTTTATCTATATATATAAAAGCGAAATGGCACTCACTCACTGACTGACTGACTGACTGACTCGCAGAACTAAAGATCTACCGGACCAAAAACGTTCAAATTTGGTAGGTATGTTCAGTTGACCCTTTAGAGGCGCACTAAGAAATCTTTTGGCAATATTCTAACTCTAAGGGTGGTTTTTAAGGGTTTAAAGTTCGTCTTTTAGCATGTATATTCTTCTTATTCTCTTAATTATAATTGAAAAAAGGCCATACCATATGTTAATATACTGTAGAACTATAATCTAGAGAGAGTACCTCTTCGAAACAGTTGTTAACTGGTAACTAAAATAATAATTTTGTCAGGTTGGCATTAAGTTGAGTTGAATTTGTTAGGTTGGCACCAAGTTGAAGATTGAAATGCACTTATCGCGGAA
This sequence comes from Nilaparvata lugens, assembly GCF_014356525.2. Classification (NCBI taxonomy): domain Eukaryota; kingdom Metazoa; phylum Arthropoda; class Insecta; order Hemiptera; family Delphacidae; genus Nilaparvata; species Nilaparvata lugens. The sequence continues at coordinate 43,921,339 of NC_052510.1, read as the reverse complement.
AAATTTATTGGGCACTGCTACTTCAATCGGAGCTATTCCTGGGAATATTATATTACTAGCCGTCAGGCTCGCTTCGCTCGCCATATCCGTTTAGCCAGACGTTTAGTCTGGACCCCCGACTGGATCGTCCTAACATATGATAAAAATGCTCAAAAGAAAAATGCAGGCGAGCGAAGCGAGCCTGCTGATCTCATTCTTGGACGATCCTGTCGGGGGTCAAGGGGGCGGAGCCCCCTTGCTAGACGGATATGGCGAGCGAAGCGAGCCTGACGGCTAGTATGTTTATATATCTGTATGTGACCGGATCTCGAAAGCGGCTCTAACGATTTTCTCGTTGGAACAAAGTGAGTTTATGATATGAAAATTCGATTGCACTTGGTCTCAACCCTGGGATAACTTGCTGAAGGGCATTAGAAGGATAAATACGTCCTTGGAAAAACAGCTGGAAATTTTGTCGTCTGTCGATACCGTAATGGAAATGAGTGAACAAGTGCATTTGTGGGATCATTCAGCTGATCTCACAAGAAGAAAAATTCAGCAAGAAAAACTTTTTCTCTTTTTCTGGAAAACATGTTTACTTCAGAAAGTACAAAAAAGTAACTAGATGCTGTTAGTGTAGAATAGTAGCCTACATAGTATATTAGCAAATATTGTAGCAAACATAGTATATCATTCTAAATCGAATTCATAGTATATATCTGTTTGTAATTGATAATGTGTTTGTTTTTTGAAGTGTGAATAAATTGTTATTTTGATGAGTGATAGTAGCTAGATTTTGATTTGGACTGTAGTATAAATTTGAAAAAGGACAGTTTTGGGCATAAGCCTGTTGTGCCTCCTCATATAACTGTGAAAATAATTGTACGACTGAGAAAATGAATAAATAAATATAAACTATAAATTCAATCTTTCGTTACAAATTTTCTATGCATTTAACACTCCAGATCAAAGCTCGGTCCCCCGATATTAAGCAACTATGTGAAGTATTGTGACTAAACCTGTCTTGTCTTATCTTGACTAACTGGTGTGTGCCTAGCCTAACGTGCCTGTCCACTGTACCGTATCATACTAGGACTGGTATAGAAAAGTTATAGGAACGTGACATGCATGCCAATGCTCACTGCTACGTACCGCCAACGTTACATACACCGGCAATCTATCCTGGTGAGTCCTGATATAATAAAAGCCATAATGTATGGAAGAAATCAATAAAGCATTGAGACTTTGTATTGAAATTAAACACCTTACAGTTATTTACTTATTGACCATAGACCAATGCATTAAATCTTTGATACCATAGTGTTACATTCAAATGCAATAAGAAAATGTTTCTTTACAAGTTGAAAAACTAATCTAGCACGAAAATCAAGAGGTGCAAATAATGTATTAAGCACATGAATAGTGCTAGAGTAAGTAAAATAACAGCTTTGATTAAAATACTTGCAACTCTCCTTATACCGTAATTGAGGATTACTTTGCCATAGGATGCAATATAGTAGATAATAACAAAAAAGTGTATGCTAAAAGAATTCAGGTCCAAAAAAACATAGAAAAATGTGTATAGACCTATGACAAGTTAATACTAAATGAGTTTTTAAGATACTGACCTTCCTTATTTTTCCTTTCCATTTAGGATTGTTAATGATGTGTGCAATGGTCAAATATCTCTGTTGAAATACAGGAGGACAGAAACGAATATTATTTTCAAAGTAATAGGCAGGATCAAAATTGAGTTGGAAGTCAGAAAATTGAAATAGATCTCCATCTTCGGTGGTCCATTTTAGGTTATGGTCATACGAATTATGACCAATTCCCAAGCTTTCACAATTTAGACGTCTGTTTTCATACTTTTCGAATGCCTCAGTTTTATTGTTAGTTTCAAATAATATTTTTAAATCTTTTGTAACTTGATTATGCACATAGGTGTCCCACAAGTATTTTATGAAACTGAAAGTGAAGTGGAAGAAAACAATCATTGTTTGTCTGACTCATTGAGAAGGACTATAAATTTCATCGAGATTAATTATAAAATAACGTAAAGTAATTTTGAATAAGGTAACGGAATTGAAATAAAATTATAACAATTACGTTATCTCTTGATTTTGATTGTAGAAATACGGAATCACATTTGGACAAAAAAAATTTCAACACAACTGCTTACTAAATTACCGGTACCGGCTTGTGCGTTGATGTGCGACTAAAATATAATAACTTCATGCTATTGATTCAAATTTAATAGTAATTCAACAAATAATGAATTTCTATTCATTTTTAAATTCATTCAACTCCTAATATTATTCTAATTTAGAATAATAATGTTTTCCTCTCTATTGGCTAAGCTGTAAGTGACTTGAATACCGGGTATTTTGAATCAGGCCACAATGTAGAAGGAATATTATTCTGTGATTTTACATATTAAAGATATCTGTGATATCTCTATTTTCTCTGTAATTAGGTCAATTCCCGACTATCGAAACCTCGTCTATGGACTATAAAAACTTTTTTCTCAAGTTACAGTTTAATAAATGAACTACATGAAAAATGAAAAAAATCTGGTGTGGTGCACACACACAACTTTCCTTGCCGTTATGAAAATTGATCACCTGACGCTATAGTGAGGTCCACGTTATAATGACAGTGGATAAAGATAGAAGAATAGCAATGCCGATTCTCTGCATTAATTAATTATATTTCTACACTGTAAAAAACATAACTGGCATCGTTGTGAACCTAGAAAAGGATAGTACCACCGGCTTTGTCGAATAATAGACAAGGATAGCAAAACCAAAGTTGATCAAATACTGTCATTATAACGTGGACCTCACCATAGTGTTCCCGCGCATCTCAAGTCTACTATTCAAAGATTTGAGCCAGCTGGTGACAGGGCAATAACGCTGGAGACATACGAGGTGTGCTATCTCTTCTTAGTGAATCATTTAATAGAATCAACAGTTGCCAACAGTTTGCAATTGGATAATCACATTTTCTCGAATTTCGAGCTTATTTTCAATTTTAGGTGAAAATGTTACTGAACATTACGGTAGTTGTAGAGATTCTCATGCTGAATCTTTTCCACTCGAATTTTTTGTTTAAATTGTATCTGAAGCCTGATAATTGAGAATCTAAAGTGAAACTTTGCATAGATTGGGCGGAGCTCCTGAAATTTTTACAGATATGGGACTTGTGGCAGTTGATAGAGCTTATCGATGACTATTCCAGGTATAACTTTAATCGAAATCGTTGGAGCCGTTTTCGAGAAAATCGCGAAAAACCCTGTTTTTGACAACATTTTCGCCATTTTAGCCACCATCTTGAATCGCATTTGATCGAAATTGTTCGTGTCGGATCCTTATATTGTAAGGGCCTTACGTTCCAAATTTCAAGTCACCATAATTTTTTTCGGAAAGCAATACTTTCCCTACCTATGGTAATAGGGCAAGGAAAGTAAAAATAAAAACATTGCTCTTCCCAAACTAAAAAAATTCCGCATCAATACGGTATTATTGTGATAAAATAGGCCTACAGACTACGGTAGGTATGCTTTTGGGCACAAAGTAGAAGGAATACTTACTCCTTACTTCTCTCTTACTTTTTCTCTGTGTTTTGGAGAAACTAGTAGGGTAATTTTTTCTTACCTTCTATTTTCCAATGAATTGATTTTTATTGAATCTTATTCTTCTTAACATGTGATTTACAATAACATAGGAACTAGAGATTCCAATTCAATAATAGTCCAGTGCAATGAATAGGTACAAAAAAGTGTAGGCCTACCTTCCCTTTCCCTAGAGGGAAAAGTTTGAGAGACAATTTTTGACCCCTCAGTTCTGTTAAAAGTAGTAAGAACGTAAACTTATCAGAGTACCTGGCCATAGGAGGTAACGAGCGTGCAGATGAGCTTGCTAAGTGGGGTTCCAGTACGCCATTCTTTGGTCCTGAACCAAGCTGTGCCATAAGACTCGAAACATATCAAACCCATTTTTTTGCTGGAAATATTAAATTCTTATACAGATTATCCACGTAATTTCAAACAGAATTGTAGTATTATATGATTTGGACAGTGGTATACACCATTTGTGATTAATGGTTGATGACCTGTTTTGTAAATGTAATTATTTAAACAACATGTTTAAAATTCTTCAAGGAGAAGGAATTGAAACAAGTAATGACTCATGTATACTAAAAATCAGTTGCAACATCTCGACTGACCCCTCGAATGAAACAACTAATTGAGCTAACATAGAGAAATCATTATTTCAATTACCACATTAAAAATCTTTGAAAAAAGAGGGCGATCCACCAGTTCCCAGACGGGAACACTGTAAAACCAGGGGATGTCCAGCCACGGGTCAGGTCGGTCTGTCTCTGCAGGTAGGCGATGGGAAAGTGTGTGAAAACTTATTCAGAAAAAGTGGAAAGCTTTTTCCACAAGCTGGCTGGAGGGGAGAGTAGAATGCTACAGTAGCCCCACTTCTACCTCTGCTCAGCATCTTTACATCAATCTTGAAGATTATAAGTTGGTTTGCTCTGAAAACTGGATTTCTCATTCATAGGCAATAGATCCATTCATAGTTTATCAAGAATCTACCACTTTGGAGCCGATAACTTCCTGTAGGTTAATAGGTGTGAAATGCTATCCAACCTATTTAGGAGAAATTGGTAGCACGGCAAATGGTTCATCGACCGTGATGCCTAATGGATAAGGCATCTGTCTCCTAAACCAGGGATTGTGGGTTTGGGTCCCACCAGGGGTACCATTTGCCATGCTACCAATTTCTCCTAAATAGGTTGGATAGCATTTCACACCTATTAACCTACAGGAAGTTATCGGCTCCAAAGTGGTAGATTCTTGATAAACTATGAATGGATCTATTGCCTATGAATGAGAAATCCAGTTTTCAGAGCAAACCAACTTATAATCTTCAGAAGAATTTTGGCAATATACAACACAAATCCACAATACAATACCTTACACACTTAAACATCCTAGCATCATTACAAGCTAAAATACTTATCCAGTTTATATAGTTGAAAACAATGGCTATAGGCTTGTAGACACAAAAATCAAAATACACAAACTTAGAACACCATACAACTGTTCAAAACTCAATTTAAAACATTAAAATTTCAATTAAACAGAAAAATATTCAGAGAGCACAAAATTAGAACACATAGCCAGCCATAATTTTTTAGAGAAGACCAAGCACAAATTACAGAGCAAAGACCACACCTCAAAATCATTGTCAACGTTATGGACACGTCATTGATATTAAATTCCAAAAAAATATAAATTACAAGTTTAGAATTTACATTTTACATTTGTTCTCAATAAAACTTTATTTCGAAACTGTTATTTTAAAATTATATATCCTCTATATTTAAATAATCTATTTATCTGTTAATTCTGTCAACTCAGTTTCAGTGATACCATGGAATGCAACACAATTATTTACAATAAATTCTCAGTCAAAAAGTTGTCCGCATATCGATTACTCTGATATTTACTATCAAGTTTTATAGATCTCGAATTGAAGATTCGATTTTAATCGAGAAAAAATGTAATATTACAACATAAGTAAGTTCCGAAATAAATGTCATACACATTGAAATAGGCGTTGGTGGCCTTAAGATATCGCCTGCAAGCCAAGGGTAGATGTCAAATAGCCTACAATGAAATAATTATCAATGTTGAGTACATTAATATAGGCAACATAGGCCTTCAATGATTTGAATGTCAAGTTAGACATCAATACAACAATTCAGATATGAAAATACGCTTGCAAGCCAAGGGTAGCTATCAAAAACAATGAAATAATTATCAATGTTGAGTACATTAATATAAGCGACATAGGCCTTCAATGATTTGAATGTCAAGTTAGACATCAATAGAACAATTCAAATATGAAAATACGCTTGTAAGCCAAGGGTAACTATCAAATACAATGAATACACTTGTAAGCCAAAGGTAGCTGTCAAAATTGAATGACTCGGTCGACATTAATACACTTGTAAGCCAAGGGTAGCTATCAAATACAATGAATACATTTGTAAGCCAAGGGTAGCTGTCAAAATTGAATGTCTTGGTCGACATTAATACACTTGTAAGCCAAGGGTAGCTATCAAATATAATGAAATAATTAATTATGTTGAATACACTAATATAGACGACATAGGCCTTCAATGATTTGAATGTCAAGTTAGACATCAATACAACAATTCAGATATGAAAATACGCTTGTAAGCCAAGGGTGACTATCAAATACAATGAATACACTTGTAAGCCAAGGGTACCTAGCTGTCAAAATTGAATGTCTCGGTCGACATTAATACACTTGTAAGCCAAGGGTAGCTATCAAATACAATGAAATAATTATCATAACCTTGAAATATCTTAGAACAGTGCTCTCAATGAGACATACACTGTAGCATATTGAATTCATGTACATAGGCTTGAATGCCGAATAAGTACAGACAATTAAATGTTTTTAATTGCCGTAAAAGCTGAATAATAACTACAAAAATAATATGAATGCACATTGAAATGTTTGAATTAGAAATAGAGAACAACATGGTCCAGTTTCAACATGCTGTTAGTAGTTTCATGAACAATTATGCAATACATGAGTAAAAAAATGAAAATTGAATAAAAAGATTTATGTAACCTGAATTAAATTTTGAGGAAAGAGATGCAGCCAGGCAGAAAGGCAAAGAATCCACGGTACCCCAAGGAACAGCACGTTCAGCAAGCGACGACACGATGGCCACACTATGACAAAAAAATGGAAGCATCAAACACAGCAGACAATTCCCCCAATGGGAATGTGCACAGGAACATGTAGAACTCCAAACAAATAACTCGAATTCCAAGTTGTGGAATTTTTAGATTGATTTCCAAACTGTAGAGATGATGAAATTGAAAGTCTGAGTTTCAAGTGGTGAAGCCATGTTATTAGAAGAATGGTGATAGACGCCAACATGAGACTATGGAATCTTGACAAAGTCTATCAGCATAAATACACAAAAAATTGATAAATAATTGCATCACAGTTGATGAATGCATTTGAAGAATAAATTTGAAGGAATAATTCACATTTGAAACGTTCAGTAAACCAGATGAATTTGGATGAAGAAAGGTAGACCGCATAAGCGATGTGCACTCACCAACGAGAAGAGACCGAAAGACAAAAAGCTAGGTCGACGCTCAACTAACAAAAAAGAAGCCAGAAACGCTCGATATGTAAGCAAAACGTTCGCGAAAATTTGATGAAAAAGTAGCAATTATCTTGAAAGTAAGATGCCTAAAGGACGAAATAAAATACCAAAAATTGAATAATACAAATATTAAAATTTAAACAACGAATAATATTAGAAAACACATTCCTGAACATGACTGTGACGTGTAACCGTGACTGTGACGTCACTGGACAGTGCAAACGGACAAAATGACGTCTACATAGTAACGGAATGAGTATTGAAGTGGACCTGTTCCAATAAATGCTTTGTCAGATTTTACACCAAGCTGAAGATGAGGGCCAAGTCCCTTTGACCAAAGGAACTCAGTTTTCTAAGTAGAATGCCGTGGTTCACACAGTCGAAAAGCTTGGCTCAGATCACACAGAGCCAGAGCAAGAGACTCACCATCCTAGAAGGCAGCATCAATCCGTTCAGCTACATGGTCAACTGTCGATCTCCCAACTTGGAAGCCAAACTGCATGTTGAGGAAAAGGCCATTCTCCTCAAAGAACGGCTTGATCACTGCCTCAATCACCTTGCCAAAGACATGAGTTATGGAGATTGGCCTGAAGCTACGAAGACACTCACAATTACCCTTCTAAAGACTGGGACAGTTCTTGAGGTTTTCAAGAAATCAGGAAAATTTCAAGACCTCAAGCACTCATTGATGGATGCAGAGAGAGGAACTGCAATGGCATCCATAACCTGTCACAGACATAAGAAACACATCTGGGCTTTTAGAGGGGAGATCAATAGCTGTAACATGCAGGACACCCACTATGTCCTGAACTGAACTCACAGAAAAGCCATTGAAATCAACCGGACTTGCAAAGTCAATCTTTTTCCATGGCATGTATCTGTTCGCATTTATCACATCCCAGGCAGCTTTGCATTGGTTAGGTGCATCCTCAATCTGTCCTCAATCATCCTCAACCTCTCAACAAGCTCGATCCTCCTATTGTAAAATTGTTTGGAATTTTGAATTTTACAACACCAAATTTTCCCAAGTGCAAAACACATGTTACTGTTAGTCTCTCATAGTTTTTGAGATCCTAGCCTTGAGTTCTGACATTTTAGATAACACGTTTTCCTCCAATATTTTGCTATTTTTGGTCTTATACCTTTTCAATTATTAATTTTAAAAATCCATACTGATCATAAGCTTATAAAGCAATGAATTTTCTTCAATTTGATGCATAATTTATTTATTTTATGCATTCCTTTACGAGTTTTATTGTTGAGTTTAGAATCTTCACTTTTGCAACAATGCAAAAGATCAAGGTGGAATAAAAGCAATATTGGCAGTTTCACATAATTTATTTGAGCCAAACTTACGCAGTTATAGGAGGTGAATAGAAAGTTTCCATCCCTACCTCTTGTGTTGCTTAAATTTCTTTAATTTGATGTATTATTCTACTATTTTATGCTTTCCATCAATTATTATAGCAGCTTTAGTGTAGGGGGTGGATTCTTCAACTTAGTCACAATAGATGATTTGACAAAGGCAAATTTGAAGGGAATGTCTGGAATCCAATCTTTGACTCTGCAGCTCTATTGGGACTAGTTGAGAGTTAAACATATCAAACGTTTGAGCAGGATGAAGAGTATGGCGTCCAATACAGTACCCTAAGGTACTCCGTGCTTCATACTTTGAACACTTAATGGTGGCTCCCTCAAGTGAAACCACAATAATAATAATAAAAATCTGCTTAGTATGAGAACCTAGCTTTCCACAAAGCAGGAGCATCTTTATAAAATAGTCAGAGAAGTGGACAAGAAATACGCCCCCCTCAACTTATCAGAGAGAAACATTAATGAAGCCCAAAGTAGCAATCAGCATGAGAGCGAGGCCCTGGAGCAGTGAAGAAGAAAACAGTTGTATGGGAGGCATGCATTTGCATTAGGAAAGCCTGATATTGATGCAGATCAGTCGAATATGCCTGGCTAAAGCACGGTGACTTGTTCATTGAAACAGAAGGATTCATGATGGCTATACAAGACACCAAGTAATGGCCTACAAGTCTACAAGTGATAGCCACCAAAATTACAAAAAATATATAATGAAGCTAACTTTGAACGATGACCTTTGTAGACGCTGTGGTATGGCATCAGAGACAGTACCGCACATTTTGTGTGTCTGCCAATCGATGGTAGGCACTGAATACCTCAAGAGGCATAATGATGTTGCTGGCATACTGCACCAGGACCTGGCATTGAGGCATAAGTTGGTTGTTGAGAAAGTCCGTTACCATCAATATGCTCCAACTTCAATAGTAGAAAACAGTACCCACAAGCTGTATTGGGACAGATCTGTGGTGACTGACAGAGCGATTCCACATAACAGGCCAGATTTAATCCTGATGAATAAAGCTGACCAGGGAAACCATCTTAATAGTAGTTGGCAATATTGATCGTATTATTGGCACATCTGCCATAACATGGAACACTAATATAGTGAAAATATTTCCAAGTATCTCCCCCTAGCAGCTGAAATAAAGTGGAAATCGTCCCAGTCATAATATCTGCAGTTGGATTGATGGGGAAAAAAGTGACTGCAAATCTAAGTCATCTGGGTGCCTCAAGAAACACTATCACACTTATCTACTTTATGCAGAAGGCAGTGATGCTCAAGACTGTATCAATGGTTAGGACATTCTTAAACCTAGTCCAGGCAATGAAGACATAATGAGGGAAAAAAATCATGTATAAGCCAAAATTGGTACAGTTGTAGGAGAAGGCTTCTTAAACAACATACTAAAATTACTGACTGGCTTGGGTGGTGCTAAGGGGGGGAGGGAGGTCTAAAGGTGCATTTTTTCGGTTTTTAGTGAATAACTCAAAACCTATGACTCGAAGCTTCCAGGAAAAATTAAACTATGTAAAATTATCTACAAAAAAGGTCCTATGCACTTTTTTTATAGGATTAATAATAGTGGAGATATAAAGTGGAGAAAATAGGGAAAAATATTCATTGTACAAAATTACTATAGTTTACGGTTACAAATTCTACTTATACTACTACAAATAATAATAATACTATGTGGAGTTTTTAATACAGGTTTGTGCGAGTAATCCTAGTGAAGGTATGGAGGGCTTGAGGACAGGTCACACCGAGCTCGCGTCCGCGGCGGTAGCGAAGTCAAAAAACTCGCCTTCCATGTTATTAAGTTGTGCAGGTCACACCGAGCTCGCTACCGCGGAGGTAGTACCTCGGCGGTAGTTTCATTTCGCGAGCCAGGCGAACTTTTGAAACGTCTCCTAGTGGGAGTACCGCTAGCGGTAGTGAGCTCGGTCTGACGTGGCCAATCTATCTAATAACATGGAAAGCGAACTCCAGAACTTCGTCATCGGTAGCGCTCTGGTTGCCGGCCTTCCCCCACTTCTAGAGAACCAGCCTCATCAAAACAAGAACAAAACCAAACTACCGCTGGCGGACGTTTTTTGGTGTGAACTGCTTCCAGAAAAACTACCTCCGCGGGAGCGAACTCGCTACCGCTAGCAGACGTTGGAGTGACGACCGCTTAAAGTCAAGATCATGTGGCTGTGGAAGGGGGGAGCAGACGGCTGGAACGTGGTGGCGTGCTAACCCGCCATCACTACCACCACCACCACCGCCGCGCAGTCACGCCAGTACCTCCCGCCTCCCACCAGTCAGGCGGGAAAAATAAAATAAGAAACTAGATAACATAAAATAAATAAAAAGCATTACGGCGAAAACTGTATGGTTGTGTTTGATGGTTACATTGATATCAACAGCACAAAACGAGCAGAGCAGAAGCGAAGAAGGCTCACAAAAACCTTTTTTTTTACCAGATTTTCCACCAATTCTCTAAAATACGAGTACACATATTTCACTCATGATGAATAATGAAGAAGATAACTGTGTGCTATTGAATAGTATTGATGAAGTTAATCTCTCTCATATTCCACAAAGTAATAATTTGACAATTCTTCATCAAAATATACAAGGCATAAGCAGTAATTTTGATAAATTTGTAACTTATTTGAGCTGTTGGAATGTAAGGCCTGCAATAGTTGTGTTATCTGAAGTGTGGTTGGATACAGATGATCAGGTATTGCATTATTTTATTGAAGGATATGAATTTTATTCACATATTTCTACTTTTACTAGAGCCACTGGTATTGTAGTTTATTATTCCAGCGAACTAGTAGATTTCAATTGTAATTTGACCGACTGTGAATTGAGCGGTGCGGATGGCATGGCTTTGACTGTGATAGATTTCTTTCAAGTCTTGACTCAGTTGTAGCTCGTTCAACAACCTGCGATACTGTCTTGATAGGAGACGTCAATATCAATATTCTTATCAATGATGATAATAAAGTTGACAGCTACTTAGAAATTCTCAGTTGTTATGGCTTTGAACCAGTAATCAACATATACTTACCAGAGTAACTGAAACAACGGCAACTCTAATTGACCATGTCTTTATTAGATCGCGGACCTTCACACATTTTGTTAGGGGCGCAGTAATTGAAACCTTAATAGGTGATCATAGAGCTGTGTCCCTGACTCTCCGATCAAATACCGTAAGATATAACGATAATTCAATTAGTAATAAATTTAAAATAGATTTTCATAGTCTTAATAACATGCTGATGTCTCATGATTGGAGTGACATATTATTTAATAATAATGTTGATTATAAGTTCAACAATTTTCTTGAGACATTTGCAAATTATATTGAATGTTCCAAAAATAAAATTGAAATTACATCAACTGAATCAGTAAAAGTAAGAAAACTTAAACCATGGATGACAAATGGTTTATGCACAGCAATTCACTCCCGTGATAAGCTATTCAAAAAAGTAAAAAGGAATCCCGAAAATGAAATTGTAAAAAATGAATTTAAAACTTTTTCTAAAAAAATAAAGACCTGGATCAAAATCGAAAAAGAAAAGTACTACGCCACAATAAATTTATTAGCTCCACGTCAAAAATGGTAGTTCTGAATAAGCTGTGTGGGAGACCAAAAAAAGGAAGTCTCGATGAACTAAAAATTGAGCACGGGAGTGAGATTGTCAGTGACCATCATACTCTGTCAAACCTTTTTAATAATTTTTTTGTAAATATTTCTAAAGATATTGCAGCCTCATCAGGTAATTTAGTTGTCAGTGATGTAGAGAGTTATAATGAAAATTTTACAAAAAACACTTGTCAAAGATCGATATTTATTGAGCCTGTTACTTTCAATGAAATGTTGATGTACATAAAGAAATTAAAATCCGGTAAAGCTCCAGGGGACGATGACATATCTCCTGGACTATTAATGTCAGTTGCTATGTCTGTAGTCCCAATTCTGGTAGATATATTCAATTGCAGTCTTTCTACAGGTATATTTCCTTCCAGGATGAAATTGGCCAAGGTAGTACCCATATTCAAATCTGGCTCTAGATCAAAATTAACTAACTATCGACCTATATCCTTACTTTCAATTTTTTCTAAGCTGTTAGAAAAGGTAATGAGAAAGAGCGAAAAAGGATTCTTGATTTTCTCAACTCATGTAACTTTTTTTATAAAAACCAATTTGGTTTTCGTGAGTTGATGAATACAGAGATGGCTCTTCATACTTTCATGACAGCTATATATTCTGGCATTAACTCCAGACCAGCGAACTGTGTTGCAGGACTATTCCTGGATATAAAAAAGGCATTCGACACAGTAAGTCACACAATTCTGCTAGACAAACTATATAATGCTGGTATCAGAGGTGTTGCACATATGTGGTTTTCATCCTATTTGAAAAAAAGGGTGCAATATGTTGTCATAGGAGGTGTGAAGAGTGAGGTCCAGGTAGTAGATTGTGGTGTACCACAAGGATCGGTCCTTCGGCCAATCCTATTTCTTGTATTCATAAATGACCTTTTCTCATGTAACTAAAATGATGTGCTGGTGTCATTCGCAGATGACACTGCTTTTGCATATTGTGGGTTGGATGGTTTGGACTTGGAGAGTGTGATGCAGACTGATGTTGATAGGTTGTTGTTGTGGTTCAAACACAATAATCTGTCTCTCAACATGTCAAAGACTAAGTATATTCTGTTCACACTGTCGTCAAGCTGGAATTTACCATCTGGTTTGAAGTTCCACGTTGATTGTTTGCGGAATAATTGTAACTGTCAAGTTGTCACGCAAATTGACTCCATCAAATATTTAGGTGTTACAGTAGATGAGAAGCTTACCTGGTCTCTACACATACGTTATGTTAAAATTTATCTTTTACATATCCTGAGAAAATTCTATTTTCTAAATAAGATTCTTCCAACCACCATTCTTAGACAGTTATACTTTGCTCTTGTTGACTCTAAACTGAATTATGGAATAAGATGTTGGGGCTCTACTTACATTACCCACTTGAGACCACTTATAACCTTACAAAAATCTATTGTCAGAGCTGTTAAAAAATCAGGAAGATATGAACATGCCTTTCCCCTTTTTCAAGATATAAAATGCTTGCCACTAAGATACATATATGTTTTCAAAGTTTTATACCTATTCTTTGTAATGTCTGGAAACAGTGGTCAGGCACTTTTCAGGGAGAGAACAATTTATCAAACTAGGAGAGTCACTTCTGATCTGCTAAGGCTTCCCACGTCATATACCACTTGTTTCCAGAAATCGTTTGTATTTCTAGGTCCGAAAATTTTCAATAATTTACCTTTTGAGGCAAAGAGAATTGATAATAGGAAAATGTTCAAATATTACATTCTCAAATGGCTTAGAAATATCTTGCCTGATTGTTTAGAACACATGTTTTTTATTCTTTCTTAGTTTTTGACATAATAATTACCGTATTATAGTTGTTGAAAATCATATCAAGAAGTAATTAAGCCCAAACTGGAAATGTATGAGAGGTGAGTGAATGTGTGAGTGTGTTTTTTCATTTTTTTCTTGCCCAAAAAATTTTTTTTCTTCTTTCTGATTTTATTCAATTATAGTATAAGCACTCCTGCTTGCACGCGTTAAGCATTATATGCTTACAGCAAGCTAGAAATATTCTGTTTCAAGAAAGCTTTGTTTTTTTTTCATAATACATCATACACGTAGAAAGCCTTATTACATAAATTATATTTTATACAATTTCTTCAGTGCACTTTGTATTTTATTTCCATTTTTGATGTTTGATGTATTTGAAATTTTGTATGTATTTGATTTTTGAATCAGAATAAAAACAATTTGAATTTTGAATTTTCAAACCTCGTTTGACATAAACTTTTTCCTACAGTTACGTTGAAAAGTGGTCATTGCTGCAATGATTACAGAACGCAAAGAATCACTTTTCCGCTCTAGTGCGGGAATATTTTTTTCCGCACTCCAGATTTGCAACATGGCAACGCAAAATAGTTAGTAGGTTATATGGAGCACTAGTGCAGCAAAATCAAAATGAAGTTGGTAACTGTGGTATAGTGTGATGGTGCACGTTATAAGAATCTTAATGGGGTGGAGTGTGGTGGATGACAGCAGTTGACAGCACACAGCCGCCATTCAAACACACATACTACATTCTATTCTATTTATTAATAAAAAATTACACAGATATACATTTGATGCATTTCAGCGAATTATACCCATAATTACCCACTTTTCATATTCATTGGTAACTGTAGGAAAAATTAAATGTGAAATACGAGAGCAAAGTTCATCTGCTGCACTCAACAAACCATTCCGTAAACGTTTCTTTCGGTGCAGCAAACTGTCACTTTGCGCACTAGTTGCACAAATAACTATTATGAAAATACGACCATCACAGTCCAACAGGAGCATTTCCTAGCTAATGAAAGGAGGAAAACAAGACAGATCGACATGATAATCGAGAAAATGATGGAAACAAGTATTGAAACAAATGTTGCCACCGGAGATGTTGATACCACCATGGTGAGGTGTGGGTTGAATTAAGCTGTTCTACATACAACTGTGATAGTTGGGGAGGATTTTGACTTGATAGTACTCCCCATTGGATTGGCACCACCATCTACAAACATATTCTTCAAATAATAATAATACTGTGTGGAGTTTTTAATACAGGTTTGTGCGAGTAATCCTAGTGAAGTATGGAGGGCTCAAAGTCAAGATCATGTGGCTGTGGACGTCAAAAAACAGAGACGAAACTGTTTTCAGTAGAAAAACTCCAACAGCTTTTACTTGCCAAGACGATCCTCCTTCTTCACAGCTTCTCCGGATGTGATACAACCTCAGCGATACATGCCGGATGTGATACAACCTCGGCGATACATGCAAAGATAGCAAAGTGAGAATGGTCAAGATCTTCAAAGCGAAACCTGACCTCACTCGAGACATCTCTGCTGTCTTCACCGATCCCTCAACATCACCAGAGACTATTGAATAGGCTGGCGAGAAGCTGTTTTTGGCTGCATACCATGCTCCTGCACAGCAAGAAAATTTGAACAAATTTCGCTACTCGGTATTTTTGAAAGCATCAGTAAAGCCTGTAAAAGTTGCCTGTAAATAATATACTCGACGGGAGTGTGGCCTTGCAGCTCCTCTGGTTGGGGGAAGAGTGGCCAAGTCTGATTTAGGCTTTACTGATG
Source organism: Nilaparvata lugens (assembly GCF_014356525.2). Taxonomy (NCBI): domain Eukaryota; kingdom Metazoa; phylum Arthropoda; class Insecta; order Hemiptera; family Delphacidae; genus Nilaparvata; species Nilaparvata lugens. The sequence continues at coordinate 43,905,541 of NC_052510.1, read as the reverse complement.
CTTTCAAAAATACCGAGTAGCGAAGTTTGTAGCGAAGTGCAGGAGCATTTACACTATCCGCTTGAGATAACAGTAAAAGTTAGTTGCGACATAAACGCCCTATACCATAATTATGATATCTATTTATGCTATTGTTTCTCTATGATTATGGGCACTATATTGGGATACACCTAAGTTGAAAGAAAGTTCAACATCACCCTTCTTGTGAATTGGCAGCATTCTTGACAGCTTGAGAGTTTCTGGGAATACTCCTATTCTGAAACAGTTTTTTATTGCTGAAGCATTTGTGGATGAGCTATTTGATCGATGGTCTCTTTCAACACAAAGGTGGATAATCCAAGGATGTCCTGGGTTTTCAAACCCCATTCTTATTATTCATGTAATTACTCACATTTTCAATTTCTCACTCCAAATTGGTGTTGAATGGTATTGAAATGTGCATAGGACAATGTTACATATGTAATGTTATTCATTATTCAAATAAGTTCTCAATCCAGTCTTTGACTTCATTCTTAAGGAATCTATACAGGGATCTCACATCTTTGACTTTTCCAGCATATTCCAGTCACGAAGGTAGAGAAAAACAGCCATTTGGAGAATTCAAATCAAATCAAATTTATTTACCAATTAACAAAAGTGTTACAAGAAAATAAATACATAATTTTTTATTAAATAATTGGCGTGGCTAGAAAAAGAAATCTCGTGCTCTAGCCACGAGTTCAAATATTTCTTACTATAATATTTAACATGATTTGAGAATAATTTCCAAACATATGCTAAATTTTCCCAACCCTACCCACTGTGTTCAAAAGTGCCGTTTTTGGGGTTTTTGAATAAATCTCTCGAAAAATATGCGTCTCAGGGACATGACTATTCCATACTAAATTGAAGCTAACATAATTTCCTACAATATTCATCTGCTAAATGTTTTTTTTGCCTTTATAACTTTTCAAAGAATGATGGGAAAAAACATGCTTATTAGCTTATAGAGCATGAAATTCGGTTCTATTTGATGTATAATTTATTGATGACTCCTGGACTTTACAAAAGGACATCAACTACGTTTGTGGATGGTTAAGTAGAAACTCCACGCCCATTTCTGCAATTTGTTTTAGTGTGAGGCTGAAATATTCACAATATACAGTATAGTAACTGTAGTTTTTTCCAACACCACTTGTAAAAAAACCACCTGGATCCGCGCCTGCACCTGAACTACTGAACTCGAAATTTTGCATTAAGATTCTGAATTTACCGAGGATGGACATTGGCTTATTCTCATTGCTAATCAATCAATTATAATTTGAAAATTAAATATCTTTATTCAATTTGTGATTCAAAGTTTACGTAACTATAAAAGCCCAACCAAATAGGGCTTTCTTCAAGTGACTCCGTAGCTTAGTTGGTAGCGCGTGCGGGTCATAAATCAAAGGTTGTGGATTCGAGACACATCAAACACATTTTTTGCTGGAGATTTTCAACTCTTATAAAGATTATCCACATAATTTTCAAGAAATTGTTAAATAATAATTCCATTTATCATGTTACCTGCTGATTTTAGTTATTCAACTGAATTCAAAAATGGAGTAGAAAACTATCCCTTACTCCAGTATACATGCAAGGCTACGTTTATTCCTCATGAAAAATATTGAAACCCGTTGGAATATCAAAGAATTTCTCAAAATCGTGAAATGCTTCCAAGTTTTCCTCTCCCCTGCGCTGCGCTATCATCAGGTACGAAGAAAAACGAGACATTTATGCGCCGAAGCGTAGGTGGAATTAGGTGGAGGGGGGCTAGCAGAGGTACCCCACACACAGGTGGTTGCGGGGAGATGGCAAAAGAGCCCCTTTCAGCGTGATGGTGAGGGGGGACAAAAGTACCCCTTCCAACGATGAGCGCCCCAATATTACTCGAGGTGATAAAGTTGCGGCCTCTAGTCATCTGCTGGCATTTGGCGCACACACAACAGAGCAAGCACTAAACAGAGGACAGCGCGGCTAGGCAGAGGACATGATGTCGAATGCTGTGATGCTGGTACTGCTTCTAGTGCCGTCTCTGATGGCTTTTTCAATGGTCACTTCCGGTGGAAACTACTTACGAGACCAACATCCGATGACATCAGCAGGTAAAAAATTATGACTAGAATTACTAGAGATTTCCCAATATAAAAACTTTACTATTCGTCTGAATTCTTGACTGGTAAAATTTAATACGAAGAATATCTCAATCATTGAAAATTGATAACCGTGGATCATAAAATTTTCTAAGAAGAATAGGTAGTCTATTATTGAGAGTTGCTCCTACTATTTAAATAATAATAGAGAACTGGGGATATGGATTAATAGCTTATTAGAAATCCATTTGTAGTCTGAAGGAGAAGGAATATGCAGAGCATAAGAATACCGTATGTGGAAAGCTAAGACTGTACAACCTTTTGACATAATTTTACACTGGAGCAAAAAACTGAATGAAAAACCAATCTGTCGTAAGATAGTGAGAGACGCAAATACTAAACTGACAAGCTATGGTATATAAATAATTGTTTTAGTAAAATCTCATTTCTATAGAGTTCATAGGTTTCTACTACGGTACTCGTTTACACCACGATAATCTAATAGATGAATCATTTTTTTAAATCGTAAAAAGTTCAAAGTTAATAAAACTTTATATTAATTTTGAATAAAAATGACTTGCCAATGTGTTCAACAATAATTTCAAATCGTTTTCATCTAATAAGTACATTATATCCATAACATTACCTTTACAACTTTATCAGAAAACTGAACGAGAAAACAGTCAAGTCTTTGAATGAGTCATTCACTTACTTGGGCCTACTAAACTTTAGGTCTATTATAAATGTTTTCGAAAATTTTTACTTAATGAATTGTTACTCTGGTTTGAAAAGTTATTCACATGATACTGGAGTTTTATGTCAGGTCATTCAGGTCACAATTTATTGAGAGAGCTTCAAAAAACAAGTGTACGAGATAACAATATTCCTTGAAAGTAACATTGAAAGAAACAAATGTACGAGAAAACAATACTCCTTGAAAGTAACATTAGCTCAGAAAAACTAAGATGGATAATTTTTTCATACAGCGGTTATCAGTTTCATATTTTAGTTAGATCTTTAAAACTCGCTTCCAGTGAGACTAAAAAATAATTTTGGCAAATACTGTAGTAGGTATCTAAGTCGTTATACCTACAAGAGAAAATGAACATGTAGAATATGTACATTATTTGAGAAATATATAATGAAATAATTTGTCAGAGCCTATTAGAATGATTAGAAAATAGTTTCCGTTGGTACAATACTATCATAAAACTCTAGTAAACTGGCAAACTAGTGAAGAATCTCAGTTTATTCAATGGAGTGATTGATAGAAGACGAAACAAGCAAAATGAGTTTCTAATAAATGGATCTTACCGATAAATCCAACATTTTTTGTTAAATACGGTCAAAATAATAATATAATCCAAAATGTTGTATAGGGAAGATTTTGCTCTTTGAACGGTTGGATATTGCAATATCATTCAATAAGTTGGCTAGAAATAAAATTAGAAGTCTTGTTAATTTAACCATCATCTAACAAATTAGGAGTCCTACAATATATCATCCAATTCGATATATAAAAACTTCTACGACACAGAAGTGATAACTTGAACTCTGAACTAGTCTATTGCTTCAAGTATAGATGAATTCTCAAGTTGAAGTCAGCATATAAACTTACAAACTTGTCGAGTCTCCTCTCATATGCGGCATTTGGTGGATTCGAAGAGAGACATACTTCAGTTTTTACACTGGAATTTTCAGTAATGTGATATGCCTACCTAGAATTCAAAAGAGGAAACAATATTCATGAATTTAATTTTTTTCTAGTTAGCAGGTAACGGCTTAGTATATTCTTTCTGATGATGAAGATGATGATCTGTAGGTTCCCCTGTGATATTTATAACTGTGATACATCACAATAATTATCACTGTCACTACTACACAGAGGATAAACTTTGAATAATATTTTTTATTTATTCATCATAACGTATCTACAATTAGGAACTCAAGAAAAGTCACAACATTTACAAAATTGTCGAGTCCCTCAATTGCAATGAGTATGTGACAATACTAATAATCGATTTTAATCAAAAGAGTATCAAGTTTTCACTCAATTATAGCATGGAAACAATATACTTTATTAGTCTATTATTATAGAAGTAGCAACCCTGATTTGATCGATTAAATAAAAAGTGAACCTTTCATTGGTGAGCCTACAACCCTACATGCTGGAATCTCTCATTCGTAGCAAAAAATTAAAAGCTTTTCCCCATATGCTGTATTCACATTCAACTGGTAGCATTCTCCAGAAATAGCTTCAATCATTGCCATGGAACAATGCTGGCAGTTTGCAGTGAATCTCACTATGGAAGCCATTATTACGCTTTGAACTAGGCACTCTACGTAGGCCGTAGACCGCTCTCATAGAAATGCAGTGGGCCTATATGGTTTAGTATCAAATATATAGTAATATTGATCTATTGATGTGGCTTTCGCTCTATTGAACAGTAGCTTTTTGATTTTCAAATATGAAAGATTTTTCTATTTGCAGGTATATTTGGTCACACAGCCTACGCTCAGAATGATCACAAATAGGCATCTATAATATGGCAATTGAAATTAAAATAAAAAGGAAACATAATACTAGAATAATATAGAACGATTACAGTAGAGATTGTAAATTTGAATCACTAACTGAAATTGGAAAAAATCTTATACGGTTCCTCCTACTCTGTCTAAGAAGAGTCAATTTTAAAGAAGATTTTTTCAACAATTGTAGACAATATGGTTGTTGAGAAACAATGGTTTTACAGTCAGTTGAACTTTATTAACAAAGTGGAATTGACAACAGTAGATATTATTAAAATATTTGCGTATAGAATCACCTGATACGCAAAACAAGTTCACGATTAAATTTCAGGGTAGGCTTAATAGAAAGAGTTCACGATTAAAAGAGTAGGCTTAATATACAGAGTATAGTATAATCATAGCATGAAGATGGAGCATGATATAACTAAGAGATTCAGCAATGAAGAAGGTGAGGGCTATAGGTCAATCTGGATATAAACTAGACCACAGTTTTCAGGTACGAAAAACCCCAAGACAGATTTAGCCTTCTACAGTGAGATTCATTGCAATCTGACAGCTTTGTATGAATGGGATGAATATTGGTGTTGTTTATGAGGAACACTGACTGTTCCAAAAGGGAATCTCATAATAGAAAACTAATAAATATGGCTCAATAGTGATGTTCACTTCAAACTGTCAGCATCTCTTATCAGTAATATCAAAATGATCCCTATCCAAACAATACTGACACTTCAAATATCGAATCCGACCACTACATTCTCAGAATTCATAAGTAACCGCAATGAAAAAACGCGCAAGCAACAAGTTATCAGAAAGCTATAGAAAACAGATTATAGCTACAGAATATAGATTGGAGGAGGCGTGCAACAAATGGAAAATCGTCTTGGAGAAATTGGACTGAGAATTGAGAAATTGCTAGCTGCAATCATGAATCTCATGTATTACAATTTTATATCATAGAAGTCTATTATCAATAGATTGCACGTTTTGAATGAGATTTAGAATAGCAATTTCCAAATTTAGAATAGAAATTTACAAATTTACTATCATAATAACCAAATAAACAATCATGGAATTCAGCCTATCTATTTGACGTTAGAAGTTAATGGACTATTATTAACAAGTAGGTGTTAGTGTTATGCTCCACAAGGGTATGTGAAAAGCACAAATAGATAGATTAGTTTAATAGTTCAATGCTGATATTAAAAGGATTAACATCTGTAATAATTAGCAATGGAAAAATTATTTGATTGGGTTCTGTAACAAACTTTGTATCAAAATTAAATAAATTTGTTCAAATTAAAAGACAATTCCTTCCTTTATAAAAATAGTATTGAAGAATATATAGATAGAAGAAGAAGATAGAATAGAAGCCTTTGAATATACTATTTCATCTATGACCATCCAAGTAAGGGATCACAAACTGAAAACTTGACAAACTGGAAACTTGTCAAACTGGAAATATTGATGTATTGTAAACTAGAAGACATTAAAAATTGACGAATCGTAAACTTGACAAACTAAAACTTGACGTTCTGAAAATAGATCTATAATCATCCTCGATAAATTAAGAATCTTTGTGCAAAATCTCATGTTAATCCGTTCACTAGTTCAGACGTGACGATGCGTCAAACAGGTACCTATTTCGTATCGCGTACAGCGTACATGTTTCAGCCAATTCCTTCCTTTATAATAATCTATATAGATAGATGACACAACACCTAAAAGTAAACAACAATTGATATAGCATTAACAACACAAAAGCTTCTCAATAAACCAATGCTGATAGTTTCAAGTAAATGGATGTTATTATTCATTTATTTTATTTATTTCGATAGGGTTACTTTATAGCTTCATTATTATAATAGAATCTCGCTAGTGCACGCTGTATTTGTTTATTTTCTCCGATGACACGTGCGGTTTCGGGTATTTGATCCCATTATCAAGTGCAAACATCTTCAAAACCGTTTTCTCAGAATCTTGAATCTTTTACTATACACCTTGATATCGAACCATGACTTTATGGCCTGCTTGCTTCCATGACAGCTGCCATAAATTGCCAACTTGTGGCTGCAGCCATGTTGATCTTAGGTCACCAATTTATTTTGTGAAGCATATTTATCAAACACATCTATCTGACGGCTTCAGAACGGTCTTCACTACATCAATAGAAAGAGATTCCGCCCTTCCACATTTTTAGGCTTGCTCTTTTCTTGGTTATATTTCTTTTATTTCTCCAAAGTTCTTTATTTTTTCTTTACTATTCTCTCTTATCCTTATTTTCTATTCACTTTCTCTAGTATTCTTTTTATTTCTTTCTTGCTGTTCCCTGTTCTTGCTTATCTTTCTTTCTATTCTTAATTTTCCATTTTTTATTATTTTCAACATTCTTGCTCCTCTTTTTTCTATCCTCTCTTGTCTCTTAATATTACTATTTCTATTGCTCGTTTACAATTCTGGATTCTCATTTATGCATTTAATAATTTTTCTATGATTTTTTTGTCATTTTTATCATTATTCTATTTATTTATTTCTTCGCCAAATGTTCTCTTTCTTTTCTTTCTGAACTACCCTTTCCTCGACTGTATTCTCCTTCATATTCTGAAGTAAACCTCTTTCGTAAATATGTCACTACTTTTCATTCAACCCAACTTTGACTAAAGTGAATTTTACTATACAGTACTACATACAAGCTCTACAGAGAATCAATTACAGTATGTAGGTACCTACTCAAATATCATTATTATATTCTCAGTAGTTCGAAAATAGCTTGGAAGCGACCTGGTCCTAACATGGATCGTCACTTACGCTCATTGGTCAGCCATTATCAAGTACCATTTGTACGTAGACGTCGACTTCATCTCAAGTACAAGGTACTTTCATAAGGTGCTGCCACAAGTACAAGGTAAGCCTACATACGATGTTTGGCTACATCTTATGTTCAAATGACCTACCTCAACATACAAAGTTATTGACATGGATATTATTGGAGACGTTAATTAATTAGTTGATAGAAACAGTCTTCTAAGTCAACATCAACATCACAACATGCTGATCAAGTAATTGATACCCGAGTTGATTTCTACATGCTGTCAAATCTCTGTTTCTTTTTCTTCTTCCTCTCCCCTCCATCTCCTTTCTAGGAACTACCACTCACACATTACACATTGTTTAGTACTAAGTAGGCCTATTGATTCTGATAAATTATATAAAATATCGTTCTCAATTATTATAATCATACTATAGCAGGTAACCCGTGCTCCGCAAGGGTCAATTTTAAAACTTGACAAACTGAAAACTTGACATAATGAAATTTTGAAGAAATGAAAGTATGCCTATAATCATCCCCGTTTAATTGAGAATCTATTCATGCAGAATTTCAAGTTGATCAGTCCAGTAGTTCAGACGTTATGATACGTCAAACATAATTGTCCTATCCCGTACGTGTGTATAAGCCACTTCTTTCCTCTATTATAGTAAAGATTAAAAATTATAATATAACATTTATATTTCCACATTACATTCTAATCTCTGATTTGAAAATTACGTTTTTCGCTGAGGGAGATGCCTACATGAGCTCTAGGCTTGTGCGTGGGTAATGAGACGGATAGTGATGTGACCTGAGTGGACCAACCAATTTATGTGGTTCTGAACCACCGGTAGCCTACTCTGAGCATTATTTGAATGAATAAGCCATATTCGAATAAATCTCATTTCTTCTAGAATTTTGGATATTGGGTTACAAAATAGTTATAACTTATTTTTTATATTATATTAGTCAAAGAAGAATATTAAGATCATATTGAAAATTTCTGTGGATGAAACACATTATACAATATCATAATATTACAGTGCCAAAATTCACAGTACATTTCTGTCTTTGATTAGAAATAAACTTAGTGCCATATTCGAATAAGTTTGTCAGCATATGGGAAGCATTGATGTTATTTATAATGAATGCTGACATTTCAAATTGAAACTGACTATACTTGCATTTTGGATATTAGGTCACAAAACCGACATAACTTATATCACAGTCAGAAAGGAATTATTCAGTTCAGAAACGCGTCAGCTCATCATTGCGGATTGAGATGCAATCACCCAATAATCATCCCAACAAATCTGTCTTAATTACTTCCGCATCTAGCTTTGATCTCATTCAAATCCAATTAATATTTTTATTACTAACATCGAAATATTGAGCTGGTAATGTTTCTCTGTATGCATTACACACGCCCCAAATACAGTGCAGCTTGTTGCTACATATATTACAGCACAATATTCAAATTTGTCGTCGAAATCTCGCCAGTTTGTAAGAGAATGTATTTGAAGAATATCAAATCCTAAAATACGATTTGACTTTAGATGTATGAGTTTGTAGATTCCTCTTGGAATGCAGTTTACTCTTAGTAGGGTTTCACACCAAAGCTGGGCCGAGCCGAGCCGAGCGGAATCCGCGTGCGCGCTAACTATGCAGGATTTAGTCGGGAGCATTCAAATCAACGCCGGAACCGAACCGAGCAGATTTGTTCGGTCAGTTTAGTTTAGTTCGATCTTCCCACGTAGTGAGTTGCGCAGTATTTTGTATTTTTTGTATTACTGAGCGAATCGGCAGTGCGAACGCAGGCAGAATCCGCCCGGCTCGGCTCGGCCCAGCTTTGGTGTGAAATCAGCCTTGAGAAATGGCCTACTTTACTCCTTTACTCATTATTAAGGTCCTATAATATTGATGAAACATGAAAGCCCCATTATACAGGTGAATGTTACACTCCCCGATTATATATTATATTTAAAAAACGTGTTATCGGATGGGCACGTTAAAATGTCGGTCCCGGCTAAAGTATGACAGTCGTAAGGCCCATTGACGGCTAAAATTGTATATTCAGGCGAGGTGGGACCTTCCCGCAAGGGACTCCCCATCAACAAAAGGCATACGAATTTACTTTGTAAAAAAACAAATCTCATCAAGATTGCAGCTATTGTTAATTACTATTCAAACATTTTCATGAAACTGTTGAATATGATGATTTCAAGTAAAGATTGTAAAAGATTATGCCTCAATAAGATAGATTTTTCTTAACTATCTGAACATGAGCCATTATTTCCATAGAGTCATAATCAAGTTCAACATTATTCCATAAATTTTCACACATTCAAAACGAGTGTAAGGAATACACAGTGCTGAAACAATGAATGATTATTATTGGAGACTAATGCCTCATAGCCTACCGGTGCACTTCGATTAACTGTTTAATGAGCTCTTGGGATGAATTTCAAATTACACAGCGAACCCAATTTCAGGTGCAGATTTTGAAAGCGATTATTATGCACAAATTTGGCGATTTGGGCAATTCTATTTGAGTGATTTGAATAAAGCGATTGTCGGCTGGACAAGCATTCGGTTGGAAAGATAATAATTATTAGAGAGTTATTGTCAAAATTGTGACAGGTAGCAATCTAATGTGAGATGATATTGGGCTTGAAACAATGAGCTACATTGCTCTCAAGAATAGTAAATTTTATTAATACTTTTACTGATGAGTTTATTCAACATTCTTTTTGCCAACACATTTTATTTATTGATTAACATCATTAACAAAAATTACAACATATAGCGCCGGTTTCACAACAGCCGGTTAAATTACAACCGTGATTAACTCCACGAAAACCAAACAGAGAAGCCGTCCTTTCAAAAACGTCTTCTCTGATTGGTTCTCGTGAAATTAATCACGGCTGAAATTTAACCGACTGTTGTGCAACCGGGCCATAGAGGCTTACAGCATTATGTCAAAACAAGCCTCATTGAAAATTGATTGATCTGTTACACATACAGAACTAAATTAAATTTTACTATTTCTGTCTTCGCTATGAGCAAGTAGGTGGAGGGGATTTTTAAAATGTTGGAAACTTTCGAAGCGGAGATTTTGTTCCAAAAACAAAGTTATTTTTAGGCTATTTAATACAGACAAGAATATGGCATCTGCATTGAACGTTTCTAATATTGTATTATAATGTTTTTGTTTCTGAGAGTGATACCGATATGAGACTTGTGCGTGAGAGATGAGGCGGATGATGATGAGAGATTGGTGAACCTACAGTTTTAGATGGGTTCCAGACGATTTTTCAACTCATGAATCATTTTCAGAAGAGTTGACTCAAGTGACCACCCTTCCAATGGGAATGGTATGATTCTCAGCTTATCTAAGCAACAGCTTATCAGCGCAGAACACTCAGTCAACCCGCTTCTCTTCAGATTCCCTTAAAATTAACCTTATATTAATTGCTTGATAAAACAATTATTGTAATAGTAATTGCTGCTTCACTTCACTTCAAGCAGAATCCTTCGTTTTGTATGATTTAATCATGGAGCTGTGAAAAACCTCTATTAAATGAATAGTTTTTCATTAATTACCTACTTTAAACCTCGATAAGCAAACTTCTCCATCAGGAATACCGCCATAAAACATTGTTTCCTGATTATATTGGTTATCCTTATCCTAGAATTATGACTGAGCCTTCTGAGTAATTATGAAATTTTTTTGAGGATTATGAGTAAACCTTTATTAGAAGGATAGTGGTACAGTAATCACGCCGATTAGGTAATACTCGATAACTCAACCTCTTCCACACGATTATCTCAAAAAGACGATTTTTTGTTTATGATCTTTTGAAATTAGTCTCAGGTAGCCTACGACCGTGCAACTAGCCTAGCTATGTAAACACAATCGATCCATCCAGAATTGTTAATATCAGACGGACTACCCAATTTCAGTTGGAAGGCAATTAATGTGAATGTGATATATGAGGCAAGTTTATACAATACCTAACTCACGCCTCACGTTTTCCTCATCCTTCTACTCCTCCACCTCACACTCCTCCTACTTCTACTATTCCTCCTCCTCCTCCTTTTTCTTCTTCTTCTCTCACTTCTTCTTCTTCTCCTCCTCCTCTTACTTCTTCTTCTTTCTCTTCTTTTTTCTCCTTCTTCTCTCTCTCTTCTTCTTCTTCTTCTACTTCTTCTTTTTCTTCTCCTTCTTCGTCTCTCTCTACTCTTCTTCTCTCTCTACTCCTCCTCCTCATCCTTCTCCTTCTTCTTCTCCTCCTCATCCTTTTCATCCTTCTCCTCCTCCAACTCTACCTTCTCCTGCTCAGCCTCAAACTTCATCTCCTCTTCTTCCTACTACTCTTCCAACACCACCATCTTCACTTTCTCTTCCTCCTCCTCTTCCACCACCTCCTTCTCCACCAACTCTATCATCACCTCCTCCTCTTCATCCTTCTCTACTACCACCTCCTCCTCCTTCTCCTTCTCTACCACCATCGCTTCCTCCTACCCTCCTCCTTGTCCTACACCTTGCAACCCCACACCCCACGTCAGATAACACTGAGTGAATCAGTTAACGAAGAAATGTGCAGATCTGTTACTGCAACCTCTCCCCCCCCCCTCGATGGTGAACGGCGATTTGTTATCCAGGGCAGAGGGCAGATCTTGTCTTGTTTGACTGGCAGCCCTGTTATTACCTGCCAGCATACGCTATGTTTATATTACCGTTTTATCGGTATTGAAGACACTGGCGGTGAAAAAAGTACACAAGTTATTGGATTATTAGGCTTACTTGATAATGTGGATATTAGACATTGCAAAAATGACGATATGCAAACATATTTCACGTGATCAATTCAAATAAACATAATAGTTGTTGTTATTACATTCTAAATTGATTGTTATCGTATTCTATTCTAGCAGGTAACCCGTGATCCACAAGGGTCTAATTTGAAACTTAACAAATGAAAACTTGTCCTACTAAAATCTTTAAGAATTTAAAATAGGCCTATAATCATCCCCGTTCAATTGAGAATCTATATGCAAAATTTTAAGTTAATCAGTCCTGTAGTTTAAACGTGATGATGCGTCATTCGTGAATTTCCTATCCCTATAAACCAATTCTTCCCTTCATCATATTATAGAAGTTGCATATGTTTTAAACATTGTATTATATTTCTTACATAAAAATCTGGTGTGGTACACTCACACAACTTTCCTTGCTCATTGAACTGTAAGCCTCATTCTTAAACGAGAATAACATAATGACGATTGGCGGCAAAATATTTGCAACTACGATCAGACTACTGTATATGTGTATAATTGTTTTCAGAGTACTTTTTCCTTTGTGTAAATTTTGAAATTCGATGATTTTTTCAAAAGTCGTCAAAACAGCTGTTCCACCTACACATGAAATATCTCGACTATGACTGTGTTCTTTTTATAAACTGCTCTCCCTACCTACCTCATGCACGAGGAGGTTAAAAAGTCCATTTCTCAAGGATGGGGTGGACCCCCCATTAGTTTCCCAGGGAAAAGACTCATGCCAGTTGATAAAGCCTATAAATAACTATACAGGATATGAATTTGAAAAAAATCGGTCAAGTCATTTTTGAGAAAATCGTGAAAACATGGATTTTTAGTAATTATCTGCCATTTTTCTCAAGAATATTACGGAGCTCCTGCAATTTTCTCAGAAATGAGACTCATGTCATTTGATAGGGCTTTCGAATCTATGGCATAAATTTGAAGAAAATCGGTGAAGCCGTTTTCGAGAAAAACGTGAAAAACATGGTTTTTTAGTAATTATCCGCCATTTTTTCCGTCATCTTGAATTGAATTTTATTGAATTTCTTATTGTCGGATCCTCATGGTATAAGGACCTCAAGTTTAAAATTTCAAGTCAATCGGTTAATTAGGAATGGAGTTATCGTGTTCACAGACATACATACATACACACACACATACACACATATACACACACAGACCAACACCCAAAAATCATGTTTTTGGACTCAGGGGACCTTGAAATGTATAGAAAACTTGAAATTAGGGTACCTTAATTTTTTTTGGAAAGCAATACTTTCCTTACCTACCTGGTAATAGGGCAAGGAAAGTAAAAAGAGTGAACAGCTCGTATCTGCCCAAAGAACTTTTATTAGCGGATAAATTCTTCCTAATTTAAAAAGTAAACGTGTGAAATAAATTTGGCAGGATCATTACCGGTATTCAATCTAGTAGAAAAATACCATATTATTATTAGCCGTACTTCTTGCAAAGTGGATACGGATTAATATTATTGCACTCGATTTTGGTGATGCTTATCTTGTTTGCCTTCTAGATTTCATTTGTTGGTAAATTCACATTCGCTTCTTAGCAATATCTTGTTTGAGTCTTGGCGATTTTGCCTATGGAAGAAATTTTTCAAACATTATTTCTCGCTCTAAAGTCATCATAACTGATAATCATCTTTGGTAATTTTAGCCAGAAATTGTACTTTCTCAACATTCTCTATCCATTCCTTTACTGGCTAGAGAAGCTATATATATTGAGAACATTATCTTTGCGATTCAAAGAGATCTAAGGCTTTCAAATTTTGTCATGACTATTATTTTTCACATATTCCAACATCGCAGTCCATAATTGATTAAAAAAATTCAATAACTTTTTGTTTCTTTCAATTCAAAGAAGGAGCTTGGTAAAGCAACTATGGAAATCGATAGCTTACAACGATTTTCAGAATTATTCAAGTTTCATTCAACAGATGAATATTAATCCTTCTCCTTCTACAGGAGTATTAACTGAATCTGCTTTAATTAATAAGACATGTTCTTCATCCCCAATCGCTTTTGATTTATACAAATTGAGTCAAAGAACATTAGCCTCTTTCTGAACAGGAGGACCATGCTCTTATTGAGAAACTCACAAATAGTCATAAATGGAACCATAACATGCATAGCAATCAAGGAATTAGAAGTGATCTAGATTTTTATGATACAGTATTTGATTGACACACATGTAATCAATTAAGGTTGGATTACTGAATGATACTGACTAGGTTTCAATGAAAAAGCTTAGTCCAATTAATGGAAGCTTAGTGTGGGTGGAATAAAAACCAATGAAAAAGTAAATTATTACAATCTTTGAAAAGCAGATATAGACTATTGAAGTGACTAATAGATTTTATCAGATACACTTTAAGGTAAAATGTTTAAAAATATGAAAATAATTGCTGCAACATTGTAGCTCTATTAGTCTGAGAAATCATGGATTAAATTTGTAGCCCTTTACCTGAGCTTATCTAACTAGGTCACAGGATTCTTTTACTGAGGTTAAAGCTCACACAAGCGCTAATGGAAGGCATTATGATGAAATTTGAATTGGCTCCACTTTTAGGTGAGTTCCGAACAACCGAGAAATGACTGTTGGGTAGTGTTACCTAACACGAACACTGTTGTAGTGTTAGCAATCACCCCTCCAACGGGAGTACCGAATCTAGGTACTACTATATATCACCTTCCTGTGGTTGGAGGTTAAAAATATCAATCAAATCAAATTATTTATTCACTCGAAATTATACAAAACATTCACAAAAAACAGAACGACAAGCTGCAAGTGAACAAGATACTACTTACAAAAAATACAGTAAGTTAATGGAAATTGTTCGCGAATACGAGTCCGATACAAAGTGTTATAAATAAGACTATATAGTTTAAATTATCATTCAATATGGATGAATAATATATAGTAGGTGTGGATGTAATAGATTAATCTTCACTGTTCACAAAGTTTAACACAAAAAGATTGAGCTGACAAATTGAGCCTAACTTCCGGATCAAAACAATCAATACCAATGCTTTGCAATGAATCCATCAAAAATCAACAGTCAACATCCATCATTTTCAACCGAATCCGCCTCATACATTGTCTACGGTGAGGTTCACGTTGAACTGTCAGCATTTATTGAATGAGAAGCACTAATGCTATTAACAAGGAATGCTGACAGTTGAAAGTGTGTTTCACTATACACGTGACTTCACCTGTTTGTGTTAATATGGGAGACGAGATCAATCATCATTCGTGCTGATAAATTGTTGGGAATCGGTATTGCTTTTTTTGGAAATTGAAATAGTATCTTTTGTGTTTTGTGTGTCAGGTCTTGTGGGAGGAAGCAGTAGCAGCAATTTCCAGTACCAACCTTGGCAGGACTACGCTACAGCACCCGAATATGTGTCGCAAATACAGATGAAACGAGCGGTGAGTTGGCAAAACTGATAATAGAAGATATTGTTCTCGTCATTGTGGATAACCTTTTCTTGAAATTTACTAATCATGTTCTGTAAGGCTAGTTACACACACATAGATTTTTGGACGTACAATTTTTTGCCGTATTTATAAATTCTATTAAACAGATGATGTCAGCAGATGATATTTGTCAAGTTCCGTTTAATCTGATAAAATTCATAAGGACGGCAAAAAATCGTACGTCCAAAAATCTATGTGTGTGTAACAGGTAGCTGGTAGGATACTGGTGGGGTACTACTGTGCTAGCTATTGTGGTGAAATTCAGTCCAAACTGCCAGCATTTTTTTAATGACAAGCGCTGGCGTTATTTTTAAGGTATATGCTTACCTACTGTTTGAAATGGAGTGAATCTAACAATAATGGTACCGTTTGAAGTTAGTGATCTAACGTGAATCTTATTGATTGGACTTTTTACTTAAAATATTGTCCCTAATTAATGTATAAATAAATAATAATTTAGTTGTTTTTAAGCACAATAATAATTTCAAATTGGTATTGAATGAATGTGATCTCCTCCTCCATCTAATTCTACTTCTGTTCTTCTTCTTTTCGATATTCATTCTTTTTCTTCTTCTTTGCGCCTCCTCCACTTCCACCTGAGCTTCTTATTCCTACTCCACTTTCTCCTCCATCTACTCCAATTCCTCTTCCTCCTCCTTCTCGTCCTGCAACCAGATTCTTCTCATATCCTGCTTCTTTCTTCTTCTTCTATTCAAAACATTCTCATCTTTCTTATTTTCCGGTACCTTTTTGTTTATACCATATTATTTCTACTTCTATCCTCTTTCTCCTCTCATTACTTTAGTGTTCCTCTCTTCTTCTTTTTCTCCTGTCTTTTTCTTCTTCTTTTCTATCATCATAATCATCATCATCATCATCATCTTCTTCTTCTTTTTCTTCTTCTTCTTCTTCTCCGTTCCTTCTCCCTTTTCTTCTTCTTTTTCTTCATCTTTTTATTTAGCAATCTAGTTGCAAAGTTTCAGTGAGATTATCATGTAGTTTTTAATTACTCTTAGTAACAGCTCCAGAGTTATCAGAAGGAACTCTACAGTTAGTAATACTGTAGCATAACTCTCAATAGCCTACTGTAGTTACATTTCGAACAGCTTCGATTGCATGCATGTGTGGGGAAACTTAAATAGAGAAGTGAAGTCTACTACAGCACAACATAAGCCGCCATTGCTGAAGGCTGCTGCTGAAGGCTGCTGCAACAGTCTGTTGATGGGATTATAGTGAGATTATACACTTTCAACTGTCAGCATGTCATTTAGTGAATGCTTCCCATTCAGCAGATGCTGACAGTTTAAAGTGAATCGATTGGAATGTGTGCCATGGGGCCGATGGGCGATTGCTCCAACCCCAGTTAGCATTGTGTCACGTTCGCTATAAGTACTCGGCCAAATTTGCATGTCACATTATAGTGTAGAGTAGGATGATACACTAGTAGTTCTGTGAACAGTAGACCTCACGCAGTATTCTCATCCACAAATACCTGATTGAAACTATATAGACCTTATGGAAATACAGCAATAGACTGGCTTCTCCACACATCTGTGTAATCACTTGTTAGCTGATTTATGATGAATAATTCCATAGTCTGATTTTTACTCTTATATTGGCGTATGAAGGTGGCTCCTTTTTCCTTTTATATTATCCTTGAAATGCAAAATTTCCAAAAACCTCGTATATACGTCGACGCGCAATTAAAAAAGGAACATACCTGTCAAATTCCATGAAAATCTATTACCGCGTTTCGCCGTAAATGCGCAACATAAAAACATTTAAACATTAAGAGAAATGCCAAACCGTCGACTTGAATCTTAGACCTCACTTCGTTCGGTCAAATATATGCCAAGGAATGGCAATCAAATTACCCATGATTATGTTCTAGAGGTAGGCTAGAAATAAAGAAAAGCAGTAGAGTAAATAGAAGATGAAATAAATAAAATAGATTAGATAAATAAAATAAAATAAGTGAAGTAAATGGAAGAAGTAAAGTAAAATACGATAAGTAGAGTCATTGAAAGGGGTTCTAATTTATCGTGCGCTAAAAAGTCTGTAAAGTGTTGAACTAAACTCCAAAAAAATCCACATGTCTTATTGCAATAATCAACTATATTACTAACAATGACCACGCAACTAGTCAAAGTGGCCATATAATTTCCAAAACTGTAGAATGAATGAAAAACGGAATTTATGATGGAAATAGATTATTTATTTATTATTTATCTTGATTGAACTTATTGTTTTAAGCACAACCAACTAAACTAAAATGCAATGCAACTAAAACCAACCAACTCAGAGAATGCAATACAACTCATTCTAACTCACTCAATACAAGACACATGTCAACGCAAATCAACTCACTAAAATAGACCAATAGAAGTCCAAAAGCAGAGAACTGAACTAATCATGAACTAACCGATGAGAGAGCGGATATTTTCTAGTTTTCAAGTCAGCCTATAGTATAAATAAAAATATAAATCTCAGTACCCTTTCAAATTATTTTGTCACAAGATGTTTTGGACATTAAAGCCATTTTCAAGTCAAAGCTATTTTAAATGGCTTCAATGTCCGAAATTAAAAATGATAACAAAATAATTTTAAAGGGTACTGAGATTTATATTATTTTTTATTCATATTAAAAGTAGCCCTAAAGAAGAAAGACAGCCTATAGTAGTTCAGAAATAGAAACATCAGAAGCTAACCACAAGATAGCATACTGGAGTAGGCTTAGGGTGAGTTTCACCAAATTCACGTTAACGCTTCGTTTAGTAATCTCCAATTAATTCTAACTGTTGACTTTAACAAAAGATTAAGAAATTTGATTTCACCAACGACAACTAATGCTACGTTACTAAACGAGAGATTAGAGTGGATCGTTTAAAAATCAGTCAATATTACAATATTAGTAGAGAATTAGATGATTGAATAAATCATGAGTTGGCCAATGAGAGAGCAAAGATTGCAGTTTCTCAGCCAATGAGAGTCCAGAAACTCAACCTCAAACAAATCACAAGCTGACCTTACTGGTGAACAGAGATCTTATGGTTTTAAAGTTAGCCAATGGTGCCTAGTTATGGAACCGAAACTTTTACCAATCACGAGCTAGCCAATGAGAGAGCAGAAATTCTGTAGGTGAAAAATCAGTAAATGAGAGTCCAGAAACTGAAACTTCAACCAATCACGAGCTAACTGATAAAAAACAGACAAATTGCAGGTTCAAAAACATCAAATGATAGAACAAAAGCCAAAAATTTATAAAACAAAATTCACAATGAAAGAGCCGAAATTTTTTAGGATAAAATTTAGCTTTTATAGAGATTGAACTTATTGCAATGTGAAAACTCTGAAAGCTACAGAGTTTTCCCATTTCTAATTTTCTGCCTTTAATGTGAAACAATATAGGCAGGGAAGAATCAGGACCGAATCATACGTGTAGGAAAATCAATGCCAATTTATTGTCTCGTCTTTTCTCAAGTAGCAACCTACTATAGTACGATTCACTCAAACTGTCAGCATTGGGCGAATGGAAAGCTTTGATGTTATTCATAACAGCAATACTGACAGATTTATGAGAATTTCACTACAGCATCAGAAATTGGAAGTCGGAATTTTGCATAACGACGACGAGTGAATTCAATAAAGGAGTCATTGAGTTTACTGTAGCAGTTATTGAGTTTTATTGAGTTTATTCCAGAGAGTATAGAATGAAATGTTACACTCTATACTTTCTTATATCCTGTACCAAACTGCTTAAGAGACTTGATATAAATTGCTATGCTAGCATAATTATCTCTCATCCAATTTAGATGTTATAGTGTGAAATTGTAGTTAGTTAGTCTCAACTCTCAGTTTACGAGAACAATCTTGTACTCTATTTTGCATTCAATATTGAAGCTAAAATATGCGGTATATTCAAGCTTGACACAACTTGAAGAGAATTTACATCTATAATCTGAGATCTAGATAACATGAAACTGCTCTACCTACAGTACGATCAACTTACTGTCAGCATTTCTCTTATAAATAACAACAAAACATCCCATACAACCAATTTACAGTTTTTAAAGGTAATCACATTATAGTCGCACATCTTTCTATAAAATGAGCGGTTTTCTGATAGATAAAAAGTCATCATTCATGCATATTGAATCTATTTTGCTAGGGGTGATGCTCACCTAAGCCGAAGACTTTTTCATGCATGTGTAATGTGATGAATTGATAGTGAAACAGGTGTTTTTTTTTCTATTCATAATCACACTAAATATTTCTTTCTTTTCTAATCACACTATAATATATTCATTCAGGGAGCTTTAAAATTAGTGAGCAGACAACAAAGGTTCCAAAATATCCTAGAATTGTTTTCCGTGTTTACTATTTATACATTTCATCATGCCGTGTTTACTATTCATACATTTCATCATGCCAACAAACTATAGAATCCTGAACATTCTTCGATTCGGAGAACTAAAGCGCCAAATCGTCTACTTGAACCAACTTCTGTTATTGATTATTTTCGTCAAGTGCAATAAGTCTCAAAATTACAGATTTGCTGACATGGCATTGTTGAACAAGCCGACTGCACTCGCGTTGAATTCCTTTCTAAACGTTTCTCACGGAGAGAAAGCATTCTCCTTTGTACTGCTCTTCTTTTGTCTCCCAGCTTCGGTCTCCTCTCCCCACTATTCATGCATTTCAATGAGAGTGCACAAGCAGTCCATTGATTACTTACACACATCAGTAATAGTATGCATTCTGCCAATCATCTATATGAATTCCTGATTATGTCTCGCGGAAAATTAAGGTCTCTACCTCTCCCATAGATCGACGATGTTCAAATATTAATTACGTACCTACAAGTTTCAAGTCAAAGCTATTTTAAATGGCTTCAATGTCCGAAATTTAAAAAATGATAACAAAATAATTTTAAAGGGTACTGAGATTTATATTATTTTTTATTCATATTAAAAGTAGCCCTAAAGAAGAAAGACAGCCTATAGTAGTTCAGAAATAGAAACATCAGAAGCTAACCACAAGATAGCATACTGGAGTAGGCTTAGGGTGAGTTTCACCAAATTCACGTTAACGCTTCGTTTAGTAATCTCCAATTAATTCTAACTGTTGACTTTAACAAAAGATTAAGAAATTTGATTTCACCAACGACAACTAATGCTACGTTACTAAACGAGAGATTAGAGTGGAAATATTAGTAGAGAATTAGATGATTGAATAAATCATGAGTTGGCCAATGAGAGAGCAAAGATTGCAGTTTCTCAGCCAATGAGAGTCCAGAAACTCAACCTCAAACAAATCACAAGCTGACCTTACTGGTGAACAGAGATCTTATGGTTTTAAAGTTAGCCAATGGTGCCTAGTTATGGAACCGAAACTTTTACCAATCACGAGCTAGCCAATGAGAGAGCAGAAATTCTGTAGGTGAAAAATCAGTAAATGAGAGTCCAGAAACTGAAACTCAACCAATCACGAGCTAACTGATAAAAAACAGACAAATTGCAGGTTCAAAAACATCAAATGATAGAACAAAAGCCAAAAATTTATAAAACAAAATTCACAATGAAAGAGCCGAAATTTTTTAGGATAAAATTTAGCTTTTATAGAGATTGAACTTATTGCAATGTGAAAACTCTGAAAGCTACAGAGTTTTCCCATTTCTAATTTTCTGCCTTTAATGTGAAACAATATAGGCAGGGCCGAATCATACGTGTAGGAAAATCAATGCCAATTTATTGTCTCGTCTTTTCTCAAGTAGCAACCTACTATAGTACGATTCACTCAAGCTGTCAGCATTGGGCGAATGGAAAGCTTTGATGTTATTCATAACAGCAATACTGACAGATTTATGAGAATTTCACTACAGCATCAGAAATTGGAAGTCGGAATTTTGCATAACGACGACGAGTGAATTCAATAAAGGAGTCATTGAGTTTACTGTAGCAGAAAGCAGTATTTATTGAGTTTATTCCAGAGAGTATAGAATGAAATGTTACACTCTATACTTTCTTATATCCTGTACCAAACTGCTTAAGAGACTTGATATAAATTGCTATGCTAGCATAATTATCTCTCATCCAATTTAGATGTTATAGTGTGAAATTGTAGTTAGTTATTCTCAACTCTCAGTTTACGAGAATAATCTTGTACTCTATTTTGCATTCAATATAGAAGCTAAAATATGCGGTATATTCAAGCTTGACACAACTTGAAGAGAAATTTACATCTATAATCTGAGATCTAGATAACATGAAACTGCTCTACCTACAGTACGATCAACTTACTGTCAGCATTTCTCTTATAAATAACAACAAAACATCCCATACAACCAATTTACAGTTTTTAAAGGTAATCACATTATAGTCGCACATCTTTCTATAAAATGAGCGGTTTTCTGATAGATAAAAAGTCATCATTCATGCATTTTTAATCTATTTTGCTAGGGGTGATGCTCACCTGAGCCGAAGACTTTTTCATGCATGTGTAATGTGATGAATTGATAGTGAAACAGGTGTTTTTTTTTTATTCAAAATCACACTAAATAATTTCTTTCTTTTCTAATCACACTATAATATTCAGGGAACTTTAAAATTAGTGAGCAGACAACAAAGGTTCCAAAATATCCTAGAA
Source organism: Nilaparvata lugens (assembly GCF_014356525.2). Lineage (NCBI taxonomy): Eukaryota > Metazoa > Arthropoda > Insecta > Hemiptera > Delphacidae > Nilaparvata > Nilaparvata lugens. Next base: position 43,883,128 of record NC_052510.1, on the reverse strand, counting down.
TTGTTTTCCGTGTTTACTATTTATACATTTCATCATGCCGTGTTTACTATTTATACATTTCATCATGCCAACAAAATATAGAATCCTGAACATTCTTCGATTCGGAGAACTAAAGCGCCAAATCGTCTACTTGAACCAACTTCTGTTATTGATTATTTTCGTCAAGTGCAATAAGTCTCAAAATTACAGATTTGCTGACATGGCATTGTTGAACAAGCCGACTGCACTCGCGTTGAATTCTTTTGTCTCCCAGCTTCGGTCTCCTCTCCCCACTATTCATGCATTTCAATGAGAGTGCACAAGCAGTCCATTGATTACTTACACACATCAGTAATAGTATGCATTCTGCCAATCATCTATATGAATTCCTGATTATGTCTCGAGGAAAATTAAGGTCTCTACCTCTCCCATAGATCGACGATGTTCAAATATTAATTACGTACAAGTTTCAAGGAAATACTCATGCAGGGAATAAATTTATTCCAGAATTGATCGGTCTCAAATGCTGATTAAATCCACAGATCACCACGTAAAAATATCTTGTTTTTGAGAATGTTCTGAATAACGTTCCTCTTTTTTGAGTTTGTAAAGGATGAAAATCAATAAATTTATTAATAATTTATTAAAATCACAATACTCTATCTATAAAAAGATTAATAATTTATTAAAAATGTATTAAAAATTTATTAAAATCACAATATTCTATCTATAAAAAGATTCATGTTCTCACTGACTTTTATAATAACAAAAATCCCACTATAGGTACATAAATGGCTATTTAAATATTTGAGCAAATCTTATAAAATTAAAGGGATGCACTGAGAGAAACAACCCTTGAAGGAAATTGTTCTAGCAAGTCCTGCATTTATAATAAAAGTATTCATTCAGACTTCAAAATTGGAAATATATTCATAAAGTGAGATCTTTCAAGAAATGTTACTATCCATGATATCTATTTGTAGAATAGATTTGGGCTGGGCCTGTTGCTCTCACCCAGACATATCTGTATGAACATTAATCATATTGATAAATGAAATTATCATTATAATATAGCAATTATTGACAATTGGAAATGTGTGATCTTTGATAAATTGATTATAATAATTATTAACAATTGACAATTTATTATGTTTCAGTCAAATTTGGGAAGTCGGGTAAGTAGAGACGATTCAATTTTGTTATTGATTATGAGGAAGTTAAATGTTGAAGTAAATAGTTGAAGTAAAATAATGTTGAAATAAATTGTTATTATGAGATTCACTTTAAAATGTAAGCCTTTTTTGGTTGAGAAGCATAGATTGTTGTATTTTTAATTTTTCATATTTTATTATGGTTTTTACCTATAAAAATATAGCATTCAGTATAGGTTATATCTTTAATTTAATATTTTACAGTCTAACACAGGTCGAATATGGAATAAATTACTATTTGATGTAATCGAAATCTTTTACCAAATATATATTTTTTATTTTATTTATTTATTCAGAATTATACAACGTATAGAAAAGTACCACATATATTATCCTTTTTGACTAGGTAATAAGGCCCATAGGTCCCTATCCTGAAATCCAAAGTGGAATTTGAGTAGACTGCTTGGAAATTTTAAAAGTTTGGAAATAGGCTACTGAATTTTGAAACAAAGAAAAGCCTCTGAGAGCAGGTGGATGCATAACATTGAATGCAATAATCATTCTCTCAACACGCAGAATATATGGAAAAGAGTCAGAAACAATAATTAATCTCAGAAAGATTAATGGAAACGGACCCACAACATTTTTCCATTCCAGTTAAGTGCAGGCAGTTTTTATGCATTGTTCTGATCATCTCATTCTCATCATCAGGAAAAAGAATACTTAGGACTACTCACACTGTTACAGTGTGATTCACTTCCAACTTCCAGCATTGTATAAATGGCAAGGATTGTCATGACAGTTCACAATGGATCTGACTATATTTGCGATGGACTTTATGCTTTTGCGCCTCCTACCTGTATGACGCTTTCCAAGCGTTGAATAATAATTTCTGATTGGAAAACAATCACTAGTGCGGCCCAAAGGGACTAACGACAATACCATTAACAGTTCGCGACTCGAATCCCCAAACCCAACTTCAAACCTGTTTACATTCATGACTGTAAATCTATTAACCTTGCTTTGCATCAAAACTAATCTCTATAGTCTAATAGGTGGACTACTGTAACAGGTTCAAGTGTTGAAAATTTGTATTTTGAATAAAACGAATTGAAATTGTCACGACTATGCATTGATAAACTAGTTCCAGTTGTCACACCATTATAAATCTTTTGTAAACTGAAGCTTGAACATGGATCAGCTTTTGTAATGAAGAAAGGGCGAGAGGAGCATCAGCAACTGGCGTGCCTTGTCTCAGCCAATGGCAGATCTTGATAGGATAACCAACTACCAATCATTTGGCTCTATCAATTTTAGTGTACTAGAGATTAATAATGGTGCTGCAGCCGAAACTATATACTAAAAATGTTTATACATAGTTGTGACAATTGTTTCGAATAATTTTATTCAATATTATCAGGTAACCCGTGTTCCGCAAGGGTCTAATTGAAAACTTGACAAAATGAAAAATCGACGTATTGAAAACTTGAAGAATTGAAAATAGGCCTATAACCATCCTCGGTAAATTAAAGATCTATATGCAAAATTTCAAGTTAATCAGTCCATTAGTTCAGACTTGATGATGCGTCATTCGTAAATTTCCTATCCCGTACGTGTATAAGCCAATTCTTTTTTATTATATTATATATGATTACATCTACCACAAAATCACATTTAAAAAGCAGAAGGTTGAAACTATAATTTTCAAGCGACTATTTACTACCGACTAGCGTTTTCGACTATCAACAATACAGATATTTCAATGTTCAAATCAGTATTACAATGTATGATGTCAAGTTACCTTGAATAAAGATTAGTACTTATTACTGGCATTACACCTTATTAATAAGATTCAAAGTCTAATTGCATTTTTCGTTGTATCAACAACTATTTAAGCTCCAAGAATTCTCTTCTAGAAAATCTGATAGCCTGTCAATACTAAATTTTTTCAGTAATAATTCATCTAAATCTAGAAAAAATATAGATTTATGCTATAAGTTACAGCAACACAAACGTATTAGTATCAATATCAACCCATTTATGCATTGTTCTGATCATCTCATTCTCATCATCAGGAAAAAGAATACTTAGGACTACTCACACTGTTACAGTGTGATTCACTTCCAACTTCCAGCATTGTATAAATGGCAAGGATTGTCATGACAGTTCACAATGGATCTGACTATATTTGCGATGGACTTTATGCTTTTGCGCCTCCTACCTGTATGACGCTTTCCAAGCGTTGAATAATAATTTCTGATTGGAAAACAATCACTAGAGCGGCCCAAAGGGACTAACGACAATACCATTAACAGTTCGCGACTCGAATCCCCAAACCCAACTTCAAACCCGTTTACATTCATGACTGTAAATCTATTAACCTTGCTTTGCATCAAAACTAATCTCTATAGTCTAATAGGTGGACTACTGTAACAGGTTCAAGTGTTGAAAATTTGTATTTTGAATAAAACGAATTGAAATTGTCACAACTATGCATTGATAAACTAGTTTCAGTTGCCACACCATTATAAATCTTTTGTAAACTGAAGCTTGAACATGGATCAGCTTTTGTAATGAAGAAAGGGCGAGAGGAGCATCAGCAACTGGCGTGCCTTGTCTCAGCCAATGGCAGATCTTGGTAGGATAACCAACTACCAATCATATGGCTCTATATACACTACCAATTTTAGTGTACTAGAGATTAATAATGGTGCTGCAGCCGAAACTATATACAAAAAATGTTTATACATAGTTGTGACAATTGTTTCGAATAATTTTATTCAATATTATCAGGTAACCCGTGTTCCGCAAGGGTCTAATTGAAAACTTGACAAAATGAAAAATCGACGTATTGAAAACTTGAAGAATTGAAAATAGGCCTATAACCATCCTCGGTAAAAGATCTATATGCAAAATTTCAAGTTAATCAGTCCATTAGTTCAGACTTGATGATGCGTCATTCGTAAATTTCCTATCCCGTACGTGTATAAGCCAATTCTTTTTTATTATATTATATATGATTACATCTACCACAAAATCACATTTAAAAAGCAGAAGGTTGAAACTATAATTTTCAAGCGACTATTAACTACCGACTAGCGTTTTCGACTATCAACAATACAGATATTTCAATGTTCAAATCAGTATTACAATGTATGATGTCAAGTTACCTTGAATAAAGATTAGTACTTATTACTGGCATTACACCTTATTAATAAGATTCAAAGTCTAATTGCATTTTTCGTTGTATCAACAACTATTTAAGCTCCAAGAATTCTATTCTAGAAAATCTGATAGCCTGTCAATAATGAATTTTTTTCAGTAATAATTCATCTAAATCTAGAAAAAATATATAGATTTATGCTATAAGTTACAGCAACACAAACGTATTAGTATCAATATCAACCCATTTATACATTGGTCACATACAGATCTGTCACATCTACAGCGATTTAGGACAATGCGTTTGAAATTTCTTCTAATAATAATAACATTATAAAATAAATACACATTAATAACCCCGTTGAGATAATACATATTTTATGAATGTAACTGATGACGTAAATGCTGCTTTCGTTCCCTAGAAATAACATAATTTTGGTACTTGGATAATCAGGTTATTGATGATAGTGTTTGTGTGGTTGGTTGATGGTAGTGCTTTTCACAAGCCATTAGGTAACACGAACACTATTTAAGAGCTGTCACCAATCATACCTCGTCAATGTGAAGCAGTGTTGTAATGAAATAAAGAACAGCTAATGATCACTATCGCAAGTTTCACTTCAAATTATCAGTATTATTTGAATGGGAACACGTGATGCTATTTACAGTGAATTGTGACTTGGTTACAGTGTACAGTGAATCTCACTACATATTATGTATGCAGCTCTGATATATATTTACTCTGACGTGTTTAATAGGCAGGAAAAGAGAGCAGTGCTATAGTCAGGTTCACTACATAATGTCAGCATTCCTAATGGAAACATCATATTGCTTCCTATTCTACCAATTTAAAGTGAATCTCCCTATGGAATCAAAAGAATAATAATATCAGACCCACAAAACCATAATTTTCAAAAAATAATTAAATGCCTACGCTAACATTATTCATACACAAAACTAATGAACCATCACAATCATTAGTTTTACCTAGTGAATCATAATAATCATCCCAAACTAGCTTCCATTCACACCTAATAAAACGACGACATTATACGACCAAAACAGACCATCAACAATAATTAAAAATCTCATTATTGTTCGAGTATTATATTTACAGCGTCAAAGTTTTATTGGCAGAATAAAGGCGTTTATGACGCTGTTTTGAAAGAATTTTCAACCAATAAAGGTATCTGACTACACTGCAGTGGGATGCACTCAAAACTGTCAGCATTCCTTGTAGAAAAACACAAATGCTTCCCACTCAACCAATACTGACAGCTGTAATCAGTGGACGTGTTTATTAAAATGATCACCAGGGAGCGCCACCTGGTTCAAAAATCAATCGAATAACGGCCAATAGAGGGCACTTTATTGTTGATTTTAAAAACAGTAGCACAGTCTACCAACGAGTAGTTCAAGTGCGGATTAATGTTCTACTTCACCTCATATTTATATTCTGCATATTACATATTTGCCATATATGAGCCTATTTTTATGAGTTGGCTGCCGTGTACTATTTTTACACACAATACTTTTCTATAGTGAGATTGGTCACATCAAATTGTGCCCCTTATAAACACAGCAACATCAATATGCATCTCATTCAAGCAATGCTGACAGTTTCAAGTGAATCTACAACCGTTGATTAGATAGCGGTCGATATTTTTTTGTGGGCGCCTTATTAGTTTTCGGTTGCCATATATTAAATAATCTCCAAAATATTTACAACCAAAACATCGTAAAATTTATTGCTCTGTTGTATAAAACTTGAATTATTATTGGGAGTACCGACGGTAGTGGAGGTGTCTATTATAGTGAGAATCACTTTAAACTGTCGGCATACCTTATGAATAACACCAACTCTTCCATTCAATTGGTACTGACGATCTAAATTGAATCTCACAACAGGAGATAAGCGAGCATAGTCTAGGTTGAAGTTGTTAGAATGAGAGTTATGTTGTTTAAAATCGGCAATTGGAATGAAAATAATGAACGAGTCTATACTGAATTGTTAGATAACATAATACTTGAAAATCTCGAAATAATTTTAACTTGTATTTCAATGAATAAATTATTGGAGAAACAATAGAAAAAGGAAAGCATGTATAAAATGTTCAAATTGTTTATCGAAATTTACAGGAATGTTATTTATTTATACTTTGGATGGTACAGAACCATAATATAAATGATTGGGAAAGGGTCAACAGGCTCAGCCCACAATTATCCCTTTCCTAAATTTTGAGATAAAAAGTTACAAGGGTATCATTTTTTAGATAAATTCAAGAACAATTTTTAGCCCTAAATATTTTCAAGTCTATAATTCTAAATCGACAGTAATTTATTCGGTGGAATATAATCAATAAATTGGAGTGTACTATTCGCTAATTCATAGGCTGATTTATCACTTGAAAAGATTTGTCTATAATATATTACTAAATTGAGATTTACAGTTATTTATTCTTCTTTCACATTTTAATTGGAGGTTCTTCGAATTAAACTCTAAGACAACATTAAACAACTATTTAAAATCTTTAAAATGGAGTAGAATATCTATGATAGACAGGGCTATCGAGGTTGAGTGGTAGAGAGGACTAAAAAGTCCTAACTCCGCCTAATAAAGATTATTTCCATTCAATTTTTGTTTAACATGGCTTGCTGTATTTAAACCACCATTGAATGAAAAGTGTTAGTTTACTTGAATCAACCCCAAAATCTCTTCAATAAGGGTTGAACAAGGACTGGAAAACCTCATGGGACTAACCTACACGATGTCAAAAAGTCAGGCTTTTCTAACAGTTTTCCACTCTTATAACAACAAAAACTAATTTGAAACAAAAAAAAAGTTGACGATAAGTTGTTGACAATTATTGGATCGTTGGATGTGTCCCAGAGCATTTGTCATTTTATGTCAGTAGTTACTTTGTGATTTGTCTCGAGAAAATCGTGGAAAGCGTTCTGGGGAACTCGGAAAACTTGTCAGCATTTTTCTTATCGTGTATATAGTGAGATCCACTTCAGCACTGGTTGGATGGGAAGCATTGATGTTTCTTTATGAGGAATGCTGACAGTTCAACGTGAATCTCACTGTTGAATTTGATTTTGCTAACAGAATATTCGATCGAAGACGGGGATAAAACATCCTGGCAATCTGATGTTACGTTTTTAAAAGAAGCTACAGATTCTCTAGTGGTACCTGCACAGTTTTCAATATTAGACACAATTTTCCTCCAACATCTTAACGCTGGAACTATTCACGAGGGTTTTCTACATGTTTTTACTAAACCATTGGATCCCAAATAGTTTAATTTATAAAATATGAACTAAAAAAGATGGAAACCCAATAATAATACTAGAATAGACAATCTTCAGGGATTGTTATAATCGGTAGCGTCAAAATAGATTACTAATCAATATTATATAATCAATATGCTATAATCGCTAGCGACAAAATAGATTACTAATCAAAATAGAAACCATTCAAAACTCACTATATAGTGAGATTCACGTTTCGAAGTTAGCACCTGATTAACATTGATTTGTATTCCTGGTCTGTCTTTAGACAATACAGATAGCTCTACTATCCTTTTCCGAATCCTGTTTTGGGCTATGAAGAAATATAATGAACTACCTACCAGAATATTTAAACTCAATTAAAAAAATTATTAATGAATCATTAAAACAATATATTTTCTTGGTGGATATAAAATGATTCAGATACAATTGATCATTACAAGCATCAACAAATAATATTATATCATTATACCGGGATGATTTGAATCACAGCTACATTTACTATAGAAGGAGGTGGAAAAAGAAGCTCGGCAAATGTATGCCATCCTATCATTTCTACTGACTCTCAAGAAACCACTGAATTCTACTGAATCTCTCTATGGAAACAAGAATATACAAAAATATAGTAATTCGTAAATACAGGAGCGTGCACTAATGAAGCCTGAAATGGATTTTGAATTTAGAGCTCTACATTGTAGACATGTAGACAGAGTTCAAGTATCTAAGACTCTTTACTCTTTTGGATCAGTAATCTGAGAAAATCGAGTTCTAAATTTGATGTTACACGTCTTAGTGTTTGAAATTTCACGCGAGAATATTGGATTTTTCATCCCATTCAAGATTACTAACACATAAGTATAGTATATGTGTTGTTAAAATGAGATTTTCACCATATTCATACGGTGTTGATCATGTTTCAAATTATATTTTTGCCATGGTACCGTATACGAAAGTAATGAAAAGGATGATGAGGTAGTCATATTTCGTTTGGCGAATTCTCACGTTCATTTGAATAAGAAGCTCTCGGCAAGCTATTTCTTAAATGTCAATACTTCATCATTAGGGTAAATATAATATGGTTTTTGTATATTTTAAAATGTATGCAGATTTGAAAAATGACAGAGCTGCGATCATTTATTCCGAAAAAAACTTGGATTTGATATTGTTATACTGCTTGAACTGGATTGAATAATGAATGCCAAACCCTATTACTGTATTGCAGTTTATGTATCAGTAAATTACTGATTTTCCATTGTAATTTTTTGTATAATGGTATTCACTTGGAACTGTTCCTCAAAGATAACATCAATGCTTCTTATTCAAGCAAGCTGAAAGTTCATAGTGAATATCACTATAATAACTTTTTTTGTAATGTGTTGTAATTGTTGATTGTCTACTGTAGTTGAGTGTTGAAAAGCTAAATGATATTTACCATGATTATATACGGTAACGAACTTTGAACAGTTAAACCATTAGGGCTGGATTTCCACACATCAGTATAAAGCTCAACTCACACTTACGCGACTCAGGTCGAGAAGAGACTCGACTTTAGTCGAGAGCTTGTGTTTTCAAATGGTGACGTCGCGGAGACTAGAACCGACTGGTCTGAGTGTCACCATTTGGAAACACATGCTCTCGACTAGAGTCGAGTCTCTTCTCGACCTGAGTCGCGTAAGTGTGAGTTGAGCCTTGGAGTCCATGTCCGATTTAGTGAAAATATTATTCTCATGAGTTCTAATGGGATTATTCTCACCCGGTCGTCACCGCTGAGTGTGGATATTCCTATTACAACTCATCGAAATAATAATTCAACTGAACCGGACAAGGGCACTGATACTGATATGTGTGAATGAATATCCAGCTTTACAGTCAAAAACAAAAGTAATCAACCTATTCAAGTAGTAATGAGATATTTGGTATTTTCCGAGTAGTATCTGAGAGTAAAGGAGAGCTATATTTCTCAGGAAATTTACAAATTCAGAACTATTATTATATTATGTCATTGCGTATTTTATTCACACTTATAATGGAAATATAAAGGTGACAAAACAGAACAGAGTGTTTTAGTGGACTGATATTTGATATTGAAGACGAGTGTGTATTCTCCTCGCAACATTCAGTTGCTCACTGTGAATACAAATTACTTCCTCCAATTTCATTTTCTGCATGATAAATGCTTTCATTTTTTCACATTTTTTTCAACTCCTTGAACAATATGGTTCTTCAGGGGCTCTCCTCACACGGTTAAATATTTGGTCAAAAATCTTCGACTAAATATTTGACCGTGTAAACTCATAAGACATGGAGTAGGCTTAGGGACTTAAGTTTAACACTAAACCACGTTCACTTGTAGACATGTTTGCATTAATCATAATGTGTTTCATACGGGGTTTAAACGAACATCTGACATTTCTCCGTTTAAACCGAGTATCTGTTTTATATTTGCACCATCTACTTTTAACGCTAATCTACGATTATATGTAGGCATGGTCTCTTTTAATATAATATGTTTCATTCCGGGTTTCAACGACTTGATCTATCTCCATTTCAACCGAGATGATTCATATGGGTCTGAATGACCTGACAACTTTATTCCCAATTTCACATTATGTTAAGCATTATTTTAATAATAAATTCTATTTTGTAACAGACAATTGAGACGATTATTTCATGTATACATAATGTCTAATCTGAAAGTTAAGATTCGCTTTAGAAAATGGGGATTCATTGACCTGAGCGACACATTCTCTGCTAGATAAGAAAATCAAGAGCTTTAACATTAATTAACTGATAATGAATAATCTAATCATTCAGGTCCCCCAAAATTGTATCCAGTCAAGATAAAAGACATAAAATCTTGTTAGATCACTGCAGAATTCGTGGCGACTGAGAGACCCTGTAAATTCGGTGAAAAATACAGCAAAAATAGCCGACCGTGACAGGATTCGAACCTGCAATCTTCGGATCCGAAGTCCGACGCCTTATCCGTTAGGCCACACGGTCACCCTAGCAGTCACTGAAAATGTGCCACTTGAAGGTGGGGCCTTTTTTCAGATTCAATATAATATTAAAATTCCCATAGATTGCTGCAATAATTTTGTAAACCAATTCGCTACGAATCAGAAGTTGTGATCTTATGTTAATCCACGAAAAATTGAACTGATAATGAAGAAAGATCACACACTCTTTCAATACAGTGGTCAATATTTTCTCTGTATAAGTTTTTAATTCTATTCCAATCATTGGATTTACGTACCGGTACAGAAATAGGTACCTACTTCTACATACCTTAATTAGGGCTCCATTGAATGGTAAAATATTTGGTTAAAGGTATTTGACTAATAGGCCTAGGTATACCAATAAACCAAAAGGTATACTGTGATAGGTCATCTATAATATACCTCTAATAAAGGAAAGAATTGGCTTATAGGCTCAGTTTTTCAAGCTTTTAATTCGACCCTTGCTGAGCACGGGTTACCTGCTAATCTTTTATAAAATGTATTTCATACTCCAACTTGCAGGACTAGTGAGGAATCAAATCTTCATTTTTTTATCTCAGTATCTTTTTTATATTCCAATAGGCTAATCTTCAATCACCTTCCAATAATTTAATAAATCTCAAAATTATTATCTTTTTAGGATAAATCAAGTAACATTTATGTTACCTCAATGATCTGTGAGGTATGATCTCATCTTATGCAGAAAAGTAATGGCTTAATAATAATAATAATAGATCGGCTAAATAGATAATTTATTAATAATAAATATATTTTTTAGGATATATAAAGTAAAATCATGATACAATAGATCATGATACACCATAGCCACCTCTAATACCTGTATTAGAGATGGCTATGGCTACACCTAATTACTGTAATGAGATTTTTAATTCATCGGTATAGAGGCCTTGAGAATAGAGAATAGATCTGATCCTTGGTTCCTTAAACGCTGAAAGTGATCAGGTAGAAGTGGGACCAATTTTCTCTCTCCACAAAATTATGATTATCTCTCTCTCTCTCTCTCTCTGACACTCACTCACTCTCTCTCTCTCTCTCTCTCTCTCTCTCTCTCTCTCTCTCTCTCTCTCTCTCTCTCTCTCTCTGATTACTCACTCACTGTTCGAAAATAAGCGTAGAATTTAATCGAAACATCCATCTTGGAGGTGAAAAGTATCCTCACCACAACAAATTCAGCGATCAGATAGGATCCAGGAGCCAGAAGTATGCTTGAGGCCGTTACTCTTTCAAAAGATCAATCAAGTCCAGAGAATGTGAGAGGGATGTTAGGTCAAACTCCAATTCTATAAATTAAGACTGTTATAGGGAACAAAATAAGACTTACCACTTTCATTGTCCATGAACAGTATTGGTCTGAAACAAAGTGAGAAACGAATTTTAAAAAAGGAAAATAAAATAACTAAAGATTTATTATTTCAAATGCAGAGTGTTAACAATATCATGGAGAAAAAATGAATAGAATGAATATAATAATGACTTAATGTAATAACTTAAAAGTTTGAAGGCTAGGTGTAACCAAATTATAGGAAACTAAAACTAATATTGTACAAGGACAGAAAATATTATTCAAAAGGCAATCTGCAATGATAATGAGAAAGAAGAATATAGGCCATATACATCAAAAGAAATTATTTTAATTGAAATAGTGAAAAGATTCATGTGTCTGATGTTATTTTAGTTTTTCAACCTTATTTATCAATAATATAATAATGGAAAGAATTTGCTTATACAAGTGGTAAGGAATAGAAAATTAACGAATGAAGCATAATCACGTCTGAGCTACTGGGCTGATTATCTTGAGATTTTGCATATTGATTCTTAATTTACCGAGGATGGTTATAGGTCTATTTTAAATTCTTCAAGATTTCAGTAGGTCAAGTTTCCAGTTTGTCAAGTTTTTTATTAGACCCTTGCGGAGCATAAACAAGTATAAACTTGACATTCAAAGATGAACTACCGAACGGGATCTAACTCTCATCTATTTTTATCAATATTCTAACATATCTCACAAAAATTATTGGAGTTGGTATATAATTTAGTTCAATATTTCTTTGCAACTCACATTTCAACTGATATTTTTATTTCAAGTTATTGAGTAATCCATGGTTGTAATGCATATGATATACATATCTTGTTTCTTTTCTTGCTAACAATGATGTCTATTGCAGTTGGTAAGTAATCATATATTGAGCATTGGTGATATAATTAATCATACTTTTCAAACAGAAATACTCCATCTATCAAACTTATAATATAAATTAATTTTTATAATAAAGATGAAGAGTGTTAATAATAATAATACTCTTATATTAATCAGAGATGGCTCAAAGACAACCATCTATTGTTTTAATCATACTTTTCAAACAGAAATACTCCATCTATCAAACTTATAATTTAAATTAATCTTTATAATAAGTATGAAGAGTGTTAATAATAATAATACTCTTATATTAATCAGAGATGGCTCCATCAAAGACAACCATCTATTGTTTTATTCATTTTTACACTATTTAAGTTATAAGAAAAATATCAAAATGTATTTACTAATGTACCGTATTCTATAAATTGCCAAGTGCATTGATATTTTGAACGAATAATATTGCTAATTTTAATAATATTCCTAGAATACTCGTTCTCTATGTAGGCTAAACTGTTATGCTTTTCTCTCTAATGCTGATATTTCTTGTTCAAAAATTACATTCTTTGTTATTTTTTCTAATTATATTTTTTCTGTTTATGCAATCCTACCTAGATGTGTCAAGTAAGTACCAATTAAAGTTTATTTAGCAATTTACTTATACCAATTTTATATCATCTGAAATTTCTTCCATTTATCCATACAAATCACAACAATTGAGCTTCAAACAGGAATTTTCATAAGTATTAAATAAAAATTCTTTTCAAGATTGAATCAGCCAGTAAGTAATAAGGTGTTTCATCTTTCAATTGAGAATGGATGAAAAATTGAAGTTGTAATAGGATCTCATCTGTTTGATATTGTGAATTTCAGTTTTATTCTATTACTTATGAGAAATTATTTTCTCATTAACATTAAGTTTTAATCTTTGGTTTGGTAATTTGTTTCCAACATTGATTGAATCAAATTTTTAAATTGAACTCATCACACTTATTGGGAAGTTTGGCATATTCAAGAGATGAAAATAACCCAATTATTAAACTAACTGAGAATTACTCTTCGAATAGTGTGATTGAAAATAATTTGATAATAAAGAATTTGTTCATTCTTATTATTCTGTATAATTTGTCCAAACTTGATGAATTTTACTGACAATAATTTTTCATTTTTCTTTCATTGCGAACCAGTTGGATAGCAGGGTAAGAATATAATAACATAATAATAATATAATATTGTAATTTATTTATTAGTTTTTTATTTCAACTCGAAAATTAAATTATTATTTCAACTGTAAACTTGACATTGATTCAAATTAGACTTCTTAGTGATATAAAAAATAATGTTTCTGATCAAGGTTATTTAATCATTAACAAAGAAAGTATTAAAAGTTATCATATAATTCCAGATAGTCCAGTGAAATGGTCGTTTTTCAGGAAACAGCCCCGAAAGAATTTCTCTCGACGGTTCTATATGTATTCTGGGGCGCTGAATTCGAATCTGAAATTTGCTGACACGCCAGAAGGCGGCTTCACCCCCAAAACCCCCAAAATTTCGGACTTTTTTCAATTTTCCCATTTTATTTCGTAAACCTTGAGTTTCTCAAGAGTGATCAGATCTCCTCGTACTACAGCTCATTCTTCTCAGCTCGTCAAGGCGGTTAAAAATCATGTATCATAACTGAAATTTGATGAAAAAATAAAAAATTCCTCTTTTAGTGTATTTTAGCCCCTATTTAAATACACAGAAAAATGGCCAATTTCTATAAATAGTTTTTCTGAGATACACAGTTTTGAATATAGAAATTGGCCATTTTTCTGTGTATTTAAATAAGGGCTAAAATACACTAAAAGAGGAATTCGAATGTTAATTCGAATCCAGCGCGACCACTCAATTTATTTGAAATTTTATTTTCTTTAATTTTGCCAAGAATGATTTTTCTTGAGAAACTCAAGGTTTACGAGATAAAATGGGAAAATTGAAAAAAGTCCGAAATTTTGGGGTTTTTTGGGGGTTTTGGGGGTGACACGCCCTCTGGCGTGTCAGCAAATTTCAGATTCGAATTCAGCGCCCCAAAATACATATAGAACCGTCGAGAAAAATTCTTTCGGGGCTGTTTCCTGAAAAACGACCATTTGACTGGACTATAAGTATTTTCTTTAAACTCACAAAGGTCGATTGAAATTGTTTTTAACGCGCACCTTGTTCCTAATCCAGGTGAGCATTTCACTTTCGAAAAATTCTTTCGGGGCTGTTTCCTGAAAAACGACCATTTGACTGGACTAAGAAGTATAGAACTGATAAAAAGTTTAAAAAGCTTTCATATCATTAAAAAGTTCATATCATTCTATTTATGAAGTTCATGTATTTTCAACAAAGCATATAGAATGAGCCTGTAGCATTAAAATCACAGAAAAAAAGAATAGTAATTATTCTTTCCTCAGTGATTGAAGCTATAAGTGATGATTTCTCAGCTTAAACAAAATAAATGAAAATGTAAATTGTTATTTTTTCTTTTACATGCTACAAAACAGAACTGTGGAGCTGTAAGTATACATTAATATACTGTAATTATTTTATTAATAATTATATTATTATTAATTATTTTATTTATGATCTAAATATCTTCATTTATGATTTCATAATTGGTACTGAATAACTTACTGTAAGGGCAAGAGGGTAATATGAATTATTCTCCACAGAGAATATTTAATTTATATATTACAGAGAATATAAAATTTATATATTGACGTAGATGCTACCAAATTTTAGACTGAATTATTTCATTGGATAGGAATCGTTTTGGAACGATGAAAAGGCTTAATATGTTAATTAACATTCGAACTACGGTATCATTGGAAACTACATTGTAGTATAAGAAAGTAAGTTAAAGAAAATTAAGTTACTCCAAAAAAAGGGTCAGGTCTTTTGAGCTTCTCAAAATGCAATAAATATAAATAGCAGTTCACTTCTTCAAAACTCTCTAGAGTGACTAGTTTTAAAACTAATGATTGTATTACTTGTCTTGTCTTTATAGGTAGTGTAACTACCGTATCAAGCAATAAACTCTTGAAAATAGTATTGTCGAAGTTCTTGCATCTCTCTTGTCAGTCTGAGTCTGGCGCTTAATAGTTTCATACTAAATTAAAAATGTGTAATTCCGAATTGCAAGTTCTGCAGACTGCCAGACATTTAGATCAGATAAACATCGTGAAGCCAAGTATGAGTTCAATTTGCAAATCGTAATGGATCAAGAAAAATGTTTTAGAAATCCAACAAACTATGTCATTAATATGTAACTAAAATGATGAAGCTAGTATAATACTACATTGGACAATAATATTAATGAAAGATTTTTAGATGGATAATAAAATTTCAACTGCATAAAAAATCGTCTGAAAACTGAGTTTAATGATAGAATTAAAAAAAAAAAAAATAACGTATCCACGTAAATTCAAATCTAATCCTCTAAACCTAAACTCTTTTTTTCTTATTTTCAGTTCAATTTGGGCAAAAAGTTTGTTGGATACAATACGTGGCTCGACTCAAACAATCTGAAGCAAAGGAGAACACATTTTAATAACAAACCAGTAAGTAAATTAATAATATTAACTATTTTTCAATAAAAGAATATTTTTCATAACTTGAAACATTCACATTGCTTCAGAAGAGACTATCATTACAACAAGTAATATCATTCCAAAAGCAAATTAGAAAAATTGATTATAAGTTTAAAAATGATTCATTTTTTAGGGTTACTTCATATATATAGAGCTCAAAAATTAATAAACTAGTGCAATTTGTTTTTTCTAAATACTCTACATGTATCGGCAATCATGCCATTTTAAAGTGTCAAAGTAAATTATTCAATCAATATTATGCAATACCGGTATCTAATTAAAAATATATATTGAAAATATTAATATTGTGCATACAATAGTTCATATTTATAAATATTTTTGATGCCTGTAAGAGCTTACCTTCTATTTGAGAGAATGATAATTATAGTTGATAAAATTAACCCAGATCAAAAAATAGAGGAATTATAATGAAATCTAAATCTGAAATGAAAAAATAAATGAACATTTGAAAATAAATATGAATATGGAAGAAGATGAAAGAGCTTCCAACTAAAGTCTAAATCTCAAAACTTGAGAGCTTTCCTTATAATAGGGTCATCTTATATCAAATCTGAAGCTCTATTTTCCTCCATTGAGCAGAAAAATTACAGGTCATAAAGCAACAATCCTTCAAGGAGTAAAGGTTCGAAAATTCTTTTCAGAAACTTCAGAAGATTCTCTTCTAACTTTTAGCTTTCCTTATAAAAATAGTATAACTATCCAACCAATGCTGACAGAAAAAGAATGTCACTGTAGAATCCCTTCATTTAAAAATTCGACTTTTTGAGTTTTGTGTAAATCACGTTAAACTATCTGTTTTGCAAAAAAAAATATTGATCCAAAACGATTTGCATGTTTTCAAATATACTTGTAATAATGAAAACACTTGTAATAGATGTCTTTGGCAAATAACTTGATCATCAAATGAGTTAACTAACAATATTAACTAACAGAGTAGCCTATAAGAGTCACTCCTACCATACAGCTCATAGATAACTTTACGTTTTACTTTTGAGCCACCTGTAGCCTATATGAATTTGGTAAGTATGAATATTGGTATATAAATGGTTGTCACGAGAAAAAGCTTGAGATTGCAGCGGCCTTATGGAAACTGCTTTTTCTAGTAACTAAACCATCTATAATATGAATTCAGCAGGACTGTAATAATATTTGAGTTATAGTTTTCAAATACTTGAAAATTTCTCATAATAATCTTCAAAATATTTCATTTTAGTTTTAGGGAAGAGGTGTCCATAATAAGTAAGGGAGAAGTTTTGAATGTAACCATTGTGTTACAACATCATCCTAGACCTAAAATACCTTATAAAAATAAATTTCAAGTGACTAAAATAAGATGAAAGTGTTGATTTAAATTTTAAATTCAAGTATATAAATCTTGATGTGGCTTAGGTTTCAAGGAAAACGATGAGAAACTTATATTTAAGGAAATGAGCACAATGAATAATATGAAAATGGTCTGCATGGGCTAGATGCCTGTGCGCAGACCAGAGTTACTAAAACATGTTTTTATAGGGAGAAAATATAGTATTAGAAAAATTTAGAATTAATAATTTTTTATTTCTAATATTTTCCTCTCTTTTGTTACTAAATAAGCTAACTTTGATAAAAAAATTAAACTGCAAATATAGGTTCCCCTCAACACAATTTTTTATAGTCGCCCCTATACTATTACTAAAACAGCCAACTATAAAACTGTTACCACCATACTATAATGTACTGGTTTTACTTTATTCAGCCCTACTTGAATATTAAATGCATCTTGGGTTGGAACATCATAAGCAATTCTGCATTTCTCAGTTGTTTCAGCCAACATTGGGGCCTCAGTACACAACAATAAATACCTGTATGATCATACATTATGACCTTATATATTTGACTAAATTTAATAAAATATTACCTATAAGATTATCAACTTTTGAACATTTGTATGACTGTGGAATGAGAACCTTGAACATCAATTATTTATTTCCATTTAATTGATTCGAGTACTTTATACCTATCATAAGATGGTGTAACTATAGTACTGGAATATTTCCTTACTTACTGTAGTAGGTAATAGTTTTTTGAACTTACCTTGTATTTTCCGATTCAGAAGATGCATCACTGAAGTTTCAACTGCAATAAGGGTCTCCATAACATTCACAATTCTATATGAAAACGAAACTATGTTGCATTATCCTTGTTTTCTGACCACAATAATACCGTATTAATCTTCATGATTCTGTACACTGTGGTGAATGAGATAAAATAAAATAATAAAAACTAATAATTTTTTTCAGGGATTCCAAAAAGGTGGCGACTCTTACTGGTGGATGAAAAACAATTACTGACGTAATTACAACTGTAATTAAATCAATTAAGCGACTGCATAAACATCAAAATATATGCTAAATGTAATGAATATTGTAAATGTGTCAAATCTAATCAATAAAATGTAATTGGATGTAAATTAAGTACTGTAGTCCAACTGAGAAAATAAACAAAAATATGTTACAAACAAGATTAAGATGAAATTGCAAAAATTAAATTAGATGTGGTAATAAATCATCTATTATATTGTATTGTACCTGGAATAAATCAATGTTTTGTTAATCAATTTAATCAATAATGATAATTTTCTCATAAAAGTCTCTTGTTGATTCACACGGAGTAGAGTATGTGTTTGGGTTTCATATTGAATCTAAGTAGCCTCCAGACTACTTACTACCAGTAAGTGTCCCAGACACGGTAATATCATTTCAACTGGTAGAGATTGGTTGAGTCACGAGAAAAAGTTTGAAATTGCAGCGGCGTGAGATGGATCGAGTACTGCGCATGGGCTCTCACATCCTGTTTTGCAGTAGCCGAAATGCAGCCATCCTGACGTCCTATTTTCTATTCTCCTGACTCAACCATCTTTAGACAGCAATGCCAATTTTGAAGTGACACTACCGTAATGAGTTGTGACGTGTAATAGTGTTCAGTTGAGATTAGTTGATAATAGTGTTCCACGAAAGGTGTAACAGCCGGAAACCATGGAATTTGTAACAAAAAATGTCAAGTAAAATTTTCTTATATCGGCCTTAGTTTCCGAGGTATATAGATTTTTCTATATTTTTTATATGTTCAATAACTAAAAACTATCAGTCAAAATATAATTCTAAGTATACGGCATGGATGGAATGAAGAAGAAATTTCCAATAAGATTCATATAATTTTTCTTAGTTTGACGTTTTTCAACTTTCTATGAGCGCTCAAAGTTGAAAAAAGTACATTCGTCGAGTTCAAAGCCAAGTTTATCATCTTAAGTTTTCAGATGATTTGCCTGTACGCACTACCTGTCAAAGCCACAACAATAGGCCTGAATGCTAGGCCTAGTACAATCTATATTTATAAATATTGGAGAAATATGGAGATTGAACATAGGCTTTTGTCAAAACTGATATAAAAGTAGTTTGGCAATTACAATTACTGAATTTTCAAACAAGCTTGTTCAGGGCCCCATTAAACAGTGTTATGTTTGATTATGAATGTATTATCATATTTACGTTAATATCATAGATATTTGATATTTTATAGTCATCTAATACTTGAAGTCTTAAAGCGATAATACGGGTCTAATCACTACCCCCATAAACAAAGCCATAGTGCATTTGTGTGACGTCAGCACAGGTAGGGCTCCTACGCCAATAAAAACACTAGCTGATATAGATCAGCTGAAATCAACGAGTTTTAATTGGTGTAGGAGCCCTACCTGTGCTGACGTCACAAGAATGCTCTACGGCTTTGTTTACGGAGGTAGTGGTCTAATAGGGAATCAAATCTTTGATAAAAGTTGGTCAAATATCCATGATTTGATAGGTATATAATTACATATGATACGACTGTGTAATAGGGCCCTATTTTATTGAGAGAATCAAGTCTCATTCACATCCATCTATTAGACAGTAAAAAGTATACTCCACTCCAGTGTAGTTTGAATGAACATATTTACATCTATATTTTACTTCAGCATTCCTCATGTGAAACATAAATGCTTTACATTGAACCAATGCCAACAGTTAGTATTTGATCGGAATGTACCAACAACTAGGAAGACAGACAGGGAGCTGCAGCAATACTCTGCTGGACACGATAGTATATTTCGCACCTAGAGCAGAAAATGAGATTTTTCCAGCTCGAGATCGGTTTTCAAGTCCGAGGCCGTAGGCCGAGGTCTAGAAAAGACTGAGAGCTGGAAAAACATTTTTGCCCGTGGTGCGAACGATACTTTTCGCCACACTACAGGTATTGCTGACAAAATAAATAAAGAATACAAAATAAAGAATACTCGTTAAGCTATCGTACCTATCTCTTGATTTTAGTGGAAGAAGATTTGCAGTCAGGATTTCAGATTCTTTTAAAATTTCACTTGGAATACCACAGTCATCTTCAAGCATTTTTGAAAATTCGGAATGCACTAATCAACAATAAATAATTGAATAAAACTGGTTGCGAAGCGAATTAGTTTGATTCGAAACTGGAACTGAAATCATGGCAACTTCAGCTGATGATGAAAGTGGACACTCGCCCGATCTAGCGGATGACTTATTAACTACTTTCATGAGCGGCTGGAAAGAGACAACTTTCTGGCCTAGACCGGAAAAGAAACCCTTTTCTGACGTCGTCTGCAAACAAGGTCTTTCAGATCTACGTAGGGACTGGAAAACAGCTGCTTTCTGTGCAGTGTGGCGAAAATATAATAACAATAGTTATTATGAGTGTTGACACATTGGTACGATGAAAATGCGTGAACCCTCCTGTAAGAACCAATAGCATTATTTTTCTGCCTAGCAAATAAGAAATTCATTGGAAATATGATTGTAGATGCAAATCAGACTCAGTCCATATTCAAAATTTCTTCAAACATATCTTATTGACATTTAAAAAAAAATTACAGATTTCTAATATGAAAATTCACTGTCAATAGTACGAAAATGAAATTAAGCTTGAACGCTGTAAAATGATGTCATCTGACGGAACAAAGCCAACAGGCTTTCAACAAATTGGACATCAACACAATGACGATATTTCAAAGTGCAAAGTGGTTGAATTTGCATTATCATGCAGTATTTATTTCCTCAGACTACAAATATCGAAAAATTCTTCTAGAATTCTCTAATTCAGTAGTGATATCCACTTCGAACGTCAGCATTGGTTGAAGGATTAGCATTAGTATGTATAAGAAGATGTATGAATATTATAAGGAATGCTATTACTGTTCAAAATGAATCTTACTGTAGGTAACTATTTTGTTCTTATCAATGCAGTACTAACCGTTTACAGTACTTCTATACTGGAGTAAAGATAATAGAAAACATTAAGCTCATACAAAAAACGTACTGCAAAAGTTTAAATTTGAAATGTTCTCAATAGGTATCAGTACTTAAAATACTCATAGCTTGGTAACTAAATGGCATTCTTAATATGAACTGTCTTAGGACCCTTATATTGTAGATGGTTGAGTCACGAAAAAAGGTTAAAATTGCAGCGGCGTGACTGAAATAGAGTACATGCGCTCTGAATTACACGCAATCTGTTTTGCACTGACCAACACGGCAGCCAACCTGACGTCTATTCAATAGCCGACGTTTCTCATCCAACTGTAGCTAAGATAGATACAATAGTACATACTGCTTGAACATACAGATAAATCGATACAATAAATAGATAAATATACAATAAACAAATACTTACGTGATAATCGACATAATGTATTGTATAGATGACAGGAAAAACAAACCGGTGTTGTAAACATCATGATATGTTTTTTAACTTGACGTATTTTTCCTCAGGCTACGTATTTTACCTGAACTAACCTTCTGTTTTGAGGCTAGAAGCCTATTGAAGGATGACTCACAGCTGAAGAAGAACAGAAAGCAAAAAATGAGGTTAATTTCTGAAATTGGGGTTTTACGAATGAATATCCTTTATGTGACACGTTGATGATGATGGTTAATGTGTTATGACGTTACAATATCTCAATTCAGCATAAAACATATACTATGCTTCAAATACGAATACGTCATTATATGGCAATAAAATATTCAATTAAATCATGGATAATAAATAAGAAAACAGATTGAACACTGCAAGATAGAAAAAATGATAAAAATTGAACATTGCAAAAATATGTAAAATTCGAGAATGTACCTTGCTTTTATTAACTCACCAGAGCTTTCAATGCCAATTCATTGAAAGCATTCAGACTAATTCTCTTATTTCGAATTATCTCAAAAAGGTATGGAATGAATCTCAAATCTTCTTCTTTATCCATTACCATCATTTGTGGGATATATTATCTAAAATAGATTTTGACAAGTAAGGAAAACTGGGGCATTTTTAATAAACTTTCCTTTAATGTGAGAATAAGAGGAGCTTACACCTTAGACGAGATCAGTACGATGAGCTACAGTGAGACTCACTTCTAAATGTTAGCATTGCTTGAAAAGGATGCATTAATGAATGCTGGTTGGTTGGATGAATAAGGAATGCTAAGGTTTGAATTGAATCTCACTATAAGAGATAAATTGATAAGTATAGTACATGGGAGTATTTTTCTTATGTTACAGACTTTCAAATTGACAAGCCATTATTGTTACATGGTAAGAAAATGTAGAAAATATAACAAACCACTGTCGCTATCCACCGACAATCGATATGTGCCTACATACCAACCACATAAGAATTTTAATTCAGACAATAGACATTGAATTGAAAACATATAAGATGATAGAAACATTAATGACCGAATTTATAAACGATCTAAAGAAATGTCCTAGCCGAGCAAACTTTGGTAAACCAAGCAGAACGATTCTATTGCAGTGAGATCCCAGTCCCGGTTGCACAAAAGCCTGTTAAATTTAAATTCCACGATAGCTAATCAGAGACAGCTGTATTGAAAAGAAGATGTCTCGGATTGGTTCTCTTTTTTGCAACTATGTAACAAGAGTTTAAAAACTCATCGAAGATTATCAAACTTTTGAATGTGACCCATCAAGAAATTGGAATTACAATAATTGAAAGGAGTTCAAATATTTGATTTGTATACTTTAACAACATAATATATTCAACATATAATTTATATAAGCAACGAAACACATAATTATAATATAAATTACAAAATAATATTACCTATACTCGAAACAATACATACTGTCCATAACACTTTCACATCCAGTCTTTTATGCACATTTTGCATGAACTTAGTACTAAGCACTTGGCTCTTAGTACTTATGTACTTAGCCTGTCAGGTATTTCCTTCCATAGAATTGTGCTTTCTTCTCAAACGAAGGACACCTTACTGGAGTGTTGATACGATAGAATGGATTCATCATGTACTGTAAATGACAACAAAGGACATTATTAATGGTTCTGGAGCTGGTTCTAAGAAATCTATCCACCCCTGAATAAATTAATGAATATTTATATGATATGACAGAATAATAGACAAATATAGAATATTATTCATCTTATTAATAAAGAAAGGAATTATACATGTACGGGCTATGAAATACACGATTAACACATTATCACTATGAACTAATGAACTTAGTTCATTGCTATTCATCAATTAATTTCAATTTTATAATTAAAACAAATTCATCCAATTTGTAATTGAAAGTTTAGCAAAAATAAAAGCCCAACCAAACAGAGTTTTCTTGTAATTGGTAGCTCGCGCGGCTCAGGGCTCATGAATTAGCTGAAAAAAGGTCGCGGGTTCTAGAACAATCGAACTTTCTTTTGCTGAAAATCTTCAACTCTGATGAAGATTATCCACGTAGTTTTGTCAAAATAATAAATAATTATTCTATTTTTGTATGTTTCCTGGACTTAAGGAGATTGCATTTAACAACACACAATTTTCCTCAGTGCAAAGCAAGGGTTACCTGCTAGTATTATTAAATAAGTCAATAGATAGTGGGAATGGAAATTTATTGGTCAAGAAGGAAAGTAACAATTGATTCAAGAGTAATTGGAAAATATACAATATCTGCTTAAAAACTCAATAGGATACATAAAATATATTTGAATTTGTACTGGATGGATCATTACCAAAAATTATGAGAAATGGATTGATCGTCAAAACAAGAAAAATAGCATGAAAAACAGTGATTAAGTCTATAGTAGGAATCAGTAATCAATTTTATAGTAACACATTCAAGAAAAATAAACATAAAAAATTATATCAATGTTGGGCTACATTATCACGAATGCAGTATTATTGATAAGAAGTGTCGTTATAAACATATACAGAAATAACAGAACCATATTGCAATAACACTATTCTATTAAAAACAATTCAATACCTAATATTGTAGTAAATAGAGAACATGAAATGAACAGAGAATAATATAGAGTAGGAATCAATATTAAAAACTACTATAGTGAGGTCTACGTTATAATGGCAGTGAAAAAAGATAGGAGAACAACGTTGCCGATCCTCTGTCTTGGCAATGCCTTCTATAGACGGTAGCTGATACAGGTATATTGATATAATATTAATTGTTCATTCTCGTTTAAAATAATCAATTAACTTATATTTTATTAAGCAAGTAATTATATTTTTCAATAATCTCGCAATGAATTTTCATAATCAAGATGAAATATTTTATTAATTAAGTTAATTATTAATTCTACATTGTTAAAAGACAATCTAGCAACAGAACAAAGCGAGAAAGAGATAGCGCTATCTGCTTTGTTGAATGATAGACAAGGATAGCAATACCATTGCTAAAAAAACACTGCTATTATAGCGTGGACCTCACTATATCAATAGATAGATGCTGCAAAATAACAAACACAAAGGGAAACATATCATGAATAACACTAGCTTATGGGAGAATGATCTTTCAACGATGTTCTCTCAATTCACGAAATACAGTATTTACTACATTTATAATATAGTAAAATATAGTATTGAATTTATAATTTCACACAAATCACATTTGACGTTGAAAGTTTGGAAATCAAAGTTGTTATACTGCAGTATAACAGGTAGTATTTATACTACAAATACACCAAAGGTTTATCAGGATTAATTATGGAAGCGGTCTGACTTGGTGATCGGGCTGATAAGTTAAGGATCATGTGCCTGCTACTGGAAGGGTGTCCACTTGAGCCAATTCCTTTGAAAATGAGTAGAAAAATCACTTCCAGTTTGTCCGGAATCCACCTAAAGCTGTAGGTTCATTCATCTCTCATCAACCGCCTTATTACCCAAGCACAAGTCCAAGACTCTAATGGGAATCCAAATAGTGTCATAATACTGCTGGATCGTTGCTCCCTTAATGCAGTTTAATAATTGTGACGAACAAGTAAAGTAAAGTAAGAATCACCATCAGCAAAAATAATAATTCTTCGATAAGTTCTCAACAAATTTTATGGAGTATTTATGATATTCCCTGCATACTAGCCGCTAACTTTACAATGGACCTTAATTTCAATGTTGGCTAAAGAAGCTAATAATTGAAATTGATATGAATGCATAGCATGAAAGGGAACACATATTTTCACGCATCCGATACTTGTAGAATATGATACTTGGCACTTTATGATACATTATGGGTAGATAAGATGTCCACATAATGTCATACATTCAAAAAATCTGGAAATCTCTGGATAGGAGGTTGAAACATTCATTTAGTGAGATTCACGTGATCACTTCTAAGACTCAACTCACACTTACGCGATTCAGGTCGAGAAGAGACTGCGACTCTAGTCTCTTCTCGACTCAGCATGTGTTTTTAAATGGTGACACTCAGACCAGTCGATTCTAGTCCCCGCGACGTCACCATTTGAAAACATATGCTGCGTCGAGGAGAGACTAGAGTCGCGTAAGTGTGAGTTGAGCTAAACACTTTCATCATCGCTTATGAATAACATCAATGTTTTCCATGCAATCAGCGCTGACTGTTCAAAGTAAATTTCACAATAGACATTTCGGATCTATTGGAGCGCATGTAATGAGTACCGTACCTTGATATACATTTCATAGATTTCCATGAAGAAATTCTTGATGCCTTCCTCATTTTTGACATCATGCACCATGATGAATCGCATATGTGTAGCGGTCACAAATGCCGAGACAAACCATTGGTTGAATTTATCCACCGATTTCAGATACATATTGTTATTCTTCCACATGTGCTCGTCGACCAAATCTAGAGCCGCATTTGCCACAAATTGATTCAAGTGTCGGTGGTCGTCTTTCTGGAAAATAATTCTATATTACTATAGTAAACGAAAATTGGTAAGGCGGGTGATGGTGACACCATCTCTGAGTGAAATTGGTAAATTTCAAGCTTTAAATTGCAAATGTTATTCTAAATATTGGAGATGTGTCAATCATATAACAATTTTAAAATCAGGTTTTTGACCGAACATAGTGAGGTCTATGTTTTAACTCGTATTTTCTGTTGTCTGTCTGTATGTAACGCGATTACGGCCAAACGCGTAGATAGAATTCGATGAGATTTGGCAGGAATATTCATTTTTAAACTACACGTCGATGTATACACAAGGTTTTTTGAAATTTTGCATTTCAAGGGTAGTATGAAAAGAAAACGAATTCCTCCATACTCTGATATCACTATATAATATCATCTACTTTTAAGATAGGATCAATCAGAATATTCATCATCAATCAGCTGACTAGTGGATTATTCATTGCATGCATTACACAGATATCTGGCCATGGCTATTTCTATAAGGTGGGGTTTCAATATTTTTTATGATGCGTGCCCATCAGTATCAATATTCTCACATTTGAAATACAAATTTAATAGGTGATTGAAAATAAAATGAAAAATGGTTAAATGAACTAAATAATGCTGAAAAAATTATAATATTCTTGATTGAAAAAAATTATTTTAAAATAGTTGAGAAATATTTTTATCAGTCGTCTGTTGGTGATGGAAGTGAGTGAGCGAGTTCATGTGTGGTGGACTGTGTCAAAATTATGACTCAGCTGTTGAACTTTTGTAATCATTCAATCAGGTACTTGGTACCGGTTGCAAAAAAGCCAGGTTATTTTCAATCCTGATTAATTCCAGTAGATCCATCTTTTTGAAATGGTCTTCTCTGATTTGGTTCACGTGAAATTAATCAGGATTGAAATTTAACTGGTTTTTGTGCAACCGGGCCTATGTGAGGGAAATTTTTGCATTCCTCTGGGAATTAATCTCAATTTACTGTGATTACATAGAACATTTCTGTATAAACTATGAATGTTATTATAATTCCTTCTTTCGTAATAAATTTTTCATGCTTTTGTACTCCAGAGCGAAGCTCGGTCCCCGATATAAAATTTTATCAAAATTGGTTAGAACGCAAACAGTACAGTGCGTCTTAACGCCTTTGGTTCCCTCTCTCTCTTTCTACCTAGCTCTGTCTATCTCCGAGGAGGAGGAAAATGGTGCTATCTCCCGGCAGAGCTGAGTGAGACCCCAGTCATCGTTAAAACCGCAACGTTACAACCGCATCAAGTAAGTTAATCCGCTTTATGTATTTTTCCTCGGTCCTCCGTATTTTGTTAACCCCTCAAAATTACCCCGCGCTGTTCAAAAATAATTTTAAAACTCAAAACAAGTCTGTTGTCTTGGACATAAAGGGACATCTTGGACATGTAGGAAAGATTGGCTTTTCTATAAACAGCGCTAGAAGACATTGCTTATGAATTGAATATTCAATATCTTCAATCTTCATTAGCCAGCCAGATGCGCTGGGTAAGTCAGCACGTCCACATACTCACACATAAGTTTTTGAAAAACACTGCCACGTCAAAAATAAAAACATAATGGCATAGAATGGCTAAACACGGTGATGACCACTAAATATCAACTATAGACTCCAGAAAAAATCACTCAAGGAGTAGTATGGTCTGGCACGCAGCCAGGACTTGAGTCTCCTCTTAAACTCACTGTCACTCAAATGAGGCACAGATGGAGGTAACATGTTGAACATTTTAATAGCGATATTGGGATAACAGTTCTGAGCCTTACTTAGCCTACATCGTGGAACATTGACTTCGAGAGCATTTCCAAGTGAGTAGGCACTCTGCAACCCCTCAGATTCCCTGTCAGATTGGTATTCCTAATACCAACCAGGGAAGCAAAGATAAACTGGCTATAAACTGTAATATAAAACAGTCTAGTATTTACACAGTAAGGGCAGTTTGCACAGTATAGATTGCTAACCTCGATTAAGTTAATCTGAAAGTTTAAACTTGAATCGGTTTTCAAAGTGCATTTACTAATCTAGTTTAAGTTAAACTAGTTTAGCGTTAAGTTGGTAATAGAATGTCATCGTTTATAATATCAGGAAGGCTGATTTTTACAGGAAATTTGTTATTTGTTTACAAACCATCAGTAAATTGAGGTTATGTAGCTACTATTTTAGTATTTTCTTGTTCTTGTTCAAAATCCACAAAGCTGTAAGCTGTACGATTATAAAGTGAAAAACGATCAAGAAATTCTTTAAAAACTTATGTTTAGTTGGCACCAGAAAATATACTTTAGAATGTAAGATAAAAAGTTATTTTGTTACGCTTGAATCTACTACGGTCTTCCTCGTTTATTAGAAATCTCTCGAAAACAATATATCTCAGTTATATGTTATTAAAAACGTGTTTTCTAATCAAAGACCACTGTTGAAAATTGTCTTAATTTCTATCAAGTGGTTTATTCAATCAAAATACTAAATTGGCAGTTTCTGTACGGTACTCAAGCAAAACCGTTAAAAAATTCTCTATCCCAGAAATTTAAATTATATGTTTTTGCACAATTTTTCTCAATTTCAACATTTCTTTGCAGTCATCTTTATCAATCGCATTAAAAACTTCTATCAATTCCTCCATTACAATTATTTTTACATTCAAATAATGATTCACTATAACCTAAATTAATAATAATAATTATTATTGTCTACAGAAGCATTAAAAACAACCGTCGAAAAATAATTTACTATCAACTGTTTCCCCATCAAATCTTTACAGATGTCAAGTTAATCCAAATTATTTGGTTTAAACCTCCTACTTTGGAGGTTTAAACTCAATACAGAGTTCAAACTGATATTGTGCAAACGGAATTTTAGTTTAAACAAAAAAAAAATCCAGATTTGGTTTAAGCTTGAGCTTAAACTTACACTGTGCAAACGGCCCTTAGAGTTGTATTACCGGTACATACATTCAACCACCAATCTTGGCCACCAGTGGGTTGTCAGACAGCAACCATTGACGATCGAATGTAAAACACGCAGAGAAACCAGGAACCAGGATTGGCTGTAGGTCTGGCAACCCGAGTGGGACACCAGTCGGGTAGCCAAAATATGGTGGTTGGCAAACAAAATTTGACGAACCTAGAGTAATGAGCGCAATAAGAACTAATGCCCCTCAACTCGCCCAGACACACTTGGTGACCGACCCACTGGTTGCAAAAACTGGTGACTTAATGAAAACTAAAATTTCTTAATCAAGCTATCAATTATCAAGATGGCCGACGATGAGACTGTTTCAAACTGCATGTCATGTTCTAAATTGGTGAAAGAAAGTGAAAATGGGTTACTTTGTGAAGGTTTCTGCGCGAAATGGTTTCACACAGTGTTTAAAAATTTCAATGGTTGATTATCGCAAAATACAAGACCTAAAAGATCAATTGGTGTGGTATTGCGAGGTGTGTAAAAGTGAGGTTGGAATCACGATTGCCACCCACATTAAACCTGTCGTAAAAAATCCTACAGTTTTGAAAGATATTGATGTTTGCCTAATTTTTGTATGCAAGATTTGAGGAAAATAAGTGAAAATTATGTTCAGTTATGTGAAAGAGTTGAAAAAGTTTAATGTTTTCAAAATGTGACAAAGCGGGAATTAGTTAGGCTACAAGATAAGCCAACCCAGTTGGACAAGCAACTACCTGAAAAATCCAACTCATCTATGGAAGAGTGTGATAACTCTAAATCAACTCCTGTTCCATGTGTCGAAAATTAAAAACATAATCTCAATTATTCTGTTGCTGCGATTACAAATAGTTTTGAATCCTTAATTGATAAAAATGCTTCTTCACCCCAATTATCCAGTGACAATTTTAGTGATGGTCATTCATCTTGGAGCTTGGTTACAAAAATAAATCGACAAAATCCAGTTGAGTATTTCTCTGAACAAGGTAAATAAAGAAATTTCTATCCATAACTCTGATTTTACCAAAGTTAAGAAAAAGGAAAGTGATAGGAATAAACTTATTATTGGATCCAAACCTGCTACTAGTGAAACTGGATGTAAAATTACGGATGTAAATTGACATTTATCTCAAGACTGTCCCCTGATGTAACTAAGAATGATTTACAGGAGTTTTTAAAAAATCTCAACTGTGATGCTGAATGTGTAGAACTGAAAACCAGGTTTGAGAACTACAAATCTTTTAAGGAAGGTGTCAATCAAAGTTTGAAAAATGAATTGTTATGTTCTGACCTACGGCCTGCTGGAACCCAAGTCAAAGAATTTATAAATGGAAATAAGCGAATTTTTTATTCAAGGATCATGTGCCAAGATTGGCGAAGCTGCACACCTGCTATCCAATGCGCGCATTGAAAATTTTCAATGAACTTCCACTGCAGGTGCGAGAATTGGAAGAAAAGTGTTTAAGAAAGTGCTCCGAGAGAAACTGATTAACCTTCCTCTCTATTCCTTGAATGAGGAGATTGTAAACTTTGTCAGTCTCTTTGATCGGCCATCTTGAGATAACTGTAAATATTTGAACTTTTGTGTTTTATTAATCGACAATGTCTATCCAGTATATACACTGGTCACAGACGGAAGAAAAATTTAATTGAATTAGTACGAGCCTAAATTTGAAACTTATAAATAAGTATATCGACTCTAGTATAAACATGTTAAATTGGGAGCTGCGCGCCTTAGTTAAATGAATACGCATTCTCATTTGAAAGATGGGTAGATAGGCTGCCTTTATTTTAACCTGAAGAGCTGGTTAGGCAGCTTAGGCCTAACTTGAAAGTTAGGGCACAGCCGCCCTCTCTCCCACTTAACCCTCCTAAACAAGTTTTAATACGAGAAAGAGGGTTTAACATAGATGACAATGCATAAACCATGTCAATATCATGTCTGTGCATGTGGGTTTTAAACTGATTTCTTGAAATGAAATAAATAAATAGAATATAATTATACTAAGATTAATGCGCCTGCTACTGTCCTCTAGTTATAAAATGTTAAACACTTGTCGATTTTTTCAAGTATTTAAGGGTTTAAAAGAATACTAAAGGTTGGTTATAGACCTTTATAATTTAAACAAATTTATTTGGCTTATGATTCAAAGATTGACTTATGATTAAAAGCCCAACGCGTAGCTGTTAGCCCGTTTTTTTTTTGTTTTTTTGTTAGCTGGTGTGGCTCATGAATCAAAGGTTACGCGTTTGATACCATACAATTGTGAGGTCTACGTTACAATGGCAGTGGAGAAAGATAGAACAACGTTGCCGATCCTCTGTCTAACCAACCTTAAATACCTTCTATAGACGGTACCTAGCTGATACAGGTTTATTGATGTAATATTAACTGTTCATTTCTTGTAAAAGCCTAGGATTTACAGTTTATCAGCAAAAAGAAAGGTAGTTAATCATGCAAGTCATACGGTTGGTTAATCATATTCAAATTTCCAATGACTACAATGTTGGCAGGACATTCCTGGGTTGATTGCGTCATTTTAATAATACTTTTATTACAGTAGGAAGCAGGAGCGTCCAATACGATTCGTCTAATCAATATAAGATTAAACAAATATTGAAAGACGTAACATGAACATTTATTTATAAACAAATAAAGTACATAAAATTTAATAAAAAATGACCAACTCACTTTAGCATCCTTGTTGACTGGAGCAAATTCCAATTCAAAAATTGGATTATCGCCATGTCCAACAATAACAAAGTAGTAGTTTCCAGCCATTAGATCAACTCCAAGGATACAGTTTTGATATCTGGAATCAAACATTTCATGTTGAATAATAAAATTATCATTGTAAACGATTATGCATTTTTGACAGGTTAAGTTTACATTGTGAATTATGGACGATTTTTGAACTTTACAGACATTGCTAATTCGCAAAATTAAAACATTGTAATTACAATAAAATAATGTTAAAATGAATCAATTACAATAAAATATTAAATAAGACATACTACCTTAAAAATTGAAATTATTTATTACACAGATTTCTCATTGTTTTCTTTTCCATTTTTATCAAACGTCATTTTTAATTTTGCAATTTTCAAAGCCTTCTATAGTATCGTCAAAAAGTTGCGACTTTAATCAATAAAGAAGAAATACTTAATGAGCCCTCAAAAAATCAGAATATCTACAACACTCAAATGATAATTGTTTTCAATAATAAAACACTATTATAAAAACATATGAATCTAAAATCAATATGACATGCTAGGTTGGTCACAGTGGATTTAACCTCTGCCGTCTGCCTTGTATCAAAAGTTCTTCATTTCAATAAAATGGCATCGAAACAATTTTTCACAACCGTAAGTATTTCTATTATTCAACGAACTATATTTTAGCTTCTTAAATTTTTTAAAATCAAACTTTTGATAATTGTGTATATTTTATTTGTTTTAGGTGAGGTCTCTCTCCACTACGGCTGCCAATAACCAACTCGTCAAGGTACATTTTTTACTCATACCTATATTTCTTTGGTTATTAATATTATTTTAACTGTATTTAAAAAAACTGATCTTTTGAAATGATTAGATAATAACTATGCTCATTAAATTTTTTGTGAATTCACAAAATAAATTTTTAACGCCTCAAGGTAAGGTTATCTAGGAATTGCAATTGAGGTTATCGAGTACAGTACAGGCTTAGACTAGTTATAGAATAGACACGCTGGGAAGTCTAGCCTCTAAAGCCAACATCTACTGCTATATCGCAAATTCGTTACGTCATCATCGGATAGAAAACTTTCAGATTGTGTCTATTTCAGAAGGATGTGAAATACACCTTGCAAAAGTCCTCCTCATTCAAAAAAGAGCGCTGAGAACAATACTAAAGTTGAGCACAATGGTACACTGCAAGCCGCTGTTCAAGAAACACAATTTACTCACAGTGATTTCCATATATATCCTGGAGACAATAATCTTAGCAAAGAAGACGAAACCCGCACTAAGAAGTGACAGACATGGTCTACATACTAGGAACACCTAGGACATAGACCTTCCAATGCACCGTCTCGCTAAATTCAAGGACTCTCCAGCTTACGCAGGAGCCTTCTTATATGACTGCCCGTCATACTGAAAAACATTGAGGATGACACTCACTTTGCCAGAGCACTCAAGCGCTACCTGAAAGAGAGACCGTACTACACCGCAACGGAGTATGTGCAGGAGCATACATTCAGTCACTACACGGGACGAATGGGGGACCAACAAGACTAACGCGAAACCCCCATCGAAGGGAAGATATCTGACGATTCCCCGGTCACCAGACTGTGGAGAAGACTGGACAAGTAAGTAAGTGAATTATTATCCATTAAAATGTTAAACTCCCGCTGAAATTGACACAATCTGCTATGAAAAACAATGTAAAAAAAAAACTCAACAGAAAAGTTTTCTATCTGATGCTGACGTCACGATTTGGAGGTATGGCTGTAGGTGTTGGCTTCATCGACTTTCAGTATGAATATACAATGGGCCGTGTCTATTCTATAATTGGTCTAAGGGTACAGGACTCAACATAATTTGATAATAAACATGAGAACGAAAGCTTTGTCTTTGTAGATTTCACTAATCTTTAGACGTAGTTTGTTTTGTAGGAGCTATGATTTTTAATGTTGAGTCAACTATATTCATCCTAATTTTTCATTTTTTCAGCCTCCCGTACAAGTTTTTGGTTTGGAGGGTCGTTATGCCTGTGCCCTCTACTCTGCTGGAGTCAAGTCCAAGCAGCTCGAAGCCATTGAGAAGGACCTCAACACATTGCAGGTGCAATATGCATTCAATTTTTATTAACTAGTGTTTAAATTACAAGTATAATATAATATACTATATATAAATATTATTTATATATTTGGGAGCGGATAGCTTCATGGTTGCGCAAATAAGCTATCTTGATATAAGTTGAGCGTTCTTCAATGTTCATTTCCTTCACGAACTGCTTATTATTAAATCACTTTTTGCTATTAAAAAGAACAACTAGCAATAAGATTTTTTACAATAAATGAATCAATTACTCCCTGTGACAACGAGATCTTTTAGCAGGTCCGCCATCTTCCTGGTTGTCAAAATACACAATCAGGATGTGAGTGATTAATTCATTTATTGTAAAAAATCTGACTACTAGTCGTTCTTTTTTATAGCAAAAAGTAATTTAAGAGTTATTCGCCTGCTGATCCTTTTATAGGGTGGCCACATGAAGATGGAATATAATTTACTTCTTGGAATATAATTCATGATTTTGAAAATAATTATTGCTCCTCAGTGGTTGGAATATTCTAATTTTGTAATTCAGATTTCGTTAGTACCTGATTGTAGATTGATATTGTTCTATTGCTATTACAAGTAAATTTTAGACAGTAAAATTTTGTATTTTGACGTGGACGATACAAGTTTAAGAGTGTTTGTTGTAATAAAAATATTTAAAATTTGAGCCTACTCGATCCACTCATGTTTCACCATCCATCTATTAACCACACACAAGGTCCATCAACATCAGCAAAAAAAGTTTAAGGAACCTTGATTTTTATAATGACTGTAGAAGTGATTAAGTCTGTCATGAACTCAAAATGATTTATTTTTAAAATGATCTGTTACAGGCGTCTTTCAAGACCAACAAAAAACTCGAAGATTTTTTCCTGAACCCTGTCCTGCAGAGGCAAGCCAAAGCTAATGCCATCAACGACATCTGTGAAAAGAGCAAATTTTCGTCCGGTGCCACCAATCTGTTAGGTAAGCTGTTAGGTTGCTGATCACAAATCCATTTATTATTATCATTACTTGTAATAATTTACAGATAGATGATCAAATCATCAAGAAAAATTACTATCTCTTATCTTTGATATTTCTCTCGTCCAGAACTAGTGATTCAACCGTTTTCTGTAGTGAGATTACATTTCAACTGTCAGCCTTTGTTGAATGTGAAAAATGTTATTCTTTTTTAGGAATTCTGACAGTTCAAGTTAATTCTGCCTGCATTGGTGATTTTTTCAAGAATCTCATTAGGCTATAGTAATTTTTATCATTCTATATTACGGTAACCTATATTCTAAATATATTCCAATATACTTCTATAGAATTAACATCTCTGCGAGCCAGTACTCTGGAGCGTTGCAACTTCAATCAGTTATCATTACATCTTGAGGTTTTGGGTTCTGTTACCATTCCGTATTATGTATTCATTGTATACCATACAATTAATACTTCAACTCATTGTCAATGCACAAGTTATAGATGTTGACTTCATTAAATTAGCATGATATAATAATTGGTGATTATAACGAAGATGTCAATCATAATAATTGGTGATTATAACGAAGATGTCAATTTTACTTCATGACAACATAATTTAATAATAATATTATCAACACTAAAATGAACCTTGAAGGCTTTACTTGAACAGTATCTATAACTATATAAATCTTGAACTATATAAATGTGAGAGAAAATATTTAATGGTTTGCCTGTTTTCCTCTCCCAATTTAATTTTGACGATAAGAGGATATTGTACAAATTAATAAAAATATGTAAATTAAAATCAATATCGTTTCGAAAATAATTATCCAAATTAATTAATAAGGTTTAATCAAATAGATTTTATTACTACTGTACTTGATTCAAATGCATGTTACTGTAGCAGTGGTTCATTGTAGCTTAAATTATGTTAGTATAATAATTATTGTTTTAAATTTCAGTTGCTCTTGCTGAGAACGGACGCCTAAAGAAATTGAACCCAGTCATCAATGCATTCAAGACGATTATGTCGGCACACCGTGGAGATTTGCCATGTGAAGTCATTGCTGCTAAGGTACGTTCAAATTGAAACCTATCTTCTTCTTCAGCTTCCTCTTCTTTTCCTCTTAAGCTTCTTATTTTGTTGTTCCTCTTCTTCAGCTTCTTAATTCTAATATGAATGAACTAGTTCATCTGCCGAGCAGCCATTTTTGGTGTTTGGCTGCTCCTCTATTGTCAAGTGGTGCAAATAATATTCCTTCATTTCTGATTTAAAGGTTGTTGGAAGGATACTTGTGATTGTTTCTATTTTCAGCTGTTTCCTAGCTCCAGTGTTTAAGGCCGTTCGGTACACTTTTTTATTGAAATTGGATAATCTTTTTCAATATATATATATATATATATATATATATATGCATACATAGGCCAAAATTAGAAGAAAAACATAATTTTACACTTAATATTTCAAATACCAATAGAATTTAGAACGTTCTGGAGCCACTGACACGCATCTTTTCCAGCATCATGGAGGGCCGACAGCCCTCCATGATAGGAGTGTTGTGGACACTCAGATATTAGGTGGTTCATTGATTGGATTTGTCCACATTGGCACAGAGGATCAGATGTGTATCCCCATGCTGTCATCAGCTCAGCACACCTTCCCACCTGCGTCCTGAACCGGTTAAGGCCACACCACTCTCTACGTCTCAGCTGGGTGCCAGGAACAATGTCATTAGGGTCATCCACAAGGCCTTTGTTCCTGACCTCTCCCTGCAACCATCTCAGTCTCCATAACTCCTTTGCACTTCTAATTTCCTCTTGTTCGTCAAGTCTCAAGTATCTTCTTGACTTGAGGCGCCTTGGTGGAGGGTTAGCCAAATCTCTAGAGACTGGGAGATCCTCATGAATGTGTTGCAACTGGGAAATGAACTTGTTCTTCTTCTTCTACCTTCTGAGATCTGGAGGCATGATGTTACTAAGCACAGGCAACCACTCAGTCTCTGTTGGTCTCAATGTCCCACTAATCTTCCTCATAGTTTCATTGAAAACTGTATCAATTTTCTCAACATGTCTGCTGCGAGCCCAGACAGAAGAGCAGCACTCCCCTGTACTGTACAGAAGTGCAAGACTTGATGTTCGAAGGGCATTCATGTCACAACCCCAGGTTGTTCCCGCAAGTTTGCTGATGATATTTAGCCTTGTCTTCAGTTTATCTCTCAACCCCTGCAGATGTTGTCGATATGTGAGGGATCTATCAAGTCTGACTCCTAGGTAACGGGGTGCTTCCTGATGAGATATTCTTTTGCCACATAACCTGAGATCAATTTTTTCAATATAATTGTTAAGAACATTATAAGAGTGAGAAAAGGTGGCAACTGAAACTTTTAAGTGGTCTAATAAGCGAGTTATGGGTTGTTGAAGTACTAACTCCGTTTTCTTTCCAGAACATAACGGTTTCAACTATATTAACAGAACTTCTCTTAAAAATTCAGAAAATGTATCTTTCCAAACTAAAACATTTTATTCCCCATATCGTTCATAAATAAAAAGGAAATTTTTTTGTAAATTCGATAACTTGTTTATTTTGACATAAATCGCGAGAAAACGCATTTTAGAACAAAGCCAATGATATACTGAATGTATTAAAAAACTCCAATGGAAAATTCGAAACTGTAATGATCTGGAAAGAAAACGAAGTTAGCACTTTCAACAACCCATAACTCGCTTATTAGACCACTTGAAAATTTTAGTTGCAACTTGTTCTCACTCTTATAATGATCTCAACAATTATATTGAAAAAGATTATCCAATTTCAATCAAAAAAGTGTACCGAACGGCCTTAATTTAGTGGCATATGGGATGGATTATGTATCGAGGTCCTACTGAAACAGTATTATTGATGAAATGATGTGTGTTGCAGCCCCTGGATGACCAGACCATCAAGGCCCTCCAAGGAGTGCTGAAGGCTTTTGCCAAGAAAGGCGAGAACGTCATCCTAGAAGTGAAGGTTGACCCCTCCATCATTGGAGGCCTCATTGTCAGCATTGGAGACAAGTACGTCGACATGAGTATTGCCAGCAAAGTCAAGAAGTACACAAACCTGCTCCAGGCGGCCGTTTAAGCCCAATAATTATTGTTAATTTTGTAGTTGATATTGTATGTTAAGATGAAAAGATTCAGAGAAAATATTGCAACATGTAAATCATTTATGGAAAGTTTTCGAAAATTTGTAAATCCATTCTGTATAGATTTATGAATTGATCTCGTCTCTCTTAAAATTTATAAAAATGTTTAGGTTGGTGAACCACAGCGACCTTTAACAAAATGCCATGCTCTAGGGAGAATGGCAACGTTGCATAGTAGGTTCATTCAACTTGTTACCCCGTGTTGAAAGCCGTGGAATGTCCAACATGCACTGAGCCATAGCCATACCAGCTAACAGCTGATTTTGAACCTACTGTACAGTGTTGTCCACTCGTTGAGCATGGCATTTTCACATCGTTGTTTACATTTAAGAATTGAAGGAGTTATTCACTTGATAAAAATACGAATTTACATAGTATTTACAGCTCTAGTTGAATTTCTTTTGAAATATAGTCGACTGAATCCAGCTTGAGAGTAAGTTTTGGAATTGTAAAATAGATAACAATTATTGAAAATTGTCTTTTGGTGAGACATGTTTTCGTAGTAGTAAGTCTGAAAAGTGGGTCTAAATAAACAGGTTTTTAAAATGATTGAATTTAGTGTATTTTTCATCATAAAATATAAACTTTCCACCCAATAACAAGATATATAAAATATTCTCTAGTTTTCATTGATAAATATAACATGAATATATTATTAAAATGTATAAATATTTCATAAAAATAGACGCTTTCATATTCTATTGACGATATAATTGAAAAATATGATAATATAATACAATGAAATGTAAGAAATGAAATTCTGATACAATGAAATAGATTTATTTATAAATATGTGGCTGGGTTACCGAAACTTTCACCATAATACAATGAGGTCATGAACAGTGGAAAAAAATGGTTGGTATAAAAGGATAGACTATAGTAAAACTGAACCTTAAATAATTTCTATTATTCATTTTTGACTGCAATTTCTCGATGACTTTATGAAGTAAAATTCAAGAAGGGCCACTTATACAATGATAAACAACAAGCAGTTCAGTCTTCTGCGAAACTCTGATAGAGTCATTCACTTTATAATATTTTTGGTTCAAAACCTATTAAGTACCTACCTATATTTCCTTCAAATCCCAATACCGCTCAATATAACTTTGAACTTCTATGAAACCCAAGATTGATATTGAAGATTTGGATTTCTGAGAAATTTAACATTGGGAAAACCTTTAAAAAATTAAGGACCTTAACCAGTGAGAGAATGCATAAACTATTACTTATAAATAATGCAAATTACCTAAAAATGGCGGCTTACGTAATATATGGGACATATAGGTACTACAGTATTATACTACAAGATATTCTGAATATCTATCAACTCGGACCACATCACTTCCACCCTTGATGCAAGACGGCTAACCAATAATATGGCGAGATTCACTTCAAACTGACAGCATTCATTGAATGAGAAGCATAGAAATTATTTATAAGGAATGTAGAGAGTTCTAAGTAAATCTCACTTCAGTGAGATCAATAGCATTGATTGAATTGGGAGGTTTGATGTTATAAGGGATACTGACACTTTAAAGTGAATTTCACTGTAGTGAGAGAAACTCCCGAGAAGACAGATCAATAATGATTCAAGTTTCATAACATGAAATCTTTACCTGATTAGAGTGATGAATCCTTCAACTATGCTTTGTCGATTTCATGTTATTTAACTTCAGAACTCATGGAATGTAGTTAAACCTTTGGGGCAATCAGCCCCGATAACATGTCAAACGAATTTCCATCATGCTCAACCACGAATTCATCGCCATTATCGTCTTTCATTCTCAAATAACCATACTCGTCGATCCCTAAAATGGTGGCCGGCTTTTTTGTTCCATCTGGGGTCAGAACTGTCACTCTGGCGTTGCTGAAACGACAAAAAAATCTTAGCTAATTATAAATTCATCTTATTGTAATTTCATATCTATAAACATACTATATTCTGTGTAATAACAGAAGAAATAGCATCTTATATAGAGCTGGAGGTCAATCGATTTATTTATCTGAAGATTAGTTTCATTTCGATGATGTACTTATTGTATGAATGAATAAAGAATAAACAGTTTAAAGCATAACAGTGTTTGAAGTCAATTCAGGATTAGACGAGAAACTAAACTTAAAAGATTATATTGATGAGTAGATCACTTGATACTTTGTTTTCTATCTTATCTTATCTTTTTTTGGAACAGGTATAAATACAAATTTATATTACTTTATACTAAAGCTGGGTTTACACCAAATTTATCAACAAAATGTTAATAACTTAATCCTTATAGATTCTATTAGATGAACGGAACTTGACAAATACATATGATCATAATGTGTATGATAAGTTATGTTCAATCTAATAGAATCTATAAGGATTAAGTTATTAACATTTTTTTATTAATTTTGGTGTAAACGCAGCTTAAGAATGATTATAATACGAATTTGAGATAGTTTCACAAAAAAATATGAAATGTTTATAAACTATATTCTTTAATTATCAAGATATTTGGAGAATTGTTCCAATTCCAAAAACATAATATGATTTATTGTCAATATTTTTATTGTATATCTTCCCTCAATACGAGGTTGATTTCAAATGAAGAAATTGAGTAATTGAAACGAAATGTATTGCTAAATTTAAAAAAAAATATGTAACTCCAAATCACAAATATACATAGATCATTATGAGTATTATGAGTATTATGAGTTTATTGGAGCCGACAACTATTCTTAGGTTGATAGGTGTTAATGCTATTCCAACCGTTTAAGGAAAAATTGGTAGCACGGCAAATGTTACCCCTGTGGTGGGACAGAATTACAAAATAAATATGTCCCAAATGGTACACCATGAAATCCCTGGTTATAAAAAATTATTAGTAGGATAGATATCTTGATAGGTTATGAATGGTTTGTTGCTGAGTGGGAAATCAGTTCAAGAGAGATCAAGTCCTAATGAATATATTATCTGTGCAGACTAGCAAAATGGCAGACAATATGAAAAATATTAAAAATGATGATGAGTTAATAGCTGCCTTAACACAACTGTTTGATGAGCAAAATGCTAATTTGATGCTAGGTTTGATGATATGAAGCAAGAATTTGCTAGCATAAGACTAGAGCAGGTTAGTATAAACCTTCTATTGAAAGATGCACATGAAAAATTGAGAGATAATCATGAAGATGAAAACAAATTGAAGCATGATAATAGTAGTGTTAAGATACAAGATCAGCTTATTCAAGTTTCTGAAAATGTAGGCCTAGTTACTGTTGTTGGAAAAGTCAACCCTAGTGAGATAGTAGAATTGAATAAAGAAGTAGGTAGGGAGTTGTCTTCATTGAAAGTCAACTATCAAGAAAGTACTATTGCTACATTGAAGGTTAGGAAAACAGTAAACAAATCAAATGTTTCTATGGATCAGATTACTACATCAAAAGTTAGGAAGATTGTAAACAAAATGAATGATTACATGAGACAGGTTTCTGTGGAAGTTAGGAATAATGTGAACAAAATGAATGTTGCTTTGAGTCAAGTTGATGAGTTCAACTTTCAACTGAGAATTGAAAAGGTGTATGTAATGCATTCTCAAGTGAACATGACTAACTTTTGTGAGCAAAATAGCTTTGTTGAAACAACTGAACCCATGAATAAAATCATGCTCTTGAAGAAAACAAAACGCAAAGTCACCATTGATGTGTTAGTATTCAAAGGTTGTTTCAAGTTGCTTACTTACAAGATGATGACAATGAATCACATGATGAAAGGGTATTCCCCAACACACAATGATTAGGAATCCTGTGTTATGCCGGGATTCAGAATAGCATAATCGCTACACAGTGTATGGTAAGAGTCCATAATTGTGTCTTTTTTCTTTCCTGTAGCCTATTTTCTTGGCCCTTAATCTTTTCAATTTTCGATTCTTTCCTGTCTTTGTGTAATATTCAGTAAATTTCTTCTATGAAGCATATCTTAACCAATCTTGTCCATAGTCATTTAAATTTGTATTTTTTCTGAAATAATTTTGGAAGTTGAAATAGTAGCTTATTTTCCTAATCTTTAAATTGTTGATAAAACTTAACTTTTCCAAAATCTATCCATTGTAGTGTAAATAATTGTTTGCTTGTGACATATTTTTTCATCATGTATCACTTATGTGAAGTGTATCAATTTTGTGTGTGTTGTTTTAGGGAATTTATTTACCCAGTTTTCTATTTCTCTTTTTTGTATTTTTAGGGAACTTATTTACCCATATTTCA
This sequence comes from Nilaparvata lugens, assembly GCF_014356525.2. NCBI lineage: Eukaryota > Metazoa > Arthropoda > Insecta > Hemiptera > Delphacidae > Nilaparvata > Nilaparvata lugens. The sequence goes on along the minus strand of NC_052510.1, from coordinate 43,840,351 downwards.
TCTTGATCATCTTTGTATTATAATCTGAAATGTTTATACTTATTATACAGTCTTTAAATTTTAAATTATTTTAAAAAATAATTGGTTTAATTTAAAACGTTTTGTTATATTATTAATTGAAATAGTGTTTTGTAATTGATTTTTTTTTTAAATTTTAAATTTGTTTGTTCTATAAATTTTGATATGATTGATTATCGTTTGAAATGGATGCTGGAGTGTATGTAGAATTTTTAGTGGGGTTTGTTGATTGGAATTTTGCTGGTATGTGATTGTTTTTTGAGATGGAAACCCATTATTGCCTAAAGAAGGAATAACAGAGGTTATGACTTAGAGAGGCAGTAATGAGATAATATTTTTGTGTTGATTACTTATGTTGATTGCCATAGATGCAAAATAATGATTAATAATGTGATTGCCATAGATGCAAAATGATGATTACTGATGAATATTGTTTGCCTTTGAAGCAAAATATTATTGATGTTTTGAATGGTTTCTTGTTTAATGATTGATAGTAAAGTTTTGTCATGAAATGTAGTTGTGTTTAGAACATTGAAAAGTCGAAATAAACTGTAGTATCCAACAAACGATGATTAACAATATTAAATAATTTGCTTTTTATACAATTTTTGAACAAAATTAAAACTAAATATTTTGAAACCCTGAATGATAAATCATAAATGTGAAATGAACTTGCTATAAATGCTATAAATGAAATGTTATATTAAATGATAATGAAATGCAGATATATTATGAAATGATTGTGAATAGAAGACCAATTGTCTGAAATTATTGAAATATGTATTGAAATTAAATTTTGTTGTGATAATCTGATGTTTTTTTACAATTTTGATAATGATACAGGGTGTTATGAAATTATATTTCTATTTTGAAGAATGGATTAAAATTTTGATATTTGAACAGTGAATAGATGAAAATGAATTTTTTTTAAATTTATCATTGATATGTCCATATTTCACAATTTATGTATTGCTGACTGTATAATAAGATGTTAACAAATTTCAATTTCATAGATACTTGAAATAATTTTAATGTGTATTAGATTGTATTGATAGCCTAATCAAGTTTTTCTTCTTAGTTTATAAGCATTTTAAGATAACAGGTACAGCACAGACATTAATATTGAAATAGTTATCATGTGAATCTTGAAATCAGTAACAAGTGAACGCCATGAAGAGTGTTAAGAACATTTGGGTGATTTTCAAACTAGTGTGACATAACTACGCCAATATCTACGCCAAAATCTACGCTGCGGCCTACACCAATAACTACGCCAATGTCAACACCAATAACTACGCCAAAATCTACGCCGATGCCTGTGCTGATGCCAACGCCAATAACTATGCCAATGTCAACACCAATATCAACACCAATAACTACGCCAAAATCAATGCTGATGCCTACACTAATACCTACAACAATATCAACACTAATAACTACGCCAAAATGCCAAAATCTGCGCCAATGCTGCACCAATGCCAATAGCTACACCAATGCCTGCGCCAATGCCAAAATCTACGCCAATGCCAAAATCTGCGCCAATGCCAATGCCGAAGCCAATATCTGCGTCAATGCTGATGCCAAAATCTGTGCCAATGCTGATGCCAACACCAAAATCAACGCTGATGCCTGTGTTGATGTCAATGCCTGCACCAATGCCAATAGCTACGCCAATGCCTGCGCCAATGCTGATGCCAACACCAAAATCAACACCAAAATCAACGCCGATGCCTGTGCTGATGTCAATGCCTGCGCCAATGCCAATAGTTACGCCAATGCCAAAATCTGCGCCAATGCCAATGCCTGCGCCAATGCCAATGCCTGCGCCAATGCCAATATCAACGCCGATGCCAAAGCCGACACCAAAGCATACGCCAATAGCAATGCCAATGCTTATTGCTGACTCTGTATCTCAAACTTCAACACTACTGCATTACCTGGAGGTAATTGCCATCCATGTTCACATTCACAACTTTGAATTCAGAAGAACAGTCACAGTATCATGAAAGAATTGATTCAAAAAATCCTCTCCTAAATTATTCCTGTATGCAGAACTCTAAACCTTGAAAGCTGAAAATATCAAAAAACCAAACCTTACCTAAATTAATCCTCACCTAAATTAATCCTGTATGCAGCGTCTATCTCTTTTCCAAAAAACGAATTACATTGTCATTTCAAGCCTGAAATGTACATTGTATAATTACAAATATGATACAAAATTTATGTGACTCTGTATTGAATTTGGAATGCAGCCGTCTACTACAAACATGAAGCAATGCTAACTGAGATGTCACCTGTATCGAGTTTGGTATGCAGCCGTCTACTACAAACATGAAGCAATGCTAACTGAGATGTCACCTGTATCGAGTTTGATATGCATCAGTTGACTACAAGTATCAGCCCAACACTACGTGCATCCAGATCAGCCCAACACTTAACGTCATCACATTGGAGTCACACTTAACTGAAAATCATACTGAGTGCCTTAACGGACTGTTTTCCAAAATGTGCATCAATAAAATCAACCGCGTCAATAGTAAAAGAAATGAACATTTTTTGATTTATTGAAATTTTATGTGAAAATTAAATGTAACAATTCATCAATTCATTTAAAAAATAAATAATAATAATAAATTTTTTTATTCAACATACTAAATTTTTTTTATGCAATAAAAATTGAATTTTTCTATCTATTAATTTATGTGCAATTTCAAAAAACTATTCTTTACATGTTAAACTTTCTGTTGAGATATTTTTCTTTAAATTATAAAGCTAAATCAAATGTAATATTGATATTCTATATTTTGAGATATTGTTTGGAAACATATAACAAATGCTATTGATGAATTTTTATAATAATTTTCAATTATAGGGTGACATGTATTGTTTTTCTAGAAAAAATTGTTACTGTTCTCAAATTTAAATTTCAACAATTTTCATTAGGGTCAATGTAAATTTTTTCTTTAAATTTTCAAACAGTAAAATTTTTTTATGTCAAGAGGGGGGTATTTGTAATATTACATTTTTCTTCTCACATTGGAATCGAATCTTCAATTCGAGATCTATGGAACTTTATAGTAAATGTCAGAGTTATCAATAGACGGACAAATTTTTTGACGGAGAATTTATTATCGTAAATGTTTGTTGCATTGTTCCATGGTGTCACCAAGGCAGGGTTAACAAATTACTGAATAAATCGTTTATTTAAATAGAATATATGTATAAAAATTTAAAATAACATTTTCAAAATAAAGTTTTATTGAGAACAGATGTAGAATGTGAATTCTAAACTTATAAATAATGCAAATTACCTAAAAATGGCGGCTTACGTAATATATGGGACATATAGGTACTACAGTATTATACTACAAGATATTCTGAATATCTATCAACTCGGACCACATCACTTCCACCCTTGATGCAAGACGGCTAACCAATAGTATGGCGAGATTCACTTCAAACTGACAGCATTCATTGAATGAGAAGCATAGCAATTATTTATAAGGAATGTAGAGAGTTCTAAGTAAATCTCACTTCAGTGAGATCAATAGCATTGATTGAATTGGGAGGTTTGATGTTATAAGGGATACTGACACTTTAAAGTGAATTTCACTGTAGTGAGAGAAACTCCCGAGAAGACAGATCAATAATGATTCAAGTTTCATAACATGAAATCTTTACCTGATTAGAGTGATGAATCCTTCAACTATGCTTTGTTGATTTCATGTTATTTAACTTCAGAACTCATGGAATGTAGTTAAACCTTTGGGGCAATCAGCCCCGATAACATGTCAAACGAATTTCCATCATGCTCAACCACGAATTCATCGCCATTATCGTCTTTCATTCTCAAATAACCATACTCGTCGATCCCTAAAATGGTGGCCGGCTTTTTTGTTCCATCTGGGGTCAGAACTGTCACTCTGGCGTTGCTGAAACGACAAAAAAATCTTTGCTAATTACAAATTCATCTTATTGTAATTTCATATCTATAAACATACTATATTCTGTGTAATAACAGAAGAAATAGCATCTTATATAGAGCTGGAGGTCAATCGATTTATTTATCTGAAGATTAGTTTCATTTCGATGATGTACTTATTGTATGAATGAATAAAGAATAAACATTTTAGAGCATAACAGTGTTTGAAGTCAATTCAGGATTAGACGAGAAACTCAACTTGAAAGATTATATGGATGAGTAGATCACTTGATACTTTGTTTTCTATCTTATCTTATCTTTTTTTGGAACAGGTATAAATACAAATTTATATTACTTATACTAAAGCTGGGTTTACACCAAATTTATCAACAAAATGTTAATAACTTAATCCTTATAGATTCTATTAGATGAACGGAACTTGACAAATACATATGATCATAATGTGTATGATAAGTTATGTTCAATCTAATAGAATCTATAAGGATTAAGTTATTAACATTTTGTTATTAACTTTGGTGTAAACGCAGCTTAAGAATGATTATAATACGAATTTGAGATAGTTTCACAAAAAAATATGAAATGTTTATAAACCATATTCTTTAATTATCAAGATATTTGGAGAATTGTTCCAATTCCAAAAACATAATATGATTTATTGTCAATATTTTTATTGTATATCTTCCCTCAATACGAGGTTGATTTCAAAAATGAAGAAATTGAGTAATTGAAACGAAATGTATTGCTAAATTTAAAAAAAAATATGTAACTCCAAATCACAAATATACATAGATCATTATGAGTATTATGAGTATTATGAGTATATTGGAACCGTTTTTCGTTCAGGCTTGTGGTACTTTTATGATTAAACTTGAATTAAAAAAAAACACTTATGGAGTGAAAATGCACTTACATTTGTAGTGACGATTGTTTCGACCTGTTGATGGTCATCATCAGACTGTAGGAATACAGTATTGTAAAAAATATTGCTTATTGTAAACCAGGTCACAAAACAAGAGAGATTTCGAATAGAGAAGAGGGAAACACTTGAAGCAACTACTTACTTTCTTAATCGATTAATAAAGTGAGAAAAACTAGACTACTAATGTAAGTAAAACTAGACTCACCTGTGCAGCCAAAAATCGTAATAAAGCTCGAGCACTTCCTCCAATCGGCCGCTCTGCACCATATCAATCAACCTCTCCATCTCAGTGAAAGTGAGTGCGAAATACTCTTCGAACGAAATGGGAGCCACATCAGTGCCGGCCACTCTATTCAACTCGTCTATCATCTCGTTGACACAGGTGGTGGGCTCTCTATTGAACAGATTGACACCGACACCCGGACAACAGGTGGCCACTCCATTCATGCTACTACTCGTTACCACTGCGCCACCGATCTTGATGCCGCTTCCCGCGTAAATGTCGTTCGGCCACTTCAGCCGCAAATCCAACTTCTCGAGGCCCGGTTTCGCGCAGATTCCTGAAACTGTCGCCAACGTAACGATGATTTGCAGCAGCGGCAAATGCTGCCCCAGGATCGAGTCCAACGGAATGTGGAGTTGTACAGAATACATAGCGCAACCTTCTGGACTTAGCCAGGTGTTGCCCCCTCTACCAACCCCTCGGGTCTGTAAGTAAGCGACCACCGCTAATCCGTCACCAGGCAGTGCGTTAATCCACACCATAGAAGAGGTCATCACCTTAGAATGAACCAAAGCCTTCCCGATTTTTTGGGTTTTCAAGTGTTTCAAATAAACGTCCTCCTTGAAACTATCCGATTCGACATCGGCAAATATCGGGGAAAAATTCGATGAAGGTTTTTCCATCCTCTCAGTATCTTTACTTTTGCAAAATTTATACACATTCCCATCAATCTTCAAAGCATCACCACCTCCTCCATCATCTTTCAACAAATCCAAAAAATCCTGCTTAGCTTGTTTAGTGCCCAACAAATATCCCGGTGTATACTCAGGTTCAACCATAACTTGACCGCATTGCAGCCCAAGATGAGTTGAAAGCAAATCTTTCAAGATATCGAGTCGTGTTGCATCTTGTGTTAGGTCCAAGTGGTGAGAGGTCTTCGAACTGCCTTCAAGGTGTACTTGAGAGAAGAGCATCTTGCCTCCTTGGGGGGTTGTGGCTAAGAGGATGGATTCATCTGTGCTTAGAACTTTGACATCCAACTTGTAATCGTTCAATGTAGTGTTGGTGATCTTGTCGCAGAGATTGCTGGAAAAGAGGAAAAAGTAGTTTTAAATATGCTTGAGAAAGTGAGGAGTTAGATGATTGTGAGTGTGTCCCATTCAAATGACTGGGAATGATTTAAAAATGAATGGAGAATAGAAAAGTGTGTTTTTATCAACTTATTTCCAGTAAAATTATCAACTACTTGAAATTTGCGACATTTGTAAAGGAGAAAAAGGCATTTCAAGAAATTATAAAGTTTTTTCTCTCTCTACAAAAATGTTATACTTTCCCAGTACTGTAATACACGAAAATCAAAATTGTCATACACTCTTATTACAAGTTCAGTAGGGTCAGTAAAATCAGGTAATATGAATACAAGACACATTCCTGTGATCTCTATCTCTCTCTCTCTCTCTCTCTCTCTCTCTCTCTCTCTCTCAATCTATCTATCTCTCACTAGTAGAGATATGATTGCATTGGATGCAAGTATGTGCAAGTGCATGCGAGACCAAGCATGCCCACGCGTGCCGATGAGAAACAAAATCTATCTGGAGAGAACCATAGAAACACACACACTGAACGCGAGCACTTGTTGGTGGCGTGTCAGTGTGAGCAGCGACAGACAAGTCACAACGTGTTTCTATGGCTCTTTCCAGTTTTTGTTTCTCATCTGCACGCGTGGGCATGCATGGTCTCGCGTGCACCTACGTGCATCCAATGTGATTAAACTTTTGGGCTCTCAGTAGAATTATAGCAGTAATATTAATTGATGACTATTGTAATAGAAACCACATAAGTGTCATGCCCAACGAATTGACAAGACTGGAGAGTAGTGCTAGAAATAAGCCCATGCCACACTTATCATGCAGAGTTCCGATCCGATCACGGATGACAACGGCCTAAAAAGGTGCATGCCACACATGTCCGTCATTTGATCTGTTCCACCAGCACCCCTCCACCCCTCACAACTATCCGACAAGAGAAGAATCGCTGCATTATTATAAGTGTGGCCCGGGCTTTAATCGAAAAAACAATCAGCTGTCAGCTGGCTTGATTGCATGGCATTGCTTAGACAAGTGAGAAGAAAATTAAGCGATAGGCTTGCTCGACCCTAAGGGTGAGACCATATAAGGCGTTTTCAGACGAGTCAGCAGAATGATATTCAACTATTTCTTTTCACTGATTTCAACTCACACTGAGTTGAGCTATTGTGCCATTCTCTCTAGGGCATGGGATTCATTAATGGTAGCTGTGAAATTGTACACAGAAAGCCTCTTTGACTGAGATAAACTGCATAAACATTGAATATTTCAACTTATTCCAATAAATGACAGGATGACAATTTAACAATAAAATCTACTATTAAATCATGAAAAGATATGTTTCCTTCAATGTAATAAATTTGAGATATGATTAAATTATTAACAAGTAACAACAAATAATTTCAGATCAGATATATCTGTATACAATATATAGAATATCAGATGTGATATAATTGAAATCTAGTGTGATTCACGTTATGAAGTCAGCAGCACCTGATCAACATTGGGTTGTTATTGTATCTCATTGCAAAAGGTCGATAGCTCCGCACCGTTGCCAAATCGTTTGTAGTCTATTAAGAAAAATAAAGGACTACCAGTTTAGTATGGACTACAATTTATATCAGGTCAGATATATGACTTTTTATTTTCTTAAAATGTATGAATTCAAGGCTACTTATTTTTATTAATAAAACAGAATTATAGTACCCATTTTTGAAATAAATAAAACAATAGATTAAAAATACAAATTATAACAACTAATCGTTTTACGATTAGTAAAACGTTTGTTTAAAAATTATTTGTTTAAACCTGAAGATGGTGTGATTCACTGAAACTAGTTGTTATAATTTGTATTTTTAATCTGTTATTCTATTAATTTCAAAAAAGGGTACTATAATTCTATTTTATAAATAAAATACTTTTTATTTATTTGTTGACGTGGTGAAGTTTGAAAAGTAATGTCCACTCAACCATTTAAAATAACAGCTTAAAAAAATAAAAACTTGAGTTATCGAGTATAACTTGAACCACAGCTATTCACTATAAAAGGCGGTGAGAAAGGAAAAGTAGAAACAATGCCTCCTATCATTTACGTGAATAATACTATAGTGTAACTCTACATACCTGTCATCCTCGTCTCCATGAGATTTCTTCCAGTACGTACGGGCATTACGCGTTAAAGTAATGTTTTTCCAGGTCGAATAAGAGAACGTGGTCGCTGAGTTGTCTGCGACGTTTTCGGACGCTTGAAAGTCGGGCAGAAAAGTCTGAATGAGATCGGAGCAAATGCAGAGCAGTTTGCCATTGGCTTGAGTGACGTAGGTCTGTAGTCGAGGGATCAGGCTGGCTGGAACGTTGCCCGCCACTACTACCAGACTAGCCTGGTTTAGCCACGGCGATGTCGACATCTGGCTCAAATTAAGCGGATAAATTGTGTACCTGCAACATTTGTTAATTTAGTCATACACAATCATAATGTTATTACATATTATTCTATTATTAATATTATATATGTTATTATTATTCCATTAAAAATACACAAACCATAGAAATTATTGACGAAGGAAAAGCATGCAATACCCAAAATTGTTGTTTCCCTGAATTTCGTTGAAAAAGTTCATAATTATTCAAAACTTTCCGAACTAACATTAAGCGCTTTCATAATAAACTATAATATTTGGTGGTGTGGTGGAAGCTATATAGTGCTTCTGGGTAAGTTATAATCTGTCTTTTTCCAATGAAAAATATTTAGAGCCGGTTTCCGAACTCGGGATTTAAGTTCTAGACTTTAAACAGCTGGAGTCAGAAAATTGGCTTTCCGAAACGGGGCGTAGTCGCATTCCCCGTTTAAATTGAATTTTGAAAAACTAGAAAATTGAACACAAAATAAAATAAAGAGAAAATAGTGTAAAGTTTCAGCTATTTTGAACTATTTAGGAATGTTTCATTTCGTCAAGGAAAACGTATCCAATTATAGAAATGGAAATATAGAGATTATCATAAAAACTACTACCACGCCCCGTTTTGGAAAGCCAATTTTCTGACTCCAGCTGTTTGAAATCTAAAACTTAGCTAAATCCAGAGCTTGGAAACCGGCCCTAAGTAAGCGTTCAGTGGGACGTGGAAGAAAATCTTGGTTTGAGAAACCTGAGAGAAGCATTCACCTGCACGTCACAGGACCTCTTCTGAGCAGCAATTAACAAAGTTAGAATTGCTATGATGGTAGCCAACCTCCGTAATGGAGAAGGTACCTGAAGAAAGAGAAAGAATCTGTCTTCTGAGCACTTTGTCCATCTCAGAACACAAATAATTTGTGAACGGTGCAGAAAAGGAAGAGGATTGAGCAGTCTGTTTTTTCTGATGACAGACAAGGATAGTGAACACATTTTAATTATATGCTGACTTTTCAGTCTCAATCTCAATTAATTCAAGTTACTATAAATACAAGTCGTATCTATAATAGGGAAATAACTACGGTACTCCTCACCTTTGCACGTTAAGAACATTTGACAATGTCTTTTTGATATTCTCAATTGATTCAGAACTTTCCGAATAAACTATGACATTTGGTGGTTTTGTGGAAGCTGGTGGCTTTTGGTAAGGTATTATCTGCCTTCTCTGCACTTCGTCCATTGCAATCACAGGAAACGCTAATGGAATCCAACTTTTCAAATTCCTGTAATCATAATAAATACCAACTAACGATAGGTACTAATACTCAAAGCGATCATGAATGGATAAGAAGATGAACGATTAATAGATAATTGATAGAATGAATCAATAAAATAATAGTTGATTAATAATAAATTTTGATACTTTTCAAATACTATTAGGCTAAATATAAAAAACTGTGAAATTAAAAACAAATTTACGGTTTATGCTACTTACTGTATGAAACCTCGTAGTTGTTCATAACTCATTCTGAAACAACAAAATTTAATTTTATTAACTACTTGGATTATCTGCAGTTTCATGTCATAGAATATCAATTTTAATATTGCCATATTATTTATCTATACACAGCTTGTAGGGCTACTCTTGTTAAGAAATAAGAGGTTTAATAACAAATCAAGTTTTATAATAAAACTACTTTTTCTTTTAATCCAATAGTAAAACAAATAAATGTAAAACGTATTAATAGATCATTGCGTATAGCCTTGAAGTACATTGTTACACTCAAAGTAGATACATTGAACAAAGAAGTACGTTGATATCCTCATAGTAGAAAGGACCGTGCCAATTCACTAAAAAGGAGATAGTGAAAACCTTGCAAACTATAGGCCAATCTCTATAGTTCCACTATTGTCAAAAATTATAGAAACGGAAATGAAGCAACAACTGGTGGAGTTCTAGGAAGGTAACAATCTGCTTACACCATTTTAAAATGGATGGATTTAGACATGGACGCTCCACCATCAGTGCTTTGCTGGCATTAACTTCCAAAATACAAAGCACTTTCAAGGCTGAAGACTCTCTTGCTCTAGTGATTTGTTACCTCAGTAAGGCTTTTTGACTGTGTGTCGCTTAAGTTCCTGACCATCAAACTTCAGAGGTACGAACTGGGTGGCACAGTCCTACCTGAGGAGCAGAGGGCAGATGGTTCAGTTTGGTGGTGATGCATCCAAACTGCCAGTGAGAATGATGGAGTTCCACAAGGACCTGTTTTGGAGTCACTGTTGTTTATTCTGCTCATGAATGACTTCACAAGCAACCAGGGTGCAGTACTCTTTGTAGACGCCACCACATTGATCTCCAGGGCTTCCTCAGTGCAATAGGTGCAGACCAGGTGTACCAGTCTGGTTGAGGAGGCAAAGCTGAGGTTTGCTGCAAACAAGTTGAAGCTAAACGAGAAAAAGACATCCATCCTTGTTCGTACCTTATAAGTTTGACCATAACTGTCTTGTGGTCGCATACCATGCACTTTCATTCATTCATCTGATGTATGGAGTGCTTATTTGGGGACATGTTTTTGACATTCAGGATATACTGCTTAAGATATGCAGAAGAGAGCACTGAGGTTGATGACTTAGGCGGGCTATACAGGAATCACTGACGTACCAAGAGCCTTGGCAATCTCACAGTCTACAGCCAGTATTTACTGTGCCCACTGTGGCATTTTAAGAAGGCTCGAGAGTAGCTGCCTAAGGAGTGACATACGCAACCAAAACACTCGTCATCCTCCCAGATGTCTTAATGCAGACTGGTGGGGACCCACAACAGCTTCCCAACTCGGGTCATAAGATGCTTCAACATTCTGCCAAGAGAAGTGCAAGATATGCAGCAAGCAAAATTCACATCAACATTGAGGAAAAGGCTGCAGTATAGTATAGACCCCTGTATTGGATGAGAAGCATTTCTTTGGCGTTCCAGCGCCTTTACAACCCTTCTTGGGTTATCAAATGACACTGTCAATCTGGAAACTCTAGTTCTTGGCAATGACATCAAGTATCACTCAAAAGTTAAAAGTAACCCCAAAATTATATATTTCAATTATTCTTCAAGTTTCTTCTAAATTGAGTCTAAATAAAAATAATTATAATCAAGTACTAATAAGTAACCTTACCTTACTTATTATAAAAATACTCTCTAGAATAAAATGATAAATTATTTTTTCAATCTATCTCAGGAACTCAGAAACCAGTTCTAATGAATTAGCAAATTGAAATCAGAATGTAAAAAGTTATTTCCTTCAAAAACAGAACTATATTCACACATACAGGTTCTCTATCAATACTCTAACCTAAAAATCTAAACTACAAAAACAAAACAAAAACATGTTATCGATAAATCGGAAATATTGATATTATTCCACCAATAATCGATATATCAGACATCGATTGTGACTAATCGATAGTTTCCGCTGCCGATGCTTTTTCTTCGATATATCGATATTTCTATTCTTATTGAAATTCTTGCAAAAGTGCAAAACTATCACCTAATACCTACCCACATAGAGAGATAGATAATTTATTCAGCTTTTATCCAAGCTGCTACCGTGTTCTTTTTTTACTTTCCTTGCCCTAGCCTATTACCATAGGTAAGGAAAGTATTGCTTTCCGAAAAAAATTAAGGTACCCTAATTTCTAAATTTCTATACGTTTCAAGGTCCCCTGAGTCCAAAAAAGTGGTTTTTGGGTATTGGTCTGTATGTGTGTGTGTGTATGTGAGTGTATGTACACTAGTTATTTATTTAGCGTATGGCAGTATACACAACACATTTATGATCACAAAATTCGAAAAAAAAGAAAACAATAGAAAATTCATATATAAATCGAATGAAAATATCTTAGTCACTTTTGACCTGGAAATTAGAGGCATGCTTCCAGGGTATTTAAGTAGGCTATTGATGCTGGTTAGCCACAGGAAATCTTCATGTGCACCCGTGTATGCTGATCTGGGACATTCCTCCACTATGTGTCTCACAGTCTGGACTGCTCCACACTCACAGAAAGGGGAGTCAGCCTTCCCCCACTTATGCATCAGATAGGCACATCTACCATGATGAGTTCGTACCCTATTCAATGCCGACCATGTTTTACGAGGCAAATCGAAGCCTGGTGGCCTTTTGGTTACAAATGGGATGTCAATGTTCTGCTTTGCTGACCACGCTTGTTGCCAGGCCTCAGTTATACGGAAACCTGAATCTAAGGCTGTAATTGCCGTCCTAACCGGTGGCTTACGAGATTGCAGACGGCTCTGATTGGCATCTTGTATATCCTCATGTATTGGCAGGCTTCGATTTTCCTGTATCTTCTTGTACTCTCTAGTAAGGGCATTCATGCGTCGAAGATTTGGGGTGGGATGTGACTCAACACCGGGAGCCATTCCACAGGGGTAGATTTCAGAACACCACCTATCATTCTCATTGAGTTATTTAGCTGAACATCAACCCTATGAACATGAGAGCTATTCATCCAGACTGGAGCACAGTACTCAGCAGCTGAAAAGACAAGGCTTAGGGCTGTAGAGCGTAATGTAGATGCTGAAGCTCCCCATGATGTTCCACAAAGTTTTTGCATAATATTGTTTCGGGTTTTTAGTTTTTCTGCTGTCTTTGTTAGGTGCTCTTTGAATGAAAGTGTCCTATCAAGTATCACGCCCAAATATTTTGGAGCCTTATTGTGTTTAAGGCTTCTATTCTCGAATTGAATTCTTAGCTCTCTGTTAGCTTCTCTATTATTCAGGTGGAAGCATGCAACTTCTGTTTTGCTGGCATTTGGTTGGAGACGCCATCTTCGAAAGTACCTACCCATCTCTCTCAAGTCATCTGTAAGAATTTTCTCTGACTCTTCAAATGATTTACACTGTGTTGATAATACCCAGTCATCAGCATAGCCATGTTTTCTAGTCAAGGTTTCTGGCATGTCAGCAATATAGAGACTGAACAAGAGAGGGGCAAGAACTGAGCCCTGAGGCAGACCATTCTTAAGTTTTCTTTGTGAGCTTATATCAGATCCAATGATGACACTAGTGTGTACATAGTATCACACAGTATGTGAGTGCGTCTGTGTACACGATATCTCATCTCCCAATAAACGGAATGGTTTGAAATTTGGAACGTAAGGTCCTTACAATATAAGGATCCGACACGAACAATCTCGATCAAATGCGATTCAAGATGGCGAAATTGTTGTCAAAAACAGGGTTTTTCGCGATTTTCTCGAAAACAGCTCCAACGATTTTGATTAAAGTTATACGGTACCTGAAATAGTCATCAATAAGCTCTATCAACTGCCACAAGTCCCATATCTGTAAAAATTTCAGGAGCTCTGCCCCATCGATGCAAAGTTTGATTCTAGATTCTCAATTACCAGGCTTCAGATACAATTTAAACAAAAAAATTCAAGTGGAATAGATTGAGCATGAGAATATCTACAATTAATGCTCAGTAACATTTTCACCTAAAATTAAAAATAAGCTCAAAATTCGAGAGAATGTGATTATCCAATGTAGCAATATTTATTGTTACAAGTATGAGTGATGAGAATTATGCAAATTAGCCTGAGAAGTTAGCCTGTTATAAAAATGGATTTTGCTGTTCTGCTTTTCTGTGTTGTGTTGTGTTGACTCTGTAAGTGTGTGCGTAGAAGCTAGGATCCTAGGAATAACATCAATTTTCCTGGAGCAACAGTCTAGTTCATGAACCTCGCTTTTTGCGTTGTGTAGTGTCGACTCTATAGGTGTGTGTGTAGAAGTTGTGGGAAGATCAACGATTTTCCTAGAATATAAGTCTGGTTCACAACCTTATAAGGTAAGGAATTTATAGCTGCCTAGGAAAAATAGCTGTCACTTGGTGGGAGAATGTATCTTAAGTTGTAGTTGTAACGTCCCTTTCTATTGGTGGAAATTTTTCTAGAGTATAGTAACTGCGAATCACAGTTGGTGTTGGTTAGGTCTATTTAGTATGGACGATCTCACAACTGTCCACCTCAAGACGAGAAAAGCGAAGTGGCTTCACTCAGCGTCTGTCCTCCGACATAAGCAGTACTAAATAATGTAATCTGTTCAGAACTTGGTATTAATCTTGGCTTCCATGCCAGCTTTAGGCTTTTTTTAGTATTTGGCTCTGGAACCTTTTGTTCCAGCAGCATTTTTAGTCTTTTGCCTATGTAATCGCTTTAATTAAGAAGAGAGAGAGTATCAAATTGTCACCTCACAATGGAGATTTTTCTCCTATAACCGCTACTAAAGGTACGTCATAGATTTATAATATAATTAAGGAAATTATCTTCAATGAAAGCTTCCATCAAAGTATTTATTGTAATGTACCGTAATTAAGTGTAAAAATTGAGAATAGTCCTTTTGATTTGAATGGAAGATGGAAATGGTAATTCAAACTGAAAATGTTGTAAGAAAATGAACGGTATATGTTTTGTAGAAATATAGAGTGCCTATTAGAAGGAATTAAGATATTTTTGGCTTGTATTATTTCTGAAGAGAAAGCTATTATTATTTATAAAAATAGATCTGTCAATTTGTGAGATTTTCAGAGACTGTATTTTATGATTAATTCTATTAGTAATTTTATCATCTTTATTTGTCATATTTGAATCATTTCAATGATTTTGATTAGGGAGAAATCACCTAAATATCATATAATTTTTCAAGAGAATCTTTTTGATATTAAACAACTATACTCGAAAGTTGATATGGAAAGTGTTCAATCAACTTGTGAATTATGTACTATGTAGGCCTATTATGGAAGACTATGCACTCATCGCTTTGTGTATAGGGCGTAACCCTTATTACAAATAAATCTATTCTTTTAAATCAAGAGATTGAAGTAGGTAATGCCTTGATTTTATTATATAACTGAAGTTAAGTTAATTTGTATTATCCTAGTTTATTTTTTTATTCTAACAGCGGTGTAAGTACGGGATCAACGTACGAATCCATCATTTCATGGGTTCATGAACGTGTGTCTTCAAGCCGCTGAGACGCCTCTGAATCGATGGCCGTCCTAGCTTGGGGTATGCTGTCTCCTGTCCATCTGGACGTGTAGAGCTCGATCACCGAGCCTAGATTCAATTTGAAGAAACAGCTATGAGGTAACAACTTTTTTCCAAATTAAACGAACGTCCCAGGAACTCCGGATGTGACAAAATGGGTTTTAGTGACGACAGACTTTCAATCAAGTAAAACGTGCGGAATTAGACTTTTGTTAAATCATAATTTTGAGATATTATTGGGGATAGATAGATTATTAATTTCATTAATTTGGTTTGAGTAATAGATTTTCGGTTGTATCTTTACATTGAAAAGTGAGGCCATATTTTCTCTGTAAGGATCCAGCTGGGAATTTCAGTTTTCTTTAAATTTATAAATAATTATAATCTTCTAAACTACTAAAAGTTGAATGAGTACATGAATTTTTTAAATGTCCCTTATTGATTAAATTTAATGTTTTAAAATAATTCTCATCTTAAAGTTGTAAAGGATCAAATGAAGTTTCAAGGACCCTAACCTTTCCTAAATTTGTTTTGATGACATATATTTTTGAATAGTTTTTTTTTAAGGTAGTATACCATGATATGATACTTGAGGAATGTTTGTCCTTGCAGCGTTCATGATATAAAGATACTAAATAGTTATTATTGGGGGGGATCATTAATATTTGATAATGTTTTGATAGTGTTTTAAAGTTTCCAAGTGTGTTCAAAATTTAATGTTCTAAGAATTTTATGAATTTTATGTGGATCTTTTCTTAAAATATTTATTCTTATTGATGATTAACTTCTGAGACATATCGATGATAATTTTCAATAATTGCTCTTTTGAAATTAGAGTCCTTTAAGCTTTTATGATTCAATCTAAAACGTTTTAAAATGTAGAGCATACAGAGTAGGTTATTACCGAATTAAGTATATCAGAGATAACTTTCTAAATTTAGTAATTTTATTTTCGGTTTTCATGATTCTTCTTCTTGTTTTATTTGTTGTTTATTGATTTCTTTGTTTTATTAACTTCTTTGTTTTATTAATTGTTGAATTTAACTGTAAGAGGTGACAATATAGTTGATACCTTCTCTCTATTTCGTTGTCTCTCTTGTCATTTCTGGTTTCCCGTTCTCTAGCACTAGGTATATTTATCAAACATCCCTTTTATTAAGTTATATTGTGTGTGCTTCTAAATTCTAAATTCAAAATTAACTTTCTAAATTCATAGCACGGCACACCAATTGCAAACTGTTGGCAACTGTTGATTCTATTAAATGATTCACTATGAAGAGATAGCAGACCTCGTGTGTCTCCAGCGTTATTGCCCTGTCACCAGCTGGCTCGAATCTTTGAATAATAGACTTGAGATGCGCGGGAACACTAGCGTCAGGTGATCAATTTTTATAACGGCAAGGAAAGTTGTGTGAGTGTGCCACACCAGATTTTTTTAGATAGTTTTCACCGAAAGAAGCAATTTTTACAAACCTCTGTATTACTATATCGATAGTCTCTAACCGATATTTTTGCGATCGATGTTTTAAGTTTGATACTATTCGAGTATCGATATCAAAGGTTCGATGTTTTCATTTTGGAGTTTTCTTGACTTGCGACTCTTGACTCTCAAGAGTCTTGAGAGATAAGGGGATGACTCTGGTCTTGGGATAAGGGATGACTAGATTTGTGGACCTAAAGCTTTAGATAGGTTCGGAACGACGATGAAACTATATCCAAACTCATAAATAAGTTTGTAAATTTACAACTAAGTGTAATTAGCAGAGTCGACTTTACTTTCCTTTAGAGCCAAGCCACATGAGACGTTTTCAGACGAGTCGCCACGGCTGGAAGCTCTCCGATTGATTAAGCTGTTCCCGAACGCCAATACAATCAGCCAATCAGAGATCTTCCTGCTCTGCCGTCTCGTATCGCCTGAAAAACGTCTCACGTAGATTGGCCCTCACTTCTACTTTAGTCAAGTTTGTTTATAATAGCTTCCTAGAGTGAGTTTCACGTTAAGTGGAAATTATAGAACTACAGGGATTCAGCTTTCTGCTTAATTACAGACATGGATGGCAGCCCAATGTTTATGATGCACATACACATGTCATCATGCATGTTAATCATCAGCGAGAGGCTACTAACATAAAATAAACAACCAATAACAGTAAATAAACTAATGGAAAATTACAAATTATAAAGATAGAAGATTATTTAACCTCAAATAGAGCAGCGGAGAAAAAATAAACAACAAAAAGCGGAGATACAAAAACCTAACTTCAAAAAATGTTGCTCGAAGCATTTCGCTGTGATGACACAACATTATGTATGACGACTGTGCATCATCGTAGAGTAAATATATTGTCCAACGTCTATTAAAAATTTAAAGTCCATTGTTGGACTTGTGTCATTAAATGATGCAATGAGAATGATACTTACTGAATTATAATATTGAATTAACCATAGTAGCTATTTACAGATCACCTTCTTCGGATTCAAATATTTTTATCAATAGTTTAAATGAATGTATTGATTACCTGAATGGGATTAAAAAACAAAACATCATTATAACTGGTGATTTAAACATAGATTTAAACCGTAACTCAAACGTTGTTAATGAATACTTCAACTTACTTTCATCTAACGGCTTTAAATCATACATAAATAAACCTACACGAGTAGTTAATGGCTCACAATCTTGCTTAGATCATATTTTCTACAGAAATTCTTCAAATTATATTAATAATTCTATTGACGCAATAATTAAAACAAGTATAACTGATCATTTTATAATCTGTTTGAGTTTGGGTATAGAAGAGACTGTAAAGAAACCACAATTGACAATGAGGAATTGAATTATAAAGAATCGATTAATTTCAGAGAATTAGCTACAAATTTGAATAATTACAACTGGTCTGATGTAGATTCCCTAATTGATTTGGATGTTGATGATGCCGTGGATCTCTTTGTTAATAAACTAACAACTGAAATAAAGAAAGTTACTTACATCAAAACTTTATCACACAAAATGAAACCTCTTAAACCCTGGATTACAACTGGTCTTATTACTTCCATAAGAAATCGTGACCGCATGCATCAATTACTAAAAAAACAACCTTTCAATATAATTCTCAAAACCCAATATATTAATTATAGAAACACTTTAAATAACATGATTAAGCAATGCAAGTATGACTACTACAATAACAAATTAAATCAGTGTAGAGGAAATTCTAAAAAAACATGGGAATGCATAAATGATTTATTGAATACCAAACGTAAAACAGGTATGCCTAACATAGATTCTGAAATTCTGAACCATCAATTTGCTCATATAGGACAATTGTATGCAGATGAATTGATAAATAATAGCCCTGTCAGCGACAGACAACATACCCATATTGACTCTACAGTTCCTTCATATAATTCCTTCTTTCTATCCAATACAGATGAAAATGAAATATTCCACACCCTAAATTCCTTAAAAGCTAGTTCTTCTCCCGGTATGGACACCCTAACTTCTACTTGTCTCAAAAAAATTTCTCCATTTATCACCGAACCTTTGAAAAAGATAATTAATAAATGCTTTCAAATTGGCTATTTTCCAAAACAATTCAAAGTAGCTAAAATCATTCCTATTCATAAATCAGGTGATCCAACTAATCCTACCAATTACCGACCAATTAGTTTACTTAATAATCTAGCGAAAGTTGTAGAAAAATTATTAAAAAATAGATTAGTGAGTTATTTGGACAAATTCAAAATTATTAATGTCAATCAGTATGGTTTTCAAGCTGGAAAATCAACAGAAGATGCTATATCTAAACTTTTGGAATTGGTAATAGATAACTTCAATAACAAAAATAAAACGCTATCAACTTTTCTAGACCTGGCCAAAGCCTTTGGTACTATCTAACAATTGATCCCTATCTAAGATGGAACACCCATATAGATAACATTTGTGTAAAAAACTAAGATTTCTTATTTACAAATTTTATCAAATCAAACAACTGAACAATGTAAACATAACAAAGCTGATATACTACTCATATGCACAATCGGTATTACAATACGGTATTCGGGCTTGGGGAGGTGCTTTGAATGCTCATTTTAACAAACTTTTTATTATTCAAAAGCACCTAATTAAAACTATCCTAGGTAAACCTCGTCTGTATCCAACTAAATATTTGTTCAATGAGTTTAAGGTATTAACAGTCCGTCAACTTTATATCAAAAACCTAATAATTTTCATTAAAAATAATAGACATCTTTTTCTTTTCCGTGATACAAATCTCAATTTGCGTCCTTCCAGAAAGAGATTTGAAAACATAAGAATGGATCTCAATGTTTCCAGGAGACAATACTTTTACATAGCAAATAAATTGATTAACAACATTCCAGATTACCTCATTGAACATATCAATGGTAGATCCGATAAATTGTTCAAAAGAAGATCTATTGAATGGATAATAACCACTAGAATAGAGGATAAAATTTTTGATTAAATCATATTAAGGTATTAAGGATCTCTATCAAGGTATGTTTTGCTGGCACTCTTACATCTCTTTCTTTTTCTTTATCTTTCCCTTTCTCCTTCTTCTCACTTCTTCATCTCTTTCATTTAATATTATGATATTGAATTTCTTATTATTTTTTGTTAATGTAATGTTGGAAACTCTCACCTGCGCACAGGATTTTCCTTGCAGGTGATTGGTTTCTTGTATTTTTGCTGTTCAAGTGAAATTTTTGAATGTATTAGTTTTGGAAGAAACAATAAAGTTTTTGAATTTGAATTGAATTTGATACAAAGTTTGTCTCTGGTATCATGATAATTTATTATGCATGATCTGACGTTAGTGGCCAGCCTAAGGCTATATTCACACTTGTGCGACTCAAATCGCAAAGTGTATTGTGCTTGTGCTATCCTTTTGAAAATATATTACGCTCGTATAGTTGGGGTCTTAGATTGACTACAATCAAATAATTCTAAAATAAAAAAAACTGGAAAAGTTTTGAGCCGAAACCGTTACGCACTACTCAGAAGTTGGGTGATTTTGACTGACCTGCTCGCCTTTGCGGACACCCTGTATTGCCGACAAGACGACCGCGTCTCCGTTGTAGCTGTGACGCACCACATTCGGGTCGCAGGAGTGGTTGATGAGGCTGAGGAAGGGGTACAGCGCCGAACCAATCTCGTTGCACGCGTAGTCGAAGTAGCTGGTTGACCGCTTCGAGCCGTCCTCCTCATCCTCAGGGGTGGGGGTGTAATTGGGGGTTGGGGCAGTGGTCAGGTTGGTGGAGGGGTTGTTGTTCCGCTCGCCTCCCAGGGTCACACACATTTCAGACACCTCGTGCCCGTTGCACGGAATGATCTGCATGTATCTAAAAGATTATAACAATGTTCAGAGACATTACATTTTTGATAATTTATAAACATAGATTAACTATATTAGTTAATTCATCTATTATGGGTTCGGCTATACAGGAGAGTGATTATTAAAATACGACTAGGTTTAAGCCCAATCCAAACAGCTGTTGGTTGAAATTCAAACTGATTATAATTAGCCAAACTATAGATTCGTTAGATATGTCAAGCTGGTGGACTTATCTATTGGATAGATATGTAGTATCCAATGTACCTAGAATCCATTCTATTCCACTTTCCTTGGTAGTATCTATGAGAAATTTCAAGAATGAACTCACGCCAAGTTCGATTTTTTGTCTAGCAGCAAAAAAAAAAAATCGTTTTGATTGGTTCCTGTTTAGTTATTGATTACTAGATAAGCAAATGGTTATGCGGGGTTGGCAAAAATGTACTTTATAATATATCACAGTATAAAGAAAATCACTTACATATCTACAACACATTCTTCAAATAGCGGACCAGCAGTGCATGCATGGAAATAAATTATCCATAACTTCAATGATTAAGTCCACTTGCCAAATGACATGTTTGCAGAACAGTAAACTCAACTGGACTAAAGAAGTAAGTGTCCAGTCCATTAACACCTAAATTTTTGTTGTTGTTGCTTGACGATATTTTGATAAGTATTGCTTGAAGGTTAAGATTGCTTAAGTATTGCTCAATTATAATGAATGTTGCGAAAATAAAGTAATCTTGATATCACTTGTCATACTTGATGCATGATAAAAGTATTACAAAACCGTCAACTTTTTTATCAATTACCTGAGCAGCAGTCCTCCAGCCTGGCATCGCATCATAAGCAAATCATTGCCGTTGCACTTGTCATATTTGGCCGGCGACGAGTTGATCTCGAAGAAGTCGGTATGGCGGTCGATGAAGTGGATGGCACACACAGCGAAGATCACCCGCCTGAACAGGTCGGCCGGAGAACGCAGCTCCGTGTTGCGGGCCAAGCAATGCGACGCACGGTAGTCCGACGAGTCGTATTTGCCCTAAAACAATCAATCATTCATCCATCTCACAAATAAACCCAACAAAGAGAAGCAAAATCAATCTATATTTGTCAATAGCCATCACTTCATCATAGCACAGTTTCATACAATCTTTCTGTCTTCGTATATAGAGTGAAATTCGGACATTCATATTTATGGCACTCGGTCCAGAGATCTAATTAGAGTGGAACAGCTCCGTACGAACTTTTATGAATTGAACCCAAATTATATGGGTAAGAAAGTATTCAACGCCCTGCCATTGAATTTGAAGACATGCCAGTCAATCCAGTAATTTAAATAAGGTTTGAAAGAATGGCTTGTCTTCATAATTATCAGAGTCTCTTTGATATTGATGGGTAGAATCTCTGTTATCATGACAGTTTTTATTTTAGAGGCTAGTAACTTATTTTGGTATATTTTTTCAACTTAGTCACTTCTTCTTCTTCCGGCATTACAGCTCAGCGTGTCTTCTCTGTCTTCTTCCCTCCAATCTACCCTTATACATTTTTTTGGGCATTCTCTGTTCAGCCATTCTTTCTAGGTGCCCATTGTAAATCCATCGTAGCCTCTGGGATTACCTGGGATTCTCTACCCTGGAGAATATAATTCATTTCTCGGTTTGTCCTCTGCCTCCATTCACCTCCTTAATTAATACCTCCATAGATTCTTCTAACAATCTTTCTTTACTTAGTGACTAATTAATTAATACTATGTGTATTCTCTATCTCTAACTTTAAATTCATTCTGTATTTGGTCATTTCATATAGTGCAGTGGTTTACTTTCTATTTTGTAATTGTTATTGTTTCTGAATGCATTGTATGACCATTGTTATATAGTATGTAGTACTGTTAATGACAAGTAAATAAATATGAATAGGAATATTTTTCTTCAACAAGATTAGTTTTACCGGATAGGTTGCGTCAAAAAATGTTATTAGAGAGATAGGAAGAAGACAATGCCCCACTCAGTGTGTGCATGGATTATCAGGTGAGTGAGAGAGTGGCTGGATTCGATCTTGGTAGACGTGAATGTTCCAATATGAATAGGATGAGGACATGCCATGGGCGAAGTGCTGCAACACTTTATAAATTGGGATTTGCAGATCGGCCGAATGGTGGCTGTGAAGCAGACCAACAGACAATTGGACACATAGTTGGGCACTGCCAGGGTAGAGCATATCCCAGATATTTTAAAGATTTTATAGTATTGACTGAGGAAGCCAAAGCGTATATTACGAATTTGGATACCTGCCTCTAAATAATAATAATATATTTTTTGCCTTTTTTCATAGGCAAAAAGTGTTCAACTGTTTACCCCAGAATATAAAAGCTGCCCAAACCCTAAACTCTTTCAAGACAAATCTAAAATGTTGGCTATTAGAGAAATGTTTTTATGAGTGGCGAAGTATCTTCGACCATTGAATATGTTGCATTAGTTATAAATGTTGTCTAGGTCTTAGATATAAGTTATTTGTTTTATGATGAGAGTTGTTCTATTATGTACAATTATTGTGTTTTGTGTATCAATATCTTGTTTTTTTCTATTATTGTATGACTATTGTCGATATGGTGCTCGTCACTATCCATGGCATGTATAATGAGCCAATATATTTTGATGTTTGTATATTTCTCTAAAAGGGGTAAACTGATAAGACTATCTGTCTCACGAAAAGATTGATATACTAATAAGCCATGCGCTACAATTGATAGTAGCGACTCACCTGTTCGTTAAATCCGAGCTGACGAGGATCGACATCCTTGTTGAGGCCATCGATCATCTTGATGACGTCACAGAACTTGTCAACCCTTGCCGCCAAGATCAGAGTTCGAACACTGAGGATCTCCAGATTGCTGCAGCCGAAGTTGTAGAGGCGTTCCAGCAGAGAGCAGTCTATGCAGTGCGACTGGCGCCATGACACCTCACGGCACGATGCACTGCAGAAGAACACCTGTGGTTCGGAACCCACAAATAATACAATTACAATATGTATCGAAGAACACCAGCGAAATAACAGGTGGTTCGGAACCCACATAAAATAGTATTGAAATATGTACCGCAAAAAACACCTGCGAAAGCAGGTGGTTCGGAACCCACATAAAATAGTATTGCAATATGTACCGCAAAAAACACCTGCGAAAACAGGTGGTTTGGAAGCCACATAAAATAGAACTACAATATGTAGCCTACTGCAAACGACCACCTGTGAGGAAGCATGATCTAGCAGGTGGTTCGAACATGAGAAGCTACCAACTCCAATATGGGCAGGTCTTAAGCCAGTACCTCCTATATACCGAGCCTGGTCCTGAAAAAAGGCCGCCGTAGTTGGTGGACTTATACGAATTTCCACTAAGAAAAATCATCAATCAGATATTTGGGAGGGACTCCGTTTGTCGAAATCTCCGTTCGTCTAGTTAATAATGGCTTGATTTGATCTTGGTAGACGTGAATGTTCCAATATGAATAGGCCTAATCATGGAGAGGAAAATAATCAGGAGAATAATTGGCCCAAGGAAAACGGAAGAAGCCTATAGGCTGCAGAAGAACTGCGTTGTAGAAAAATACTCAAAAGTATCTGCCGATATCAAAAGGAGGAGATTAAAATTCTTTGGACATTTGATGAGACTGCCGGGGGATCGAATGACGAAGAGAATCCTACTTTTTGTGAAGAGCAAAAAGACGGGCGGAAATTGGATTAAAAATGTACAGAAGGACTTATCTGATGCAGGAATTGATGATGACATAATATTTGACAGAGACCAATTTAGAAGGAGTGTTGCAAAGTGGGAAATACGACCCGTGGAAATTAAGAGGAGAAATGTAGTCTTTTCCCAAGAAAGAAGAGAGGCTATATCGGCTAGAATGAATTTTTTTGGAATAATCGTAGAAATAAGGATCTAGTACGGCATCCAAAGTAAATACTTGGCGATTTCCATACAAGGGAATTTGACGCATAATAATAATAATAATAATAATAATAGGCCTAATAATAATAATAATAATTCCGTCTATCAACTACGGTGGTAATTTTGTCTGTAGGCTCTGGTCCTGCCTAAGCACTCCAGTTGTAAGCTCATTGAATAAGATTCCCAGATTGGTATTTTACACGTTCGTGTTTAAAATAAAAATTGAAAACAATCCATAATATAATTACAACATTTTTAAAATGTGAAAGTTATTTATAGTGAGATTTACTTCAAACAGTAAACATTGATCGAATGGGGGGAAGCGTTGGTGATTCCTCTTCATAGATAAATGAGGAATGCCGACAGTTTCAAACTCAAATTTGTATTCAACTCACAGCCATACATTGTACATTATCAATTAAAATCAATTGAAATTATCAATCTGATGATATTGATGATGACAACATTGATGATTTTGATGATCAATTTGATGATGACAACACTTCGATTTGTTAATAAATGAATGAACTGAAACAAAATTTTACATTGAAATAAATTTTTAAGACCCGCATGGGCATGAAAGCAGTACGCGGCAATGAATTTATACAGAAGTAAATATAACATAAAATAATGGATAAACTATCTAAAATATTAAATTAAAAGAGAAGTTTTATGTGTTATTAAAGAGCAAACTTTTTGACAATTTATTACCTTTCTAAATTCTTACATTGTTATTGGCAAAAGATACAAAATATGTAATTCTATAAAACTTTGATTGGAACTAAAATGAGAAAGAAACAATTGCAGAAAATGATTGGGAATGTGAAAAAATAAAAAAGAGAAGGCCAAAAATACAGGAAGAAGAAAGCAGAAAAGAGCTGAAATGAAACGCAGAGACTAAATTTCAATTGGCTCAGGCATAGAAGACGGAAGCAAGCTATTTAAATTGTTCTATATCGTGAAAATAAAGTAATGAATAAGGCTTTATTAAAATAAAACAATATTACCTACTTGAGATTCTGTCATTTTCAATTTATTCTCATGATTGCCCTTGGTAATTTCAATTTATCTCATTTTAATTTTCAATTTAAAACATTTACCAGTGCAGTGATAATAATGGCTGCAAGAAGATGTTACAAGGATTATAATTGAATGCCTATAATATACGATTACAAATAATATTTAGTGTATTATGGAATATATTTATATACATGAAAAATGCTATGTGATTCATCTTTTTCAAAGAATTGAATGATTCAAGGAATCTTGGACGAGAAAAAGAATAGGTTGCTACTAATTACTTCTTGTTGCTATAAAATTGTTGATAGAGTTTTCAATGTAATCTCAATGCACTACCATTCAATGAATAATTAATTGTACATTACAACATTTGAATATTATGTAGATTTATTTAGTAATGCTAACCATTCATTTCAAAAATACTATTGTTATTCTCGTTATACTCTTGAAGTTATACTCTCTAAATGGAAATGAAAATTATTAGATGAGGTTGAATCTCTCAAGTTACAAGTAGTATGAATCAAATAAAGCAACCACACAAATTAGGCTATTAGAATACACAGATCTTCGAGTTTTTTGGTTTTAAATTGTGTCATTCAACCACATCGTCTTAGTTACTAGTATCATAACCAAAAGTTTCATCTTTTACTTTTTCAAATACTTAATAGAGATAATACCATTGAGAAAAGATAGCATAAGAGGATATGATAGCATAAGACCAAGGAATATCTTCTTATGCTATCTTTTCTCTACAGGGTGTTTAAGAACTGCCAACCAATACTCTAGGGCATTGTTCCTGGATAAAAAACATATCTAAATATCATATTTAATTGTACGGAAGTCTTCAGTTATTCACACAGCGGTCATTTTGCTTTTTTCATTTTTTTTCTAAATAATGGTTAAACATACGATTTTGAAACTTTGCACGATCATTTATAACAACTGGACAAAGCTACAAAAAATTATGATAATTTTTCAAATTCATAAAACAAAATGGCGGCCATTTAAAATTTTGTTTCTTAAATAACTCTGAAACCGTTGGTTTTACAAAAACTTACAAGAATAACTTTTTTCAGTAAATTAAGTTGCCTATCGATTGGTACCAATTTTTTTAAGATTGGACAAATATTAACTGAGATATGGCAGCCTTACTGGTTGGTGACCACTGAAAGTTTGTTGCAGTGCAAACCAAGGCATGCTGATAGAGTCACCTCAATGATGCAACAATCTCCATTTGCATTACATGTTAATTGTGAGCAAGTTTAGGTCATTTCAAACCATAAAATAACTTTACATAACCCTCTAAAGGTGGGTTACCAACCACTAAACCTGCCATATCTCAGTTAATATTTGTCCAATCTTAGAAAATTTGGTACCAATCGATAGGAAATTTGATCTACTAAAAGTTATTCCTGTAACGTTTTTGTAAAACCAACGGTTTCTGAGTTATTAATGAAACAAAATTTTAAATGGCCGCCATTTTGTTTTATGAATTTGAAAAATTATCATAATTTTTTGTAGACTTGTCTAGTTGTTATAAATGATCGTGCAAAGTTTCAATATCGTATGTTAAACCATTATCTAGATTATCTAGAAAAAAAATAATAAGTGAAAAAAGCAAAATGGCCGCTGTGTGAGTAACTGAAGATTTCCGGACAATTTAAATATGATATTTAGATATGTTTTTCACCCAGGAACAATGCCATAGAGTATTGGTAGGGACTGTATAATAATACTCAGATAACTCTTCTCTACGAAGGTAAGAAAATCAAGGAAAATCATTATTTCAAATAAAGATGTGACCTTACCTTAACGCAGCCTGTACAAGGCAGCAGTGAATGACAGCGTTTCAAACAGTGGAAGCAATACTCTGTGTAAGAAGTGGGCAGTAGAATCGAAGCAAATGGACGCTCTATTGCCAGTATTTGACCTGGATTGAGTTGGAAAAAATGATGTAAAACTGATTATTCCTAACCATTTTATCACTAGTAAATTTAATAGAAAACTGCTAATTGAAATTCATACATGGATAATCTCGAACAATGTAATTTTGGCAATGTAATTTCCTCATAGCTTAGTATAAAGACTTCTCATGTTTTTTATGTAATTTTCAACTATTCTTTCCCGTATGCCTTCACTCTGCTATTTGTCTTCCCTTCCTCACTCACTTTTTCTTTTCCCTATTTCTTAATAATATCCCATTATTATTTTCTTGTACTGTTAAGCATTGAACATTCGGCCTCTGCGCTCAGGTTCCTCAAACCTTGCAGGGACTTCCCGCTTTTAATATAGTTATGTATAATCCTATTAATGGTATTTTTCTTTTTCTATTTTATATTGTATTTTACTTTTTTCATTTATAACCATTTTTGTCATTGTAATTCTGTTTTTGGGACAAATAAATATTTGATTTGATTTGATTACATTGAAATTATAATACATGTATTTCTAACTGAATTGGAATAAGATTTATTTATTTATTTATTCATGGAGACAAGAGGTAAAAAACCCATTTTGCCTCCTCCACACTATACAATAATTTCCAACATAATACAATTTTCAATAAAAAGAAGATAGAAAATAATAAATTATAAAAATAGCTAATTATAAAATTATGAGAATGAAATAAGACGAAACATAGAAGAAATATACAGTCGTATATAGAATAATAAAAATACATTAACTGAATCCAATAAGAAAAAATGCACACATACCTCAGTAAACTATAATCATTACTAGTATAGACAAGAGGAAAAAAGTGTCTGTGTAATGTACTACCACTAGCCTTTATGAGGATAATTGGATAAAAGAAATGCAAGCGCAAATCACGAAATGATGGACCACATACTACAAGACTAAATCATATGAAATCCTTCGGAATTTGGAAGGGAAGTACCAGAAGATGTACAAGTGCTCTGAATAAGTATTGAAAATTCTTTGAGCTCTACTTAAAGGAAAGTTATAATGGCTTACCGTTCTGGAGCGAGAAATATGAAATTAAAATCCAGAACGTCGAGCAATGGTATTTGTATATATGTTAATTTTAGAAAGCAGGTAGGAAGAATCAATTTTATTATTCAACAGATTGTACAGAAAAACAAGTAATTTAACATCACGTCTTACTTTCAGTGATTTAATATTGAACATACTTCTGAAAAAGAAAAATACTTCTGAAGATGAAAAATGTATAATGCAAAATTCAATTAAGTTGACTTTCCGGTGGATATCAAGATCAAGTCTCAAGATATCAAGATAAGGTTGAAGATCAAGTCTCCAACATCACAAACATAATTCAAATTCAAATTTTATTTATTCAAACTCACAATATTTACAATCAGAATCAATAAGAAAACAAAAAGTTGAAGATCAAGTCTCCAACATCACAAACATAATTCAAATTCAAATTTTATTTATTCAAACTCACAATATTTACAATCAGAATCAATAAGAAAACAAAAACACACAGCTCAGTAAGATAAAAAATAAATACTGGTATGATTTATTAGAAAGATATTTGTGAATTGGAATAAAAAATACTACTTGCTGGTTATATACAACACTCCACGTTTGCAAGTAGGAATGAATATCACTTTAATTAATTTTAAATTCATGAATAAATGGTGAAAGAAAAAGAAGGAAGAAAAGACTAGCAACCATTCACTCTCACATTCACTCACTTTGCACACTTTCCAATTTCATCATACTGATTCCAAACAGCTCATCATACTAATGCTTATTGCAAGGAACCAAAATTACATTTAAACTACGAAATAACATTGAATAAGGATTCTAAATGGTCAGGCATTTATGACCATGGCATAATGACCTCTGAGCCATCTACGAATTCTTTTTTGAAAACAATTGGGATGCTATTAAAAAACTTGGGGCCAAGAAATACAAACGATTTCTGGATACAAGTGGTATACGATTTGTGAAGTCTCAGTAAATCAGCTGTCACTCTCCTAGTTTGATAGCTGGGGACATCCCTGAGCAACGCATGACCACCGTTTCCAGACATTACATAGAACATATACAGGACCTTGAACACATACATACATCTAGAGGCAAACATCCAAGACACTGAAATTGAGGAAAAGAATGTTCATATCCACCCTTTCTTTTTATAGTACGGACTATCGATTTCTGCACCGATATCAATGGCTTCAAGTGACAAATATAGGTGTAGCCCCAAAAATTAATACCATAACTCATTTTTGGATCAACAAAAGCAAAATATAACTGCCTAAGAACATTTAAAGGGAGAAGTAAGACAATTTAAAAAAATTAAAAGTAAGACAATTTAATAAACAGCCAAATAAGATTTTATGTTCATTTCATGAAAGCCTTTTTAATTACAAACCTGAAAATGTTATTTCAATAATTAAAATATTACAAATACTTGATAATAGTACAAGATGAAATTTATCTAAATGCTATACAAAATTTTGATATTCTTGATGTGGAAATATTACCTGGTAGAATGATATCTTTCACAAAAAAAAAGTAATGAATGAACAAATATTATAGGATTCACAAAATTTTAATGATGAAAGTATATTACCTGGCAGAATATCTTTGGTAGCAACCACGTGCCTTCCGAACTCTTCCGAGTATTCGATTTTCAGCGCATCACAAGCGCAAAGAATTTCATCGTTTGGTGGAAATGAGAGTTCCAGTTTTTCACTGAGCTGTCCCAAGCGAACCACCACCATATTTTCACAATCTTTGTCAAGGTCACTGAGGGACAATTCCAAGGACGAATTGTAGCTGGCCTGCTTATCTTTTTTGAGATTCGACTTGGCCAACCATTCTTGCGATTTCTGCAATTGAGGTATGAAAACATTCAATATTCAAACTTTTTAGATTTGCACTATAAAAACCTTCAAGTCACTTATATTCTTAATAAGATGTAGATTGATAACTCATAATGGAATATCTATATTTTAGAAAATGAGAAGAGTTGTTATTGTAAATGAATAAATAAATATATTTGTTGACATAAAAACGCCATAGATGCAGAGTGACTGCCAAGGCAAATGTCTTATCATATTTTGCAATTGATACAAGCTATCCTAATAATTGAAATAATACACAAATTATTTAAAAATATAAATAGACTAAGAATAGGCCTACCGTATATTATAATTTGATAATAAAATAAATTGAATACAATCAAGACAACATAAGATGAGTAATGAAATACCAGTAAGAAAATACTATGAAAAATTCTAGTTAGACTTATGTAGGTCAGCAAAGATGAGTCAAGGGATCTTCAAAAATTTTCCAATACGATTTTATAAATTTTTTAATAAGATCTCATCAACAAGTGGGTCTTCAATGTTTGTTTAAATCTTTCTAGCTCTATATTTTTTATAGCTGAAGGTAGTTTATTATTAAGTTTCATGCCTGAATAATGTGGACTCTTTTTGTAAATATGCAAAAATCGAATCGGGTACCTATACAGTTGTTGTTGGATGCCACGTGTATTGTAATCATGGGAGAAGGAATTTATCAAAGGACCTAGATGTCAGATTTTCAAGTAATATACAATTGGCAGCTTCAATTATAGAGAGCTTCAACTATATTAGGCAGTGAATTTCTGCTGTTGGGCAGAAAAATAATACATTACAATATTGATCCTTACGGGAGTATTCACACGTAATTCTGTAATTGAGTGTAGGCCTACACTCCCGTAGGTAATAATGAGCAACAGAGCAGGAATTTATTGGAAAGAAGAGCTTCAGACAAAAAATTATCAGAATGACAAAAATGAGAACTGGGGTCTATGTTATAATGGCAGTATTTGATTGACATTGGTGTTGCTATCCCTGTCTATCATTCGACAAAGCAGATGGCGATATTCTTTTCTAGCTCCGCTCTGTTACCAAATCGTTTTTCAACAATGTAGAAATATAATTAATTAAAGAAATATTTAATCTCAATTTTGAGAAACAATTAATATACGGTATAATAATGTATTATAATATTATAATCGTTAAAAAAAATTCTTGACGAATGAAATATAATTGTGATGGTGATGAAATTGAAATAAATTAATTAATTATGGGTTTGTGTTTTCATAGAGATAAACTTAGTATGGGTTCATTCGAAAAGTGTAGGATTAGGACTTCAACAATCAGACTTTAGTGATCTTGTAGCTGAATGTAAATTTTTATCGTGAGAAATTTATTTTTCTGTTAAAAAATATTGTTCTCACATTAAGATTTTGCTAACTTGCGTCGGGGAAGACTCCAATTTTATGCAGGGTTGAGGTATTCTCACGGAACTGTATTTCCGTTAGCGATGGAAAATACACGAGTATTTGGGAATATTTCAAACTTGCATTATTTTCCTTTCCCACGGAATTATGCTCGTCTCCACGTGGACCGTTGTCTCGTTGGTGGAAGGGGAACATAATTTGCGTGGAATAGTTTAGTTCCAATCAAGCCGCGGCCGAATTCACATTCAAAATCCAGAGGTAGCCTCGGGCCTCGAGGGCTCAAAATTTCATTCATTCATTCAAAATTAACGTGTGTGTTGAATTTGTTTGCTGTTTAAGTTTTTTTAATATGTATTATTTTTTGCTGTGAGTTAAGTTGAAATAGTTTATTAATTATTTGAAGTGAATATATCAATGTTTGTTTAAATTAGTAAGTTATCCGGGAGTAAACAGTGTAGTAAAAATTTCTAAATAGTAATGAATTTATAAATTGATCGATTGTTAGTGCCATTATATTTTCTAGCTCATGCTAAAAGCCCTTGAATGACCGAGTCCCTAGTATCATAAATTTGTAATTGAGAAATGAGTAAAGTCCACGCTACCTTCGTGAACAGTTAGAATCCAGATAAGCAGTTAGCAAAATCTTACATGCAGTCATCTTGAATTTTTAGAATGTGCAATGAACCGATATAGATTATTTTTGTTATTGTCCAAATTTAAATTAGTTTAATTCATTTAATAAAATTTTACAAGTTTAATAGAATGCTAAAGTTTGTTGTTTAATAAAGTCCCATGACTCGCCCTTTAGAATTTAGAGATCTCTTAATTCTACCCCCATTCTGGGTCGGTTACATAATTATAAATTATCAGCTAGCCTATCCTCTATAGAAGGCAGTGGTAAGGAATAGAATCGAAAATTCTGTTCTCCTATCTTTCTCCACTGCCATTATAACATTACCATAATAAGTTGGTAAATACATAACTAATCCTGAAGCATAATTGAACTATTTCAAACAACAATTATTGTCCTAAAGAGTTTGAAGAATAGAGTGTATATTATTTACTAATTGGCTTGAGTATAATATGATCAACTGATTGACAATGATTAATGAGTTATACAGATTGGATCGGTTCCAAACGTCTATTGTTTGCTAAACGGTTAGTCTAAACTAGTCTAGTCTTCAACAATGACTGATTGGATTCTAGGACACCTAGCCAAGCCAAACAATGATAGGATCTATTGTAACTGTTATTATTAAATACATCAATAATATATTTCAGATGTAGAATATTATTACCTAATAAATCAGTAATAATGGATTGGTAAGAAAATATGAATTGCTTGATCCTTGTGGTATTAATAGAGTGAGAAGAAAATGATATAATTCATTTTTAATCTATTTCCTTCACGAAATTCAACTGTTACAGAGTAAAGAGTTCCTTCTGGTCCTTTCTAATCCAAATAATTTAAATGTATATTTTATGTTACACAATTTGTAAAACCAGTAGCCTAATGAGACAAAAAGTTGATATAATTTCTGCGACAAGTCAGTAATATAAATTATTCTAATTTCAATTTTATGACAGGACACCGCAAAACGGTCGAAACTGTATAACGTTTAATTTATCATAATCTTGACACATCTAATACTGTACAAATTAAAAGTTTACATGACATACACCCAAGTTATAATATCTATCAAGTTGGTTTCATAATTTGTAGCCTTATGAGTGTTAATTTTTTTTAAAGAATTGTATGTTATATCAAATTAAAATCTGAAAGTTGTAACAATAAAACTGCACATTACTAAATAATAGAGAATGTTCTTATAACAGGTATACTCACGATATAGTTTTCCCTGGCTGATTCATTGTCACCAGTAAATTTGAAACATTTTCCTTTTCGTTCGTACAATTTATACCTCAAGTTATCCGGATAATATCCAGACAAAGCTCGGTCAATGTCCTTTAAACATTCATCATACTGTTTCAAAGCAAAAGTCACCGCTGAACGATTAGCATACGCTAGAGCAAGTTCTCTACTTTCGTTTGGAGCAAATCCAGCACTTGAAGTATAGCACTGTATGGCATTCAGATCTTGTCCTTTTAGAAAAGCGGAATTACCTTCGTTTCTCAATTTTTCCGATTGGCCAGCGTTTTTATGACATGGACCATCAACTGCTGGAGAAATATCAAATTCATCTAACAGTAGTGAGCCAAGCTCATATCTTTCCAAGTCTGTTTCTAACTGGGTAAACAACTTTGATACCGTTACAATCCTATTTTCGTTTCTAAGATTTTTGACGATGGTGTCGTGAATTGAATTTATGCTATCCATATTCAAAACAAAGTAAATACAATTAAAAACTTAAAACCATTTAAAATTACACTTTTCACTCACTAGCCTAGATATCTACACTTCCAAAAAAGGAGAAGGGCTAAGAATCTACTACACAAACAACTTGTACTCCGTGACTTAACCTCAAAATGCATACACTTTCACTGCCACTTGGATCTAAATCTTTTTTGAAGCTTTCAAACCTAAAGCGCCAAAGTTTAAATATTATTCCACATTTGTAGTTTTATTTTAATTTACAGTTTAAAACTATTTTTTCCAATTTTGAGTTGAGTATGATCATGACAATAATTACTGAATACTCATATCAGAGAAACATTGATGCTGATCTCCTCAGTGCTCAGTTAGTTAGAACTGGTTCTGATTAGAATATTCGGTAACGGTATGCGGTGGTACGTAGACCTACAGTTTATTCTAGCTGTATAGAGCTAGATATTATTGATTAAACTGAAATCTGACACATTTCTCCTCATGCAGGTGCCAAAATTTTGCGTACAAATGACGTCAAGCGCAAGAGTGTTGATGTTGATGGCTACTATCTACATTTACCATTGTTGGAGGAAGGAAGGGGACAGTACAGTATAACAACCCCTTTTTTTCTAAAATACCACCGCTCGCCTTTGCTCCGATTTTTGTCGAGACAAGATGACCACATGCACAGGCCAGCCAATGAGACAAGCAAAGGCGAGAGGCTCCCTACTATGATAGGGCCCTTGTCTTATTCTTATGGTCACATTGCAGTGTGATACCACAACTTACATGATATTTAAATCCGTTATCGTTGGCTGGGAAGACCAGACAGACTGTGTCAAAAGGAAAGACCAACACAGACTGTGTGGATGGCAAGACCAAAGCACGACGCTAACCCTTTCTGTTGGTCATTCGGCAGGAATGTAACGTAAGCATGTATTAACTTAGGCCTCCACTTTCTCGCTCGTATAGTTTACACAAGTATGCATCCGGTTCAAGTCTTTCCCCCTAACTCTGTACGGGCGTCTTCAGAATACTTGACCTTTATGGGGGAGCGTTTATTACGCTATATTTAGGGTTTCGGAGAATAAATATTGTTATTTAAAATCACTTCACTTACCGTATATCGGCTACTTTATTCAAATTAATAAAAACAATATAAAAACTTGTAGTACCCTTTTATTAAAAAAATTTAAAATTAAAAATACCTTCAACCAAAAATAATGAATAAGAAATAAATAAATCATATGAACATAAATATATTATCTCGTATTATCAACTTGTTTATTTTTACATTTTAACTTGAAAATGGCCAATGGTCAATTTAACTAGTCGTTAAAATGTTTTTTATTTTTAACTATTATATCCTTTCAAATCCGCTATTACTGTGAACGCACTGTGTGCACACACCCTTTATGGGGTCGGACGTCGGAGTTCTCGATTCGCAAACTCCTGTCCATAGTATCACCATAGAGAGAAGATAGCATAAGAAGATAGGTAGTTTATAAGATAGCATAAGATATAGGTAGGTAGTTTATGTTCCAAATTTCAGTTGATATTTTGTTAACTCAAACCGATTTCTGTCGACTACTGTGTATTATTACTGTTTTGGCCAGGTGAGTGATAGAACGGCACAGTATGAGAGACTACCAGTGTCACATAGCTTCACGAAGAAATACCACTAGAACTACCTATCAGCTTGAGTTAACATTGAAAATTAGAACATAAACGCCCTATACCATGGGATATCTTCTTGTGCTATCTTTTTTCTATGGTATCACCCATAATGAATTTATTGTCAAATACAAGAAATATTCTTACAAATAAAAATAATCATTAAAATACAATACCTAGTTTTTGGCGTGACTGGAAAAAGAAGCCTTAAGCTCCAGCCACGAGTTCTAAATACAGAAGAAATACATTTTTGAATCTAATAACAGCAGTACCGTACAAATGAAACAATTCTGTTGATGGATGTAGAATTTTATCAATAATCCAAGTACTTGATAAACATAATATAAGTGAACAGATAAATAATAATAATTGTCAAGTTTTAATAATTTTTACACAATTATGAATAATTAATATTGCCAAAATTGGTGATTCAGCCAACTCAATTCTCAATTTTAAAATAATAGTTTTGTTTTGCCCACGATTTTATTAATCTCAATTTGGTTTTTGTTATTTTATCCTTAATAAAGTCTTCCGGAATTCTATTTATTAGTTTATTACTCTGATATTCAAATTGGTGTTTACTAGATGTTAATGAAGTAAAATTAATATTGAAAGCATTTACTATAGTTGCCCGTATATTTTAAGGGATTGTGTGGCGGGCAAATTGATGTTTATTTTTATTGATAAAAAGAATTAAATTTGTCACATAAGTTTGACGTAACGTTGGTAGATCTATCTCTTCAAATATTAGTGGGATAGAGTCTAGGTCTACCAAGCGCAGCTCTAATAATATGCTTTTGTATTATAATTTTTTTTTTTAATGAGTGTGATACGCTGCTCTGCTCCCCATACTTCTATATTATAATGGAAAAGTGAATGAGCATAAGCGTAGTAAATCGTTCTCAAAATATTAAAGTCCTTTAATTGGTTAATCCTGTAAAAAATGGTTATTAAATATTTCAATTTGAAGCATAGATTCTGAATGTGTATGTCCCATTAAAAATGCTAATCCACAGATACACATAAATATTTTATTGATTCAACTCTCTCTATTGTTGGACAAGTGAAGTTGTTATGACTGTTTATCAGCTCAAGCTCATCTGGAGGCTGACCACTTCTGTTAGGAGAAAGTGTTAATAAACCTTCATTAAGCCTCCAGCGAACAGGGATAATAGTGGCGGTTATAGTTCAGACTTTTGTCCCTATGTGCAAGTGGCTTCAATTCAGGTTCTCCCTCCACCTCAACATTGGTCTTCGTTGTATTGTCATAAAATTCTTAGAAAATTCATAAGACATACTGAGTAACTTTGACTATAATAATCTATCAACTCAAGACACGTTACAAGCCACTGAGCCCTATCTTCAACTAACACTTTCAACTTGAAAGGTATTCACTGTCAGCTGAAGATGAGAGTCACTTCATAGAAATGCGTCCTGTTGGGCTGCCACTAAAGACACGATGAACATTTTGTGTACTCATGTCATTAAGGCAAGTACTGTTGCAGCAGTATCAATACAAAATAATAAATTTATAATACATTAGATAAATTGACCTCAAGTCTGCGAAGACAATGACTTTCGAAGATTGTCATTATGTAATTACTACTATACAAAGTGAGTCACATGTATGGGAACCCTTCAATAAATTGGAGACTGTTGTAGATATAATACTGTAACATTCAGTATGAGGTATTAGTCAAATACTCTACCTTTTGACGAACAACTGAATTTCAACCCCTCATAAGGGGGTAACTTAGGGGTTGTAACTCGAATATTTTAAATGTAAACACCCAATGTGTGGTACACCACTTTAAAGCCGGTTTGAAAACAAGAGAGATGGAATCAATAAAAATGTTCTATGTTACTTGTATCCAAAATGGCGGCTGATTGAACTTTTAGTTTTTTAAGGAAATGAGGGGTTGTAACTCAAATA
Source organism: Nilaparvata lugens (assembly GCF_014356525.2). Lineage (NCBI taxonomy): Eukaryota > Metazoa > Arthropoda > Insecta > Hemiptera > Delphacidae > Nilaparvata > Nilaparvata lugens. Next base: position 43,802,238 of record NC_052510.1, on the reverse strand, counting down.
ATATTTATTTTCAATGTTAACTCCCATTTTGTGGTACATCATTTCCAAGGCCTTTCTGAAACAAGAACGATGACATCAATAAAAATGTTCTATGATACTTTTATCCAAAATGGTGGCTGATTGAAGTTTTAGTTTTTGAAAAAATAATTGATTAAGTTCAATCAGCCGTCATTTTGAATAAAAGTATCATAGAACATTTTTATTGATGTCGACTTTCTCGTTTTGAAATGCATTCAAAATTATGTATCACACAATTGGTGTTTACATTCAAAATATTTGAGTTACAACCCCTCATTTCTTTAAAAAAATGAATTTGGTTTCATATGGGTGACAAAGTGATTTCTCATTTCAAATAGGATCTCCAATGAAACCTACTGTCAAATTATCCTTGTAAGAGAAATATTATTAGCTGTTTCCATCATTTTAACCAACTCTGTATTTATTGATAGTTGCAGGTTTCAAAGATTGCAATACTTGGGCAAGTTCTCCAACCCCGGAGGTCACTAGTATTATAATATTTCATTTTTATCTCAGTAGCAAGTTTTCTCTGCTGAATGTGTTGAAAAAAGCAATATGGCATTTTTTGATACCTAGAATTAAAAACAAAAACTTATCATCAATATTTATCAAGTTTAGATTATTCCTTTCCAGTGTTTTTTGAAGGACATTAAAACAGCTTTTATTCTTTTCAACAATTTTTTCAATGATAATTCCCTTAATTTTAGTTTGACAAAATTTTGTTCAAAGGACATCATGCATGAAAAGATTTTCTTTCTATAATCCAAAAGATATTACTTTTAACATGAAGAGGGGGAACTGATTTCTCCTTGCACAGTTTGTAGCATGGACAGAGTAGTGGGGAGGAGTAAGCAAGCTGCACACAATTGGATGCTGACACAAAAGTAGGGAGAATGCTGTTAGGTAGTGGGAGTTGAGTTGTTTTACTATTTTCATATGAGGTAATATATTCTAATATACAGTGTGGGTGAAAAGTCTGAGAATGGCTTAATATCTCACACAGAAAGGTAATTTGATGGTGGTAGTATTTTCAATTTTAATAGTATACCCAATTACCTTTATGTATGAGATATTGAGCCGTTCTCAGACTTTTCACCCACTCTGTATATGAAAATAGAGGTTTAACGTTTAATGCCAAAACAAACCTCATTCACATCAAAATTATGATAAAAATGTTGTTCTTAAATAAAAAATTTTATTGAAAATTGAAACTAAACTGAATTAAGAGAACATGAAAAATTATATTCTTTATGAAATTTAGAAGAATACAAGTTTTGGGCCAAGCCTGTTGTTATTCCCCAATCATATTCATATGATCTGTTCATAATCAATAAATTCACAAATGAATGAAATTGATTAATTTTTGAAAGGAAGGAGAACTAACCTCATTCATGACAGACTCCACTGCAGGATTCACCCACCAAGTTTTTACTTATTAATAAAATTATTTGGATCAATTGAAGATGTAGGTTTTAATAAAGTTGAATAAGAGAGTGAGAATTGACAGAATCATGATTAAAACAAGTCTGTGCAAACAGGCAGAACAATAACGAAAACAGTTTATATCCCTACAGTTCACAAAAGATCTATTCTGTAATTAGAGCTATGGTTTGTTAAAGCTGTGGTAGTGACTATTATGAATGCTCAGCTAGGAGTTGTTTCTCCTGTAAGTTATGTGTTCTGATATGTACTTACAAATCATCTAACCTTTCACTTTTATAGTCACGAAAATCGCAGCTGAAAGGTTTTTCTCCAGTATGTGTTCTAATATGTTTTTTCAAACCACTTGAATCAGCACATTTATATTCACAAAACTTACAGCTGAAAGGTTTTTCTCCAGTATGTGTTCTGATATGTTTTTTCAAACTACCTAACTCAGCACTTTTGTAGTCACAAAACTCGCAGCTGAAAGGTTTTTCTCCAGTATGTGTTCTGATATGTGCTTTCAAATGACCTGACTTTACACTTTTGTAGTCACAAAACTCGCAGCTGAAAGGCTTTTCTCCAGTATGTGTTCTGATATGTTCTTTCAAATTACCTAACCTAGAACTTCTAAAATCACAAAATTCGCAGCTGAAAGGTTTTTCTCCATTATGTGTTCTGATATGTGCTTTCAAATAACCTAACCTTGCACTTTTGTAGTCACAAAACTCGCAGCTGAATGGCTTTTCTCCTGTATGAGTTCTAATATGTTCTTTCAAACTACTTGAAACAGCACATTCATATTCACAAAACTTGCAGCTGAAAGGTTTTTCTCCAGTATGTGTTCTGGTATGCTTCTTCAAAACACCTGAATGAGCACTTTTGTAGTCACAAAACTTGCAATTGAAAGGTTTTTCTGCTGTATGAGTTCTGATATGTCTTTTCATATTATCTAACTTCGCACTTTTGTAGTCACAAAACTCGCAATTGAATGGTTTTTCACCAGTGTGTTTCCGAATGTGTCTCTTCAAATCACCAAACCTTGGTGTTTTATAGGTACAGTGAGCACAGCTGTGGAGTTTGATCTTTTTGCCAGCCACAGATGACTCAGTGCACTTTTCCACTGGAGAGATTGAATGCTCATTCAGTCCACCCACTTCTGTTGCATCGTCTCGGCCAGATGTGCTGCACTTTGAAGGCCACATCTCTGGCTCACTCTTCACTGCACTTCCTTCAGCCTCTTGATCATCTGCAATAATTGATAATAACATAATTATTAAGTTACATGTATGTTAGGAAGTGAGTTTTCTTTTCACCTCCTATAGTAGATACCTGTGTTTCAAGTCCTCCCAGCATATCTGATACAATATTATTAATTCCTAATTCTCATTAATAATGATCAATCCCATCTAAATACATATTTTTTGTCTAGTGAATATTTTTTTGTAATGATATGATATTGAATTGTCATGTTGTCACATAGAGACAGTGGTAATAAAAGTTAAATTAATCAGAGGAAATAAATGAGATTGAAGAAGTTCAAATTTATCAAAAGTTGTAGGCAATCATCTTTAGATTGCAAGTAACCAGGTGAGGAATGGAATGTTGGTATAGGGTAAAAACTCTTGGACCAAGTAAAAGACACAGGAGTTGGTTTGTCCAACTAACATACTTTGGGACACACAATGAGCTTCGGTTGATGTGTGAGGTTCTTCGAACATTTAGATCTTTGAATCCGTCCCTTCAAAAACATAAACATCTTTAGATGTGACAGTTGTCTTGGCATTCGGTAGAGAAGGTTGTTTTTCGCTCTGGCTGATTAGATAGTAGTAGTAGTAGTAGTGCCGATCCGTAATACAGTACCGTGTTATTTAGCCTTTTCAAAATGGTTAACTGTTCATTGTGTAATTTGGTTTTGAATGATGTTAAGGACGAAATCAAATGTGTCGAGTGTATGCATTTCATGCAAAGTGTTGCCGTGTAGGTACAACAGAAAATCTTCGTAAACTGGGACAGAAAAAAAATACCTGGAAATGTGATGAGTGTATTACATTGAAATCTTCCGTTGACAATAGTGCTTCAAATAGTAACCTGGAACTTGCTATTAAAAACCTAGGTATAAAAATGGACAAGCAGTTTGCAGAAATGAAGCAGTCACTTACTGAAATGATTCAATCGGAATTAAACGTGTTACGTCTCGAAGTCAACAAATCCGTAAAAGAGTACGCGAGTTTAAAGAATGAATGTAAAGTTTTGCGGGATAATAATGTTCGCATGCAAGGTGAAATTTGTGATTTGAAAAATGAAATTAACTCTATCAACCAATATTCAAGGAAAGATAATGTGGTGATTATCGGTGTTCCCCAAACCAAGGGAGAGGACGTCTATCTTATTCTGCAAAAACTCGCTGAGATCTTGAAAATTCAGTTTCATATATCGGACATTTCAACTGCACATCGCCTGAATAATAAAGGAGGCCCACATCGACCCCCGATCGTAGTGAGACTTATGTCTAGGAACTGCCGCAAAATCTGGCTGAATGCGGCTCGTAAAATGAAGGGAATTGAAGCGAAGTTACTGCATGAATCATTCGATAATAAAAAAATCTACATTAACGAACTCTTAACTGATTTTAACAGATCACTTCTCAATGCTGCGAGAGACTTAGTGAAACAAAATAGGATCGCGTTCGCTTGGGTTAGAGAAGGTAAAATCTTTGTTAGGAGAAATCCGGAAGGTCCAGTGGTAAGGGTTATTGTAGAGGATGATTTGAAAATATTTACGAACGACACTGAACAAGGAACTAGGAAATAAACTGTAAGTTGCAAGATAAAGTCATGGTTACAGAATGGTGGCGGTTTGAACTCTTTATTAAGTTAATTTTCTGATAAATGCAAACGTGTTGAGCTTTTAATAATTTAATAATTTCCTATTTTTATTTGTCTATAGTTATTATTTTCCACATGCAGGATTTATAGTTAATGAACTGTGTTACTGGAACTTTTTAGGTGATTTAAATTAGTTTATTATTGATGGAATAATATATTTAATTCTATAAAACATAAAATGAGTTAGCTTTGTTCAACAAAGAAGTAAGGAAGAGAGTTGTTGTAGTGAAGGGAAAAGAGGAAACAACTCATGTTGGCATGTTATCTCACAATAATAGTTCTTTATAGGGGAGAATATTATGAATACTCAGTATTTTTTAGGATTATTTTAAATTGATTTTTTTCTCATCTGAATTGAGTCGTAAATGGGAGTAGCATTTATAATTTCCTTTGTTTCTATTGTAATATTTATTTCGCATCATGTAAGTTCCTTCTATTGTCTATTCTATTAATTTATTCCTTGGTTTTTATCAGTGCAACATTCCATTTTCCTTCAAATCTATTCATTTTTTTGAGAACTTGTTTCATTATTATTATCATGTACTTATATAAGAATAGTATCTACTTCTATTTATGATTTTGGATATCGTTGTGTAAACATAATGACAATCTAAGCTAACTTTTCATTGAATTAATAATTATTTTCCAGCTAATAAATTTGTTTGTAATTGAAATCGAAGAGCATAAGCATACTTTTGTAATCCTATCATTTGATATTATCATTAAATCTATTGCCTTTAATCACTAAACCAGTATAAAATATGAGATTTTCTATATATGTTCCAATTACTAGGAAACATTTTTCGAAATTTAATAATTTACATTAAATGTAAATCAAATTTTGATAATATACATAAATATATTTCTTTAATTACAACTATTATTATCATTATTATATTCATTTAGTAATTAATCAACGCCACCTTCAGTACCGAACATTACTTGGATATATGAACTTATTTAGGCTAATGTATAATATATATATATATATATATATATATATATATATATATATATATATATATATATATATATATATATATTAGTAAAAGGATCGGCAGTAAGAAAAATGAATGTGTTAGATGAATTGAGTGACTACAGACACGTTGGTTGTGAGGAGTTTGATGAGTGTGGTGTGTATGCTGGATTTTTGAGAGAGAATGGTATGAATGCTTTAAAGTGTTATACATCTGAATATTAGGAGCTACCATAAAAATTTTGACGATTTTATTGTTCTTTTGGAATGTCTTGGATTTGAATATGATGTCATTATTTTAACCGAAACCTGGTTGAGTGTGGATGAGAACATAACACACTTGGAAGAATATTCTAGCTTTCGTACTTCAGTTAAATTTAATCAGAATGATGGAGTAGTTATTTATGTAAGATCTGAACTGAATGCATCCTGTGAGGAGATTAATGTTGGAGGAGTAAATTGTCTAATATTGGATTGCCAAAAATACGAGCTGAGTTATAAAGCTTTATGTGCTTATCGCTGTCAGGGCTTGGACCTGTCAAATTTTATCAGTGGACTTGAAGATAGATACATCGATAGGAGGAATAGATTGAACAACACTATTGAGATTATCGCTGGAGATATCAATTGCAATATTCTTACTGACCAAATTAATAATATTAGTAACAGATATCTAGATGTGCTCTATGGGGCTGGTTTTGTTTCCTGCGTTAACGTTCCTGCAAGGCGGACGGCCTTCACTTCGACTTGCATCGACCACATTTTTGTCAGGCACTTTGATACGGAGGCTCTCCGTCCGGCCGTTTTCCGGTCTGACATTACTGATCACTATGTAACGTCTATTTTAATTAAAAATGATAATCAAGCTCAGAATGTACCAAGATTTGAACCTCTCCAATTCCATGCTTCCATTGATTACTTGAAATTCTCAGAACTCAGAAATTCTCAGAAACTGTTTCACAGCAAACCTGGCAGGATGTAACAATGATAGAAAGCGTAAATGAATCTACTGAATCATTCGTTAAGAAAATTTAAGAAATTAAACATAGTTGTACAACAAATAAACCAAAAAGTGTCCAATTAAAAAAATTAAAGCCCTGGATAACTGATTCGCTTATCAAATCGATTAAAAAGAGGAATAAATAAAGTAAGCTTGTTATCAGACAACCCTTTAATTTACAATTGAAATTATACTACAATAATTATGGGAAAACATTGAATAGATCATTAAAAACTACAAAATATAATTACTATAGGAATAAATTATTATCCGATTCTAAACCTATTTCCTTTTGGAGAACAATTAATGAAATATCGGGTGTAAATCCAAGGAATAACTCATTTCCTATACAAAGTTTTCTTACTAATAGTAACGACAGCCGAAGTCCTCAAACAGGAAGTTGTACTACGGTTTCTGATGTTACCAATAAATTTAATATATTTTTTTCAAAAGTTGGAGAATCTCTTGCAGACGTTATAAAACAAGGCAACCATAATATTAATCTACCTGACATGGATCACCCTCCATGCAATTCGATTTTTGACTTACAGCAGGTGAGTGAGATGGATGTTGAAAACTGCATTTTGGAGCTACGAGGTGGTTCTGCGCCTGGCTGCGATGGCATATCAGCATCTCTTTTGAAGGATAATATAAAATCTACTGTTACTCCTCTTCGTCACATTATTAATAGAAGCTTTACATCAGGAACTTTTCCGGATATTCTCAAATTAGCGAAAGTTATTCCACTCTATAAGTCTGGCATTAAAAATGATTTAAATAATTATAGACCTATAAACCTTCTTAGTTTCATTTCTAAGGTCATCGAGAAATGTTTCAAGAAGCAATTGACCAAGTACCTTAAAAACAATAACATTCTAATGGATAATCAATTTGGCTTTAGGGATGACCGGAATTCGTCTAATTGTTTCTTTCAGCTTAGCGACTATCTGAGACAGGGTATTAATAATAATAAATATATTCTATTACTATTTATTGATCTGGCAAAAGCTTTTGACTCCATTGATCACGATTTGTTGTTGAATAAGCTGACGGCCATAGGAATAATTGGTGCTGCACACGATTGGCTTAAAAGTTTCCTGTCAAAGCGTCGCCAGTTGGTATCTATTGCAGGAGTCGAAAGTAGCATCCAAGATATCAATTATGGTGTGGTTCAGGGCAGTACCCTCGGACCAATTCTATTTCTGGTCTACATTAATGATATTATTCAGGTAAATATGAGTGGTAAAATGATGCTTTTTGCTGATGACACAGCCGTTTACTTTGAGGGAGACAGTTGGGAAAATGTGTACAGAGTAGCTTCAAGTGAGCTAAGACAATTGAAAAGCTGGTTTGATATCAATATACTCAGCATGAGTACAAAAAAAACTAAGTGTTTGCCTATTTTCCTGCGTGACAGTCGTGCTCCCCCTACCAACTTGGAATTGAGGGTTCACACGTGCGGGGCTGATTGGGGTAATGTGTGTGGCTGTGATTTAATAGAGACTGTCTATGAATATAAATATTTGGGCATTCATATAGATAGTCGATTGACATGGAGCTCTCATGTTAGATACCTTAATAGTAGGCTGAGAAAAATGATTTATGTGTTCAACCAGCTTAGGGGAATCCTCAATATAAATCATTTGAGAACAGTGTATTATGCGTACATTCAGTCCATTATTTCCTACGGTATTATCCTTTGGGGAAGTGCACCCAAAGCGTTGTTAGATCAAATATCAGTGACTCAGAAAACTATAATAAAAGTTGGCCTTGGTCTATGCAGAAGATTTCCATCCGTACGATTGTTTCAGGTCTTCAACGTTTTCAGAATCAGGCAGCTATTCATTAAATCAGTACTGATGTATATGTTCAAGAATAAAATATATTTCAATTCAGAGTCCAATCATCATTACATGACAAGACATTCCCGCTTTCATCACTCGGGTCTTCAACGAAACACCCGTTCAGCCTGTGATAGGAATATATCATACCTATGCCACACTATTATGAATAACATTCCTCAAGAAATAAGTCAGCCGGGCGCATGTAGTTTCTCAAAATATAAATCAATAATTACAAATTGGATAAAAACGCTGAATGAAGATCAATGTGAACGGCTACTTCAATCTATTTATCAATAGGATATTGGTTACTTCTAATGTTTGGATATTCTCTTTGTCCCAATCAATATATCTTTTTGCCTAGCGGTTCACCTTGTGATGACCAACGTGTCTGTGGTGTGTGTGTGTGTATGTGGTGTGTGTATGTGGTGTGTGTGTGTGTGTGTGTGTGTGTGTGTGTGCGATTATGAAATTGAAAAAACTTATTTCTCTTAAGTTCAATCAGGAAAAAAATGTATACTTTAATCACACAGTACTGGACTCATTGACCCACGAACAGGCCAAAAAGGTCTATGTGGGCTCTTATATTTCATTAAATAGAGTGAATCCACTTGGGATAGGTGCAATAAGATAAGTTATACCACAATAAAATATGCTAAAACATTGTTGAACTGGATTAAACTAGGAATATTATTATCATAAATATAATATAGATATATATGATAGGGAATAGGGTAAGTTATTAATAGTATTATTGGTATTACATATCTCAAGTTGTGTATTTGCTCTGTTGAAATATTATTGTAAATTGTGTAAATTTTGCTGAAATAAATTCAATTCAATTCAATTCAGATTGATATATGCGATTTTATGGGATAATCTGAACACATTACACATTTTTTCTGCACATGTGCATGGTTGACATGTGGCAGACAGCCCATTCAGGAGTGGCATTTACACAGGAGTTCCACTCCCAAACATCGAACTACTTCATGTAAGGAGGCTGGCCACAATCTAATCACCCAAACAAGGAGTGTAGACCCTGGTCAATCAACAATCGGTTAGTAATAGAATGCATCTCACCATATGCCTCCTCTTTGATGAAGATCATGTTGTAGCCAGGGATTAGATAATGTTGTTGGCTGCATTCATCTTCCACTGCAGCTGGTTGCTGGCTGCTATCCTCCTCCTCCTTTTTAACAGTAACTGTCGCCATCTGCAACACATACACATTCACAATCAATGCCAGGACTTTTATTATTATTATTATAGACTACATTATTCACAGTGGTTTATGAGGTCATTAATTTTAGATGACTAGCAGACTGTATTTTAGAGGAAGGGTGATTGTAACAGTTTTAGATTGAATAGCATTTTTATGATGTGAAATGAAAAGTGTAGGAATAAAAAGTAGCATTCACCAAAAGTATATATTGCAATATTGTTTTGTTAAATAATTATATTTCTATATTGTAAAAAACGTTCAGGCAAAGTTGTAGAGCTGGGAAAGGATAGCACTATCTGCTCTGTCAAATAGACAAGGATAGAAACATCAATTACTACCATTATAACATGAACCTTACTAAAGCAGACTTGATTGTGGAAGAGTTGGAAAAATAGGGTGATTTTACAATACTGTTACCCATTTTGAATAATTTATAAAACAGAAATTAAGATGCCACTAAACTGGTTAACTGGAATTTCACATAAAGATTCTTAATTTGTTAAGGATGATTGTGGGCCTTTCTTTCATTTCAATTGATAACAGTCTTGAAGATAGAACACATTTATTCAATTTGTAATACAATGCCTACATATGATAAAATACTCAACCAAAACGTATTTATATAGTAAAATATCACAAGTGGTTATATTTCTAATAGCAAGAAAATATAAAACTAAATTCAATCGATTTGAGCTTTTAACAGATCATTGCAGAGAACGGGTAACACTTTCCCCTAAATCGATGAAATATATAATCTGTGGAAAGCATGTTTTCACTATGACTTATTGAGACATGAAAGACTCGAGTTGAAATAATTGGAACAGATCATTCAAAAACTGGTAACAGATTCTCTCTATAGAATGGAAAACAACAAAATCAAAAGACACAATAGTCAAAAGTGTTGTTGGGAGCCTACAGTGGAAATATGTATGGTACACAACAGTTAACAAGATTTTACTTGACAACAAGAAATTGAAAATAATCTTGAATACAGTTTATGAGCAAATGGAAATGACTTTCAATAACTTTCAAACAGACACACTCCTCTCACCTGGTATGGACATAGATTCTGTTGATTGCAGCCTTCAAACGATTCCTCCAACCTTACTAATACTACTTTGGCTATTCTACCACCTGAAATACAAACAAGCACATGAGATTCTGAGGTTGAGTGGTAGAGAGGACTTAAAAGTCCTAACTCCGCCTAATAAAGAATTTTTTCATTTCATTTCATTCACTCCAGTGTTGTGAACAGAGTCAACACGAAATTAAAGGAATTAAGTGAATTGAATTATATTAAATTGAGTAGATTTGGATATTTTAGGTGAGTCAAGAGAAAAGGTCGGGAAGAGAACATAAGAAGAATGTAAAAGCTCAACGAGAGCCAGGATAGGAGGAGGAGTAAGAGGAGGTGGAGGAGGATTATGTAGAGGGTGGATGAGGTGGAAAAGGAAGAGGAGGTACAAGAGAAGGAGGAGTAAGAGATAGACCAGGAGAGGACCAGGAGGAGGATGAGGAGATGGGAGAGGAGTAAGATGTTGATGAGAAGAAGAAAGATGAGAAAGCAGTGGAAAAAGAAGTGGAAGAGTATGAGGTGGAAGATGATGAGGAGAAGGAGAAGGGATCAAAGGATGCGAAAGAGTACAATGAGAAAATACAGAGTAAAATCCAAGAACTAAATCTATACACATTGTCATTTTGAAAATAGATTTAATAATGAAAATAAAGAAGTTGAAACCTCTAGAGAGCTCCAATTTCTTATACAAGTTCGTCGTTCTAAGTGTGAACAATGAAATCACGTCTGTAAGTACTCCTCAACTTTTATCACGGTTTTCATTTAGAATTTTTGAATTCATTGAATGCTGATCAATAATTAAAATAACTGAGTACAGTGTCCTAGAAATTGTTAATTCCAGACAAATTATGAATTATAAAAATTGCATGGTTGCCTGTAAAGTCTACCGTGATGGCTGCCTGTAAAGGTATACAGGCGAAAGTTTTACGTGACAACGACTTTGAGTGGTAAAATAATTTTAATGTGAATATTCATTCGTATAGTTGGAAGAAGGATGAAATAATAGTAACAATTTAAAACATTTATTTATACAAAGAATCTCGCACTGAATTTCATATTAACAAAATTTTATTTTTACCTTTACACATACATACGTATTTATATACAAATATACATACAATAACTTGCAATACATTTGCATACAATGAAACAGCGTTTACTGGCTGATAAACGATTTATACTACTTTTGTGATTGAAAACTACCACAACATTGTGATTACTACAACATAACCTATTCACTTATGTCTTAGTAATTTATTTCATCATGTTATATTATCAGTCTGAAATTATTTACCTTTGCTGTTTGAATTGTTGCGATGGACGAAACTACCCTCACATTATCACTACACAATCGTTTTATAATTAACTGGCAACGTGTAAACTTGTATGCAGGCGCCTAAGCGAAATAGAAGCGCAAGACATGAACCGGTGTGTATGCCTATCTCTCACACACTCTCTCTCTCTCGCTCTTAGGCGGGCTAACTGTGCTCGAGTGGAAGGGACGCGTGCCTTTCACTTTTTATGTCTGTCTCTCTCGCTCTTAGGTGGGCTAACCATGCCCGAGTGGAAGGGACGCGTGCCTCTCACTCGCTCTCATTGTGAGCGCATAACGTGAGCAGAGCGTAACGCAGTTTCTTGAAGTGTCACCCGGCAAACCAATTTATAAGACGTTGTCACGTCAAGATTTATTCCATGACATATCAAATCTATTGAATTCAGGATTGATCAATGAAAAATAAATAAATATTAGTTCTGATAGTTAACCTGGTTAGATAACTTGCATCAGAGCTATCTACTATGGAAAACATTGGTAATGAATAAGTGGCAACAATACGTTCCTATCATTTCCACTGATTTCATAGGGTGAATGTCACAACAGTGTTTGCACACCCTACTGCCAGCTGCTCTTATTTCAGGAGATTTCTAAATGTTCATGAGACAGGCCCTGTGATTGGTGCAGTTGAAGGCTACTTGAAACACACAGCTGATGCAAATTTGAATGAACAATACAAGTTGAATTATGAATTACAAATTACACATCAACAATGTTATCACTGTACTTACCACACACTTCTCTTTCAATGGCTCTAGTCAACCTTGAATCTGATTTTCCACTCAATGAATTGTGCTCTGAGACTGGTGATTGGCTATCAGTTCCCTGGTCACATGTGGACATCTGCAATGGATTAGAATGGTTCCAGTTACCAAGAACATTCCAAAGTGGCTTCAATTATTGAAATCTCACAGAATGGATTACTAAATAAGAATCAATTTCAGTAGTGACATTAATCTATTGATCATGAAATAAATGATCAATTTCAGAGCTTCTGACATGACCTACCGACTGTTTTCAGGCAGCCGGGATCAACGACTTAATGTGTTCATCTAAAACATGAGAGTTGCTGAGGAAAATATCTTGTTTGGGCCAGGATTTGAGCCCAGGTCTCTAAATTATGAAGCCAGCATCTGATCCACTTGAATATAACCACACCTACAGATCAGATGAATCTACTCCCATTCAGATCCTGGAGAATGATAAAATTTGCTAATTGGTAAAATGGTAAATTTGCTAGTTGGTAATTATGTACCATGATTTAGGGTGAACAAGTCTATTTGAATTATATGACATAATATTATTTAATCGACTCACATTTGACTGATCCTCATAGTCTAATTCAGCCTTCAAGGATAATTCAAAGTCACTTCTGTCAATATCCATTGGACCATCCAGGAACGCCTCAATTTCTTCCTTGATCTGCAATCCATTGAAAATCTGCACAAAAAAGTAAATAAAATTATTATATTTATTTTTTTGTCATTTTTGAGAAAATCGTCAAAAACACGGTTTTTTAGTAATCATCCGACATTTTTCCCAAGAATATTACGGAGCTCCTGCAATTTTCCCAGAAATGAGACTCATGTCAGTCGATAGGGCTCATGAATAAAGCTATCCATTAATAATAATAGCTATCCATGGTATAAATGTGAAGAACATTGTTAGAGCCGTTTTCGAGAAAACTGTGAAAAACATGGTTTTTCAGTGATTATCCGCCATTTTCCTCAAGAATATTAAGGAGCTCCTGCAATTTTCCCAGAAATGAGTCTTATTTTAGTTGATAGGGCTTATAAATAGCTATCCAAGGTATATAATAAATTTGAAGAAAATCGTTAGAGCCGTTCTCGAGAAAACCGTGAAAAACATGGTTTTTTAGTAATTATCCGCCATCTTGAATTGAATTTTATTGAATTCCTTATTGTCGGATCCTCATGGTATAAGGACCTTGAGTTTAAAATTTCAAGTCAATCGGTTGATTAGGAATGGAGTTATCGTGTTCACAGACACACACACCCACAGACCATCACCCAAAAATCATGTTTTTGGATTCAGGGGACCTTGAAACGTATAGAAAATATGAAATTTGGGTACCTTAATTTTTTTGGGTAAGCAGTACTTTCCTTACCTATAGTAAGGACAAGGACAAGGACTAGGACAAGGAAAGTAAAAATCTGGTGTGGTACACTCACACAACTTTCCTTGCCCATTGAACTGGGAGCCTCATTCTTAAACGACAATAATTTAGAGAAATAACATAATGACGATTGGCGGCAACATAATTATTTGAAACTACGATCAGACTACTGTATATGTGTGTATATAATTATTGTTTTCAGAGTACTTTTTCCTTTGTGTAAATTGTGAAATCCGATGATTTTTTGAAAGTCGTCAAAACAGCTGTTCTACAGATGAAATATCTCGACTATGTGTTATTTTTATAGACTGCTCTACCTACCTAACTCATGCACGAGAAGGAGGTTACAAAGTCCATTTCTCAAGGACGGGGTGAACCCCCCATTAGTTTCCCAAAAAGGAGACTCATGCCATTGATGGAGCTGATAAATAACTATACAGAGTATGAATTTGAAATAAATCAGTCAAGTAATTTTAGAGAAAACCGTGAAAAACATGGTTTTTTAGTAATCATCCGCCATTTTTCTCGAGGATATTACGCAGCTCCTGCAATTTTCCCAGAAATGAGACTCATGTCAGTTGATAGGGCTTATAAATAGCTATCCATGGTATAAATGTGAAGAACATTGTTAGAGCCGTTTTCGAGAAAACTGTGAAAAACATGGTTTTTCAGTGATTATCCGCCATTTTCCTCAAGAATATTAAGGAGCTCCTGCAATTTTCCCAGAAATGAGTCTTATGTTAGTTGATAGGGCTTATAAATAGCTATCCAAGGTATATAAATTTGAAGAAAATCGTTAGAGCCGTTCTCGAGAAAACCGTGAAAAACATGGTTTTTTAGTAATTATCCGCCATCTTGAATTGAATTTTATTGAATTCCTTATTGTCGGATCCTCATGGTATAAGGACCTTGAGTTTAAAATTTCAAGTCAATCGGTTGATTAGGAATGGAGTTATCGTGTTCACAGACACACACACCCACACACACAGACCATCACCCAAAAATCATGTTTTTGGATTCAGGGGACCTTGAAACGTATAGAAAATATGAAATTTGGGTACCTTAATTTTTTTGGGAAAGCAGTACTTTCCTTACCTATAGTAATAGGACAAGGAAAGTAAAAATCTGGTGTGGTACACTCACACAACTTTCCTTGCTCATTGAACTGGGAGCCTCATTCTTAAACGACAATAATTTAGAGAAATAACATAATGACGATTGGCGGCAACATAATTATTTGAAACTACGATCAGACTACTGTATATGTGTGTATATAATTATTGTTTTCAGAGTACTTTTTCCTTTGTGTAAATTGTGAAATCCGATGATTTTTTGAAAGTCGTCAAAACAGCTGTTCTACAGATGAAATATCTCGACTATGTGTTATTTTTATAGACTGCTCTACCTACCTACCTCATGCACGAGAAGGAGGTTACAAAGTCCATTTCTCAAGGATGGGGTGAACCCCCCATTAGTTTCCCAAAAAGGAGACTCATGCCATTGATGGAGCTGATAAATAACTATACAGAGTATGAATTTGAAATAAATCAGTCAAGTAATTTTTGAGAAAACCGTGAAAAACATGGTTTTTTAGTAATCATTTGCAATTTTTCTCAAGGATAATACGCAGCTCCTGCAATTTTCCCAGAAATGAGACTCATGTCAGTTGATAGGGCTTATAAATAGCTATCCATGGTATAAATTTGAAGAAAATCGTTAGAGCCGTTTTCGAGAAAACCGTGAAAAACATGGTTTTTTAGTAATTATCCGCCATTTTTCTCGAGAATATTACGCAGCTCCTGCAATTTTCCCAGAAATGAGACTCATGTCAGTTGATAGGGCTTATAAATAGCTATTCATGGTATAAATTTAAAGAAAATCGTTAGTGCTGTTTTTGAGAAAATCGTGAAAAACATGGTTTTTTAGTAATTATCCGCCATCTTGAATTGAATTTTATTGAATTTCTTATTGTCGGGTCCTCATGGTATAATAATAATAATAATAATAATAATATTTTTTTTTTATTAACCAATCATATCAAACAAAATAATAATATACAATACTGCAAAATCTTGTAGCCTACTAATAAACTTATACAAATCAATGAAAAAAGGTCCATCCCTCTTTAAGCATAAGCTTGTGCTGAGGGATGAGTTGTAAGAGCAATTACCTTATTACATAGAAATAATAAATTAACAAAATAATAGAAATCATCATCATCAAAGTGTGAAAGAAATAAATAAATACAATTTTCAAACTATAATTAACTAGATTACGTAATTTATTGATGAAGTTACTAAATAATAAAGTTTTAATCATACAAAATAAGAATAAAAAATAAGAAATCCAAATTGATAAGAAAACAAAAATTATATAAACACAAAGATATTTCAGTTACAAAACAGAATAAAATTATTCCTCTAGGAGTCCTTATTTATACTTTGCAAATTTATATATACATTAATTCAAATAATGAAACACAAGAGAAGAATAAAATAAAGACCAACGGGAAATATAATGGAAAAATATGTACACAAATATGCTCCAATGAGAATAATATTCAAAATAGTACCCAGCACATCATAGAACTCATAATAACTTGCATTAATTACTTTGAAAGCAAAAAAAAAACAAACAAAATTAACCAAAAGCAAACATGATAAGATGAAAATGATAGTAAATATAAAACAAACAGCTAATAGGAAATGAATCGAAATACTGACAGGGAATGAATCAATCTTGTCTCAGATTGATAAAAGTTTTTAAACAATTTTTAAACTTATTGAAATTTGGAATGCCTGAAATTGATAAGGACCTTAAGTTTAAAATTTCAAGTCAATCGGTTAATTAGGAATGGAGTTATCGTGTTCACAGACATTCACACACACACACACAGACCAACACCCAAAAATCATGTT
This sequence comes from Nilaparvata lugens, assembly GCF_014356525.2. Classification (NCBI taxonomy): domain Eukaryota; kingdom Metazoa; phylum Arthropoda; class Insecta; order Hemiptera; family Delphacidae; genus Nilaparvata; species Nilaparvata lugens. Next base: position 43,785,405 of record NC_052510.1, on the reverse strand, counting down.
TTTGGACTCAGGGGACCTTGAAACGTATAGAAAACTTGAAATTGGGGTACCTTTTTTTTGGAAAGCAATACTTTCCTTACCTATGGTAGTAGGGCAAGGAAAGTAAAAATGGAACGAATTGGGATATTTTGTCAAACTGGGACGAAGACAAACTAGGTCTTTTTTTATCCAGCTTGTCGCTTCACATAAAGACAAGCTTGGTTTACCCCCGGCCGAAAAATTCTATCGACCAAAGGTTGACAACGTTTTCCAACTGGTCAAAGTGGCCATTTTGTAAATGAGTTAAGAATCATATTGTTGGTTGAATATTATGAAGGACTGTTTTTCATTCAACTATCAATCTCGAGTAACTGGTCTAGCAGTCAACGGTTTGGTCAATGGAATTTTCCAGTTGAGTAGAGCCAGAATGATGATCATTAATAATTTCAGAACTAACCTATGAAATAGATAATGCATATCAACCACATTCTCCAATCTGAGCCTATAAATATCTTAGTTTTGTTATTGATACAGTTGGATACTAGGAGGAGATTCAAGAGAAAATGATATAATATTATGTTTCCATAAATTTGATTCCCAGAATATGATACAATTTTCCAATATAAGAGTAGGCTATTACTAAAACTAATAATAACTCCTATAATGAACAGTTGTTAATGGCAACTAAATTAATAATTTTGTCAGGTTGGCATTAAGTTGAGTTGACTTTGTTAGGTTGGCACCAAGTTGAAGATTTAAATGCATTTATCGAGGAAAAATTGATTGGGCACTGCTACTTCAATCCTGGGAATATTATATTACTAGCCGTCAGGCTCGCTTCGCTCGCCGTATCCGTTTAGCCAGACGTTTAGTCTGGACCCCGACTGGATTGTCCTAACATGATAAAAATGCAGGCGAGCGAAGCGAGCCTGCTAATCTATTCTTGGACAATCCAGTCGGGGGTCCAGGGGGCGGAGCCCCTGGCTAGACGGATATGGCGAGCGAAGCGAGCCTGACGGCTAGTGTGTGTATATAATTGTTTTCAGAGTACTTTTTCCTTTGTGTAAATTGTGAAATCCGATGATTTTTTGAAAGTCGTCAAAACAGCTGTTCTACAGATGAAATATCTCGACTATGTGTTATTTTTATAGACTGCTCTACCTACCCAACGTTAGTAGACAAAAGGTTGATCACTCACAGGTGTAAGATTCGAAGTGGTGGGGGGAATGCCAGCGTGACGTCACGTGTAGTAAAGAAGTGATAGAGTAACCACACTCAGCATACAGTTTATTCACTGTATCTTCAAATACATCGTCGTTTAATCCCCTCAAGATTGACCTAGAACTTAAAAATTCTCCATACTTATAGCGAATTAATCACCGATTCTAATGATGTTGTTTAATATTTCAAGTTCATTCAACTTGTATGAATAAAGTGAAGTTGAAAGTTTTTCAAGAATCTAAACACGTGACACGGAAAAGTTAATAAGCTGGAAAAGCGTTAGTAGACAACGTTATACTATTATAATTTCAGATTAACCCATAAAAAATCTTGATAAACCAATGCATTGCAATAAAACAATAAACCGATCCCGATAAATCCAATAAATTTCATTCATATAAATGCACTGAACACATGCTGGTATCGAGCACATGTTCTACGAGAATCAAAATATCTCATCCCCGAAATTCACAAGCTGATGTATAGCCAAACTACAAAATATAAACACGACCTAGAAGATAAAGAAACCTTAGGGTTTGAAAGGGAAGGTTAGGAGGTGGATTTTTTGCTTTTATATTGCAAAATGCTTGTATTATTCAAATGCTTTGATAATTAATGTAAAGCAGAAACAGAAAGCTTGATTGTCAGAAAATGTTTGTGTTATATAATTTGACTATAGGTCACCGTATGATTTTCAAGAATGCGATATTCTGCCTACTCTGTACTACAGCCTACGTCACGGCTGCAGTTCCCCCACTCCAATTTGCATTTCAACTAAAATACTATAGATGAGTGACCAACCTTCTGTCTACTAACTTTGCTACCTACCTACCTCATGCACGAGAAGGAGCTTACAAAGTCCATTTCTCAAGGATGGGGTGAACCCCCCATTAGTTTCCCAAAAAGGAGACTCATGCCATTGATGGAGCTGATAAATAACTATACAGAGTATGAATTTGAAATAAATCAGTCAAGTAATTTTTGAGAAAACCGTGAAAAACATGGTTTTTTAGTAATCATTCGCAATTTTTCTCAAGGATAATACGCAGCTCCTGCAATTTTCCCAGAAATGAGACTCATGTCAGTTGATAGGGCTTATAAATAGCTATCCATGGTATAAATTGAAGAAAATCGTTAGAGCCGTTTTCGAGAAAACCGTGAAAAACATGGTTTTTTAGTAATTATCCGCCATTTTTCTCGAGAATATTACGCAGCTCCTGCAATTTTCCCAGAAATGAGACTCATGTCAGTTGATAGGGCTTATAAATAGCTATTCATGGTATAAATTTAAAGAAAATCGTTAGTGCTGTTTTTGAGAAAATCGTGAAAAACATGGTTTTTAGTATTATCCGCCATCTTGAATTGAATTTTATTGAATTTCTTATTGTTGGGTCCTCATGGTATAATAATAATAATAATAATAATAATATTTTTTTTTTATTAACCAATCATATCAAACAAAATAATAATATACAATACTGCAAAATCTTGTAGCCTACTAATAAACTTATACAAATCAATGAAAAAGGTCCATCCCTCTTTAAGCATAAGCTTGTGCTGAGGGATGAGTGTAAGAGCAATTACCTTATTACATAGAAATAATAAATTAACAAAATAATAGAAATCATCATCATCAAAGTGTGAAAGAAATAAATAATACAATTTTCAAACTATAATTAACTAGATTACGTAATTTATTGATGAAGTTACTAAATAATAAAGTTTTAATCATACAAAATAAGAATAAAAAATAAGAAATCCAATTGATAAGAAAACAAAAATTATATAAACACAAAGATATTTCAGTTACAAAACAGAATAAAATTATTCCTCTAGGAGTCCTTATTATACTTTGCAAATTTATATATACATTAATTCAAATAATGAAACACAAGAGAAGAATAAAATAAAGACCAACGGGAAATATAATGGAAAAATATGTACACAAATATGCTCCAATGAGAATAATATTCAAAATAGTACCCAGCACATCATAGAACTCATAATAACTTGCATTAATTACTTTGAAAGCAAAAAAAAAACAAACAAAATTAACCAAAAGCAAACATGATAAGATGAAAATGATAGTAAATATAAAACAAACAGCTAATAGGAAATGAATCGAAATACTGACAGGGAATGAATCAATCTTGTCTCAGATTGATAAAAGTTTTAAACAATTTTTAAACTTATTGAAATTTGGAATGCCTGAAATTGATAAGGACCTTAAGTTAAAATTTCAAGTCAATCGGTTAATTAGGAATGGAGTTATCGTGTTCACAGACATTCACACACACACACACAGACCAACACCCAAAAATCATGTTTTTGGACTCAGGGGACCTTGAAACGTATAGAAAACTTGAAATTGGGGTACCTTTTTTTTGGAAAGCAATACTTTCCTTACCTATGGTAGTAGGGCAAGGAAAGTAAAAATGGAACGAATTGGGATATTTTGTCAAACTGGGACGAAGACAAACTAGGTCTTTTTTTATCCAGCTTGTCGCTTCACATAAAGACAAGCTTGGTTTACCCCCGGCCGAAAAATTCTATCGACCAAAGGTTGACAACGTTTTCCAACTGGTCAAAGTGGCCATTTTGTAAATGAGTTAAGAATCATATTGTTGGTTGAATATTATGAAGGACTGTTTTTCATTCAACTATCAATCTCGAGTAACTGGTCTAGCAGTCAACGGTTTGGTCAATGGAATTTTCCAGTTGAGTAGAGCCAGAATGATGATCATTAATAATATTAGAACTAACCTATGAAATAGATAATGCATATCGACCACATTCTCCAATCTGAGCCTATAAATATCTTAGTTTTGTTATTGATACAGTTGGATACTAGGAGGAGATTCAAGAAAAAATGATATAATATTATGTTTCCATAAATTTGATTCCCAGAATATGATACAATTTTCCAATATAAGAGTATTACTAAAACTAATAATAACTCCTATAATGAACACTTCTAATAGGCCTTTTTACTTTCCATCCTTTTTAATGTTACTACAAACTAAGAGGAATACAGGTTCAGTGCTGCCAAAAAATGATAGATGATGTAAAATAGGAATAGACCCAGTTTGTCTTTCACTATTTCACTTTGGGGACGTCCGTTAAAACTGGCCATTTTTTTGGTGAGTGGAGTTTTCAGGGCTGGCAGAATTCCAGCGACCCCCCTAAGACTATCACAATATTGAAGATTATTGAATGTTATTGCTAGAAATACAAATTATTGTAAAGCTTACTGTGATAATAGATTGAATATTATAAAAGACGGATTGCATTAATGATTTACCTCTTACCTGTCATTTGAAAAATATAACCTACTGCTTTAATTTTAGAGAATAAGTTTTGAGACTCTTTTACACTGAATAAAACAAGTGGACAAAATATCCCTCTTGCAAAATGTTGATGTTTTCATGCATGCTCACTTGACTGTTTAACCCTCAATTACAGGCATAGCATACTGTACTTCTGCATATTCGTTCTTTTAAGGTGGCTTCAATAGCTACCATTTTCCAGTGCTTCCACGTTTTCTTTCTTCATACCTTTCCGTAGTAGATGACAGTGTTGGTGGGAGTCTGGGGTCTGGGGGCATTTCTTCAGTGTGCAACTGACTGTTGAAGTGGGAAGACCTCATTTTTAAGATAAATAAACTTCACAATTGCACTCAATAATCTTCTCTTTTTATTATATTATCCTTTTTAAATGTTATTTTCTTTTAATGCTGAAGTTGATGACCACTCTTCCTTAAATACTAATATTATTATTTTGTATTTTCATAGAAGCTTGTTTTCTCTGCTAAACCAACAATTAGGCTATATTTCACCAATATACAATTTTCTCGGCTGCACTTTAGTATATGGGCCGCGGAATCTAGCATTGAGACCTACATAGATCGATAGAGGAGATCAATACGAGATCAACCATGTATAACATTGTTGTCGATTTCCAAGGATTAGCTGAAAAAACATGGCGGAAAGTTCAAAGTTTTTATATCAATTTTTATTTTTAATATTTTTTTTATGGCTACAATATGTTTAAAACTAGTGCAATCTTATGTAAAATTTGACGAGGAATCCAATGAAACTAATTTCAGGTTCGTAACTTCAGTAGTTTTTGAGATATTGCAAAAATGTGCGAAAAAGTGCAAATTTTGGGTTAAAAGAGGTGAACCTGTTTGCATGGTAATTGATAGGTATTTTAAACTATTGGATTTAGTAGAATGATAAATTCTAAAGAAAAAATGTCCAGTCACTTGATTGCCTAAACTCAAAATTGTTTGAGATATTTGGACAAATAAAAATATTGCAACTCCATTTTTTGCTACCTAGGGAGAACTTAGGTTAGAAAAAGCTTAGATTGGGGAAAGCTTAGGTTAGGAGGAGCTTGGATCAGGAAAATATTAGGTTAGGGAAAGCTTAGGTTAGGAAAAGCTTAGATTAGGGAAAGCATAGGTTAGGAGAAGCTATGGTCAGGAAAAGCTTATATTAGGAAAAAAAGCTTAGATTGGGAAAAACTTAGATTAGGTAAAGCTGAGGTTAGGAAAAGCTCAGGTTGGGAAAAAGCTTAGGTTAGGGGAAGCTGGGTCTGAGAAAAGCTTAGGTCAGGGAAAGATAGGTTAGGAAAACTTGCATTAGAAAGAGCTCAACTTAGGAAAAGCTTAGGTTAGGAAAAAGCTTAGGTTAGGAAAAGCTTAGATTATGAAAAGCCGAGGTTAGGGAATTGGCATTTTTCTGCACATTTTTTGCAATATCTCAAAAACTACTGAAGTTACGAACCTGAAATTAGTTTTATTGGATTCATCGTCAAATTTTACATAAGATTGCACTAGTTTTAAACATATTTTAGCCATAAAAAAATTATTAAAAATGAAAATTGATATAAAATTAAAAGTGATTAAAATTAAAATTGATTAAAATTAAAATTGATATAAAATTAATTTTAATTAATTTTTAAAAAAATTATTAAAAATGAAAATTGATATAAAAATTTTGAACTTTCCACCATGTTTTTTCAGCTAATCCTTGACAACAATTTTATACATGGTTGATCTCGTAATGATATCCTCTATCGATCTATGTAGGTCTCAATGCTAGATTCCGCGGCCCATAAACTAAAGTGCCCCCGTAGCAAAGTAGCAATTGCTTAATGCTCTAAAACCTTAATTTATTCATTTATTTATTTTATTGACAATCACAAATCATAAAAACACAAATGACAATTGACAATGACTCAGTCGAATTTCTACAAATCATAATATGTGATGCGGAAAGTGAAAAGGGACCCAAAGTTGCACTTTGAACATTTTTAGATAATATTTTTGTATTTTTAAGCTATGAATTCCTGACAATTCAATGCAAAATTCAAATTTTTATCTGTAAATTTGAAAAAGTTATGGCAGTTTGAAGTTTTCATAACTGAAATGGTAGTTTTGAGAAAAACGCGTTTCAAAGTTTGATAACATTATTGCTTGTTTATTTCACATACTTAAGAGATAAATTATACATCAAAACAAACTTTAATGTGTCAACAATCAAAAAATTGATGAAAAAATTCCCCCTTCCTCTTTACTCTTCCCCCCACCAAAATTCCCCACCACTCTTTTATCCTCTTCATACCTCTACTGGCCCCATTTATCCTCTTTTCTTTTAAGGTCTACGTGATAATCATTATCCCTTATATTATACTCCTTCCCTTTACTCCTACCATTTCAATTTACTCCTCACCCCCTCATCGCTGCCCGGTCTCCCACCCCTCTCATATCCTCATCATTCTATTATAGGCCATATTCATCCCTTTTTCACTCCTTTCTCCTTAGTATACTTTGAAATTAGTATCCTTAATAACTATACTCCTTCCCTTTATGCCTATCCTCCCCATCTGCTCGCCCCTCTTCATCACCACCCCCCACTCCCTCCCCTCTCTTATCCTTTTAATACCTCTGTAGGCCCTACTTATCCCCTTTTCACTTCTTTTAACTTAAGTAGCTTATACTTATAAATTATTATTCTTAATTATTCTCCTTCCCTTTACACCTACTGGTCGCGCGCGAGCTCTAGACCCCTGAGGTCTGAAGAGGAGAGAGGAAAAATTCCATGAATGACTACTCAAAGTAAACACATCAACACTCGCTGGGTTCTCTCTCTCTTAATAACAGCACGAATAAGAGTAATATTGTTGTTGGGCTATGGGAAACTGAATGCGTTGAAATTTCCATTTCCAGTGTTCAATGAACGGTGATCGCGTTATGTCATCGAATACGGTTTTCGAAAACGGTGTTCTTAGTCTTTTTATCGGTGAAATATCTTTTCTTTCGACACCTGTGAAGTTGTGATGTGATAGTGAATGAAACCTGTGAAATTGATGTGGTAGGAATTCAAATTGATTAAAAATTCTAGATATTGTTGAACCGCAAATTCATCGGAATTTTTACAGCAATTTATCTTTAGACAATATATGCAGATTTTTAACCATTTGTTGATTAACAGATGAGCGCAGCTGTTTAATAAATAATATTTATTAAATTAATAATATTTTATAAAATAATATTTATGTAGGTTGACAATATCTAGTCGTTTTATCCAATTGTTCAAATAATTTTTAGAGTCGATACACTTCAGAATGTCTGAGAATAGCCGAAAAAAAAGTTTTGTTGTACATAGTGAGGCGAGAACATTAATAGGCAATATTATTCGAAAGTGTGATGAAGAAGCATTGGCAAATTCGTCGAAATTCTTGGTGAAACAGGCTACAAAACGGGCAGCTTACTATACAGGTAAATCAGAGAGTCTTATAAAAAGAATTCGTAGACAGCTGAATGAGAGCGACCAGGGAAAACTTGCAACTCCTGGAAAGCATAGACCAACAAGAGCTGAGAATAATAGAACATTATTTGTAGATGATTTCGATAAATGTGTAATACGTAATATAGTGCACGATTTCTATAAAACAGAGAAAGTTGTCCCAACAATTAGGAAGCTTCTCCCTATTGTACAAAATAAAATACATTTCCCTGGAGAGAAAGCTCTCTACGAAAAGTTTTAAAAAGTATTGGCTTTAAATGGAGAAAATGTAGAAGCAACGACGAATTTTGATAGAGAAACCTGAAATTGTGAATTGGCGTTACAAATACTTAATTGAGATTAAGGCTTTGCGCGAAACAGGTAGAGAAATTTTCTATCTCGATGAAACATGGATTGACAGCAACATAACTGTCAAAAAATGCTGGCAATCAGACGAGATATTTGGTGTTCAAGAGAACTATTCGGCAGGAAATAGATTAATCGTCTTACATGCTGGGAGTGCATCGGGATTTTTGAGTGGTGCAAAATTAATTTATAGAGCGGGTATTACAACTGGGGACTATCATGGTCAGATGAATAATGTTAATTTTGAGAAGTGGGTGAAGGAGAAATTGGTGCCGAATCTTCCTCCAAACTCGATAGTTGTTATGGACAATGCTCCATACCATTCTGTTCTGGCTGAAAAAGTTCCTACAAAATACTCAGTGAAAAAAGACATGATCGATTTTTTACAAAAGAAAGGAGTCGAGTGCGATATGACAATGAGAAAAGAACAATTGGTCCCATTGATACAATTGCATAAGCCCAGAGAAAAAACTTTTCGAATTGATAAATATATTTCAAGCTTCAATCATACAGTGATAAGGCTACCTCCATACATGTGCGACTTGAATGCCATTGAGTATGCCTGGGCCAGTGTAAAAAATTATGTAAGGAGTAAAAACTGTGACGGTAATTTGTGTTTGAAGAGACTGATGGAGCTAGCCGAAGAAGCAGTTTCAACACTCACAGGTGCAGATTGGACCAAGTACTGCGAGAAAGTAGTAGAAAATGAAAAAATGTATTGGCAGAATGATGGTATCATATCTGATGTGATAGACAATATCACCATTTCCCTTGGGGACAACGAAGATGAGTCTTCGAGTTCCAGTGATAATGATGAAGAAGATGATTCTGGCTCTGATGACGAAGAAGACTCAGACGATTACGCTCGACCTCTTCCAGAATAGTATACGGTATGTAATTGTATGAATAATTGATTGTTTTTATCATAATTTTGTTAATATTTTTATAATTTCAATACATTTTAAAATTTTGATCCAACTCTCCAGCTGCCTATTCATTGGCAATTAAACATTCCAAAAAACCTGAAACAAATCTTACAGTATAATGGTTTTGAAACTTTGTTGATGACATTTTAAAAAAATTGTTCTTTTTTTACCAAGTTTAGAAATTTCTAAGTTGTAGACAATGTTTCAAAAAAATTATGTGATGACTAGTACTAGTAATCGCATTCCACCCAGGGGTCCGGAGCTGGCGCGCGAACAGTACCCTCCCTATTTTCTCATCCCCCTCCATCACTCCCATAAGCTCATTCATAACCCCCATGTCCCTAAAAACTATAAAATAAAAAGATGGAAAATACAAACAAAAAAATTACAATTTAAATGTTCTCTCTCTTTTTCACATACCAGTGTCAAAAAATCTTTCCATAAGCTCTTTAATAACCCCCATGTCCCTAAAATCTAAAAATAAAAAGATGGAAAATACAAACAATAAAACTACAACTAAAATGTTTCCCTCTATTCCAAATACCAGTATCAAAAACATCTCTTAACCTAGCGCCGCAGTGCAGGATGGTTTCTTACAGCTTGGCGTTGTTTTCATTCGAGATGGGTGTCTGGCTTGGAAGTGTTTCGGCCGCATTGCAGGATGACTGTTAACGGTTGCCGGAAGATCAACAGCTGGATTTTTTTCGTTATTTTTCGTGATAGAGAAATTCTGATTGCAGATTCGTTCTCAGCGACCCCAAGTTTAGCCTAAAGGCTCAGAATGTCAACAATGCTTCTAAATAATTAAAAATCATCACGAAAAGTCATTAATATGGTAGTACACCACGTTTCTGGGAACTTTTTACTGGTGACTGGAGTTATTATTGACACACAAAATTCAAAATAATCGTGAGAAAGAAAACTGCTGATGAACGCGAATAAGACCGCCACTCCATTGTTCTATTGTCTCGGCTGCTTGGCTGAGCCTGGCTGGAGGGATCAAATAACCGACTGGTTTGATCTTTCGTCTGTCCGCTAGGCGGAACTACGCCGACCATTGCTGGGTGGAAGATGTTACTGCGGCCGCTCGCATTCCCACCAATGCTGCTATTATTTGCTGTCTCAGCGCCTAGTCCGATTCAGCCAAGCAACCAGCCTGCACTGCGGAGCTAGGTTAAGGTCTATCTTCAAGGTCTTTGATGTTTATCAACAACATAACCTCAAGTGAATTCAAACAGCTGTTTCTCTGCCAAACACTTTTCATCTGATTACCTTTAACATTTTTGAACTCTCTTCCAGAGCTCAAGCATTAGCTTTTCTGGGAGAGCCCATTATTTCAATATTAAAATAAAAGAAAACATTCGTTGAATATGTTTTCAAATTAGTTTAGATTATAATTAGTTATAACATTATAAGAATGTTTTTGTATCACTTGTTTGTAAAAAAAGAATGGCAATAAATTCAAATTGATTCGCTGTGGCTACAGTTACGGTAACCGTAGCTCGTGTCGAGTTCCGGTAAACATTTGAGCATGCGCGGCTACCGCTATTTACATGTGCATTGTGGTGCTTGTGGTTTTGGTCACTTGATTATGATTTCTAAGTAACTAACTAACTTCATTATAAACTAACTTATTTCTAACTAACTTCATTGAAACGATAGGTTATCATAACCATGTCACCAAAAACCATCAACACCACAATGCACATGTAAATAGCGGTAGCCGCGCCTGCGCAAATGTTTACCGGAACGCGAACGGAGTTACGGTAACCGTAACTGTAGCCACAGCGAATCAATTTGAATTTATTGCCATTCTTTTTTTACAAACATTGTGGTGTTGATGGTTTTTGGTGACATGGTTATGATAACTGTAGCCACAGCAAAATTGATTTGATTTGATCTGTGGAATAGCATGGCTGCCAACAGTGTCTTGTTGGATAAAATGTTTATTTTAACAGAAATAATGTTCTGTATGAAGTATGGAACTGTACTAATTCTCTTCAATGCCAAAATAATTCATAGCAGGCTATTTTGTGCAGCACTTCCATATGCAGTAGTGTGTTTTAGAAAAGGGACCTCTTGTCGCACAATGTTATTTCTCCATAACGACAAGAGGTCCCTTTTCTTAAAAAAACAGAACATAGCTCCACTATTCGATTATTATCGACTAAAAACCGAATATCGATATTTTTGACATTGATCACTTGATTTGCCTCTCCTGAAAAATTTTCTCCAGCGACTTTGGGTCCCTTTTTGCTTTCCGCATCACATATATAATATGATTGGGAGAAAACAACAGACATTTTTTATTAACATGAGATAGTATAATATAAATAATCAAAATAAATAATACCGTATTGGTTTATTGGAAAAGGCCTTACTGAGTTTTAGGTTATGTACATCTATTTTGATTTAATGCTTGTATAATTTTCAAGTAGGCTACTTACTTCCGACTCCATTTAGTATTTTATATTTGAATTGATATTGGACTAAAATGAAATAAACTACCAGAGACAAAAAAATACTAAAATACCAATTAGCTACATATTTGACAAATGGCAACTTGGCAAGATGCAACACCACAGAACAGAATATATATAGAAAGGTATCTTCCAATTTAGACATGCATTTTAAATGGCACCAAGACTAACTTGAGTGCACCAACGAGCTATTATAGTAAACTAATATAGTGCTAATAAACTAGCGGCTATAGTGAGCGGCTGAGTGGCCACTATTCCTGTTACGAATTGAACATTGGCAGCCATGACAGAGAGAGGCAAGAAGCGGCGGGAAATTTGAATGGCCCTATTGTTATAATGGGAACTTGCATAAAATACAAGGCGCAAATCAGTTATATTTAATAATAACTACATTGAATTTTTATTGAGCATTCTAAATGTATGTATTAGAGTTGTTATGCATCCATAAAATAAACTGTTTGAATTTCTTTAGGATTAGGCTTGAAACATTTAATTATTTCTCGGACAGTGAATTCATAGCTCGATACAGGTTTAGTAAAGAGACAGTGATCTACATTTCTGAACTACTTCCCAATTTTGATAATTTGAACAACAGAAGTAAGCCGTTGTCGAAAATAGACCAATTACTTATTGGGTTACGGGTCTGCAACTGGAACATTTCAAAATGTCGTTGGGGATATCATTCATGTCCATAAAAGTACTGTGTGCAAAATAGTGAAGAAAATTTCCTGCTATTTAGCCAATTCGTGCGTTAATTTTATTCAAATGCCCACAAATGAGGAAATTTCAAGAACAAAAAGCGATTTTTTTCAAATGCGTCGTTTCCCTAACGTGGTTGGATGTATAGACTGTACTCATGTAAAAATTCAATCTCCTGGTGGCCAAGATGCAGAACTGTATAGAAATAGAAAAGGATATTTCTCTATCAATGTGCAAGCTATCTGCAATGCACAGCTAGTATTCACAGAAATCACTGCTAGGTGGAGGGGTTCTGTTCATGACAGTATCATTTTTAATAAATCCAAGATACATGCTGATTTGGAAGCTGGGTTGTATCGGGGCAGCAGCTGCTACCTACTTGGTGATAGTGGATATCCATGCAGAAATTTTTTGCTAACTCCACTTCTACATCCTGCAAATGAAGCAGAAAGAAGATATAATAATGCCCACATCCAAACTAGGAATACCATTGAAAGAGCATTTGGAGTGTGGAAACGCAGATTTCCTTGCTTGTCAATAGGATTAAGAACAAAAATTCAAACTACTTTGATGATAATAACAGCAACGGCTGTTCTTCATAATATAGCTATCCAGCAGAAAGAACAGCCTCTAATGGACAATGATGAAGTTATGGAAGAGTTTGATCAAACGAAATCAGTTTGCTGTTCGAGACAATGTCATTGCTACAATCTTCAGAATTTAAATTGAAGAGGAGATGGTACACACAACAATAAAACTACATTATTTCAGAATCACAATCATTATTATTATTGTTTGATTATTATTAGATTCTTTTATGATAATAAACTATCATTCTGTAATTTTTTTAACTCAATATTTAGAATTAATTGTTTTTTTTTTTGGGCATTTTCAATTTTCATATTTATATAGGTACTGAATTTTCAAATCAGCAGCCTGCTCCTCCTTTGCTAATATAATCATTTTTTTATCATGCTCCTTTGCATAGTACTGTTCTTTTAATAGAGCCTCAAATTTTCTCTTCCTTGTTTTCTCCATATTTTTGATAGGGCTTTCCGTTATTGCTTTCTTTGAAGGCCTTGTTAGCATTGGTATTTCTTTATTCTCCACCTCTACTACCTCCTTCACCTACTCTGCCTTCTCCACCTCTACTACCTCCTCCACCTCCTCTGTTGCAGGAATGAAGATCACTTCTGAAAAATTGAGAATTTTACTATATCTTTTAGAAAAATTGTATTATAAAAATTTCTTATACTTTCTACAGTGCAAGCAAACTTCAATATGTTTAAAAATTAATTGTATTAATTGCGGGTACGATCCAACAACCAGAGGTGAACAATCATCAACCAGGATAGAGGTAACGTGTGGTTAGCACGTTGATCCTCTCAACCATAAGCTAGCTCCCATAACCAAGTGACGGCACATAACATTTCTGAATAACATCCAGTTAATCAGTTAGAGTGTAATGTAACAAGTAAGGGGGGCTTCGCTTTTTAAATGTTTAGGTTACTTATAAAAAGTTGAATATTAATATCATTGATAATTCTTTATTGCAAAAGAGTATTGCATAGCAATTTTGTTACTAACATTCATACAAATTTGGAACGATTTTATTCATACAATATATCATGTCGGCAAGTTTAGATATTCTAAATCCTATACTATTAAACGAGCAATTTCTGTTTAGATTTTCTCTTTCACCGGATCTCGAAAACGGCTCTAACGATTCTCACGAAATTCAGAACATAGTAGATTATAATATAAAATTCGATTGCACTAGGTCTCATTCCTGGGGAAACTCGCTGAAGGACATTGTATGTGTGTGAGACAAAATTATGACTCAGCTGTTGAATTTTGTACCTTATTCAATCAGGTACTTAGTGGCAGTTGTACAAAAGCCGGTTAAATTTTTATCCTGATTAATTCTAGTAGAACCAATCAGATAAGCTATCTGTTTGAGATGGTCTTCTGTGATTTGGTTCACGTGAAATTAATCAGGTTTAAAATTTAACATGCTTTTATGAGAGAATTTTTTGCATTCCTCTTGGAATTAATCTCAATCCACTGTGATTAGATAGAACCTTTCTGTATGAGCTATGAATATTTATTATAATTTCTTCTTCCGTAATAATTTTATATGCTTTTGTAGGTACTCCAGAGCAGAGCTCGGTGTCCCGATATTTATCATAAATTGGAACAGGTTGTCACTGATGTTGCGTTGTTGGTAGTATTTACTTTTTAACATTACAAGAGTAAATAACACAAGTCGAACAAAATGTATCTTCAAATGGTTTGTTTTTTGGAATAAAGATATCATCTGAACAAGTACATTTTGTAAATTCTATCTATTAATACCAAATATCGGGGCACCGAGCTTTGCTCGTTATTTATTCATTGATAAACAGAACTCAATTCTTTAAAATGATTGGGGAAGGACTAACAGGCACAGCCCAAAACTGTTTCTTCCCCGAATTTTGATTTATGCACTATAAAATTTATAGTTGGAATATTTAATATTCCAAAAAGTAGATTATGTTTCATACACTTGAATTCAAGTGAAATTTTCAGTCCAAATATTTGAAAACATGAAACTTCTAATTTAGAATGTTTACATACCAAATTGAATGACAATATAACACTCACTAATCACTTAGAACTGTAAAATAATGATTAACTTTGAATATTATGATATATACCATCTCATGTCAACAAATCAGATTACTGTATTTTGATTGAGTCAATTAAATTTCTAGATCTCTCGCGAGATACGGTAAGCTAATTGATTACACAGCTGATCTCCCACACAGGCACACGCATCTTCTGTTATCGACAGATGACGAAATCATCCAAGGATGAATAAATTATCCTTTTCATGTCCTTCAGGGAGTTTTCTCAGGGATGAGACCTAGTGCAATCGAATTTTGATATCATAAACCTACTATATTCCGAATTTCTTGAAAATCGTAAGAGCTGTTTCCGAGACCCGTTGAACATAAATAACCATTTAACAAGATAACCAGATAGCCAGATATAAAAATATAAACAGATATACAGAAATTGCTCGCTTAATATAATAGGATAACAACTTATAGTCCAGTCAATGGTCGTTTTTCAGGAAACAGCCCCGAAAGAATTTTTTTCGATGGTTCTATATGTATTTTGGGGCGCTGAATTCTAATCTGAAATCTGCTGACACGCCAGAGGGCGACTTCACCCCCAAAATTTTGAACTTTTTTCAAGTTTTCCATTTAATCTCGAGAACCTTGAATTTTTCGAGAAAAAGCATTCTCTATATAATATTAAAGATAATAAAATTTCCAATGTATTGAGGACTACTTTTTGGATTTTTTATCTGAAGTGTTCCACAAGATAAGCAACTTTGCATGTGCGAGAAATTTGTGATATTTCCCCCATTTTCACAGTCTCGCATATGCAACGTTGCGTATCTTGTGGAACACTTCAGATAAAAAATCCAAAAAGTAGTTGAGGTTGTGATGAATTTTCTCCTCTTTTCACTCCCTCCTGTTTTCAATACCGTTCAAAAGTTACAGCCAATGAATAATGACCTCCATTTCCTCATTTTTCTTGCGATTTTACTGTTATTAAAGAGTCTCTTAAATGAGTAGAATACATGATAGAAACTTGCGATTGGTCTTAAATGAGAGAAAATTTCATGCTCTATAAGCTGAGTTGCCTTAATCTTGCATTACTGTTTATATCGAAAAACTGTCGAGACTGTGAAAATGAAAAAAAAAATATCGCAAATTTCTTGATTTTTAGAAACAAACGTATCTTACTTCACGATTATATTTTTACAAAAATCATTCACCTCACATAAAAGAGGAGATTCTTTTCTTCAAATCAAGACCAAGTATCATTTTGAGTTACCGAGACACACAGTTTTGAATATAGAAATCGGCCATTTTTCTATGCATTGAAATATGGGCTGAAATACACTAAAGGAGAAATTTCCTACTTTTTTAAACAAATATTAGTGATATGATACATGATTTTCAACTGCCATGACGAGCTGATATGAACGAGCTGTGGTACGAGGAGATGTGATCATTCAGTCAAAAGTTATAAGTGATTAAAGTTTTGATCCTGGACGTATCCCTATGTGTGCCCCCCACTAGGAAATACTGAAATCTAACGAGAGATTCTCATATAATATAACCCTCGTAAGGTGATTTCAGCCGAAATGTTTCTTTTTTGTTAGGAAGGCCATGAAGAGGTATTATGATGAGAATTTGAATTTTGGCTGTAGGACATGAATTTCTATCATGACTAGAAAAATATCCTAGTTGTATAGGCTAGAATTGGTAGGTTTGCATACTTTTGAAAACCCCTTAAAAAATACCCCTTTTTTGAAAACTCTTAACTATGGAATCAAAAATCGTAGAGTCCTGCGCGACCACTCAATTTATTGAAATTGTATTATCTTTAATATTTTAGGGAATGCTTTTTCTCGAAAAGTTAAAGGTTCTCAACATTAAATGGAAAACTTGAAAAAAGTCCGAGATTTTGGGGTTTTTTGGGAGTTTTGGTGGTGAAGCCGCCTTCTGGCGTGTCAGCGAATTTTAGATTAGAATTCAGTGCCCCAAAATATATATAGAACCGTCGCGAAAAATTCTTTTGGGCTGTTTCCTGAAAAACGACAATTTGACTGTACTATTATACAAAACAGAAAAAGTAATGAAGCATTACAATAATTACTTGATTACTGTGTGGTAAATAGGGTGTAAATTTGAAAGATTGAAATTGGCTTCATTTGATATTTTTCACAAATTTTTGACAAGAGAAGTTTTTTCTTCTGTCAAATTCACTAGAGTTTGCGATGTTGTTTATAATTGCATTCCCATTCCAGAGACATTAATATCATCATGAAACGCATTCGAATTAAAATAATTATTAGATTAAAATGTCTTTACAATTTAACTTGTCATTGTGCTTTTAAGAAAATTAGGTTGCAACAGCAAGGAAACTCAAACACAGGACCATTAAAATTGAAATTAAGCAAAGGAAATCAGAATAATAGTGGATGATTAAGTTATAATTTATTTTTGTGAAAGATTTACCTTCAAACTCATAGGCTTAAAATTACTAAAATTCCTGCATACAAAATATTATCAATTGTATTTTTTATGCTTTATATTCCTTAGGAAATATAACATTCTAAAGGTGGGAAAAAGTATTAAAATTAACTACATTAGGATATCTCTATTTAATACCTTGATTTTTTAGCCATGATTCAAAATGTTGACATAAAATATAAAAAAAATCTTGCCCCCCCCCCCCCCCAAAAATGTTGATGGCGCAAATTGCGCCATGCCCCCCCCTTGTGGGCACCCCTGATTGGGAAGGCATAGGCATTGTGGGTCTATATCTCTTTAAGGTCTTTGACTCTGACACCATTTTTTTCCCGCGCTAGCCATCTTGGATTGACCATAATTCAAATCATGTCATTCCAATTTATGCATTTTCTCATCATTACTTCATAGAGAAGAAGTAATCTCTACTTAGTGATTACTTACAAATGACTATTATCAATGGCTCTAGTTAAAAATACGTGATTGGACAAAACTGATAATAACAATGTTTTTATTTATATACTTATAAAATTCGAATATCACTGACTTCTCACTGATCATGATTCTTGGAAAACTAATGTAGGCTACCATATGGATTGCAGTGATTGGAGTATAGCTTCTTTATAGGCCCAAGGTGCTCACTAAGGAATAATATTCTCGGGATATTTTTTACTTCACGTTACAATAGTTCAAAAGGATTCAAAGTAGACCATAAGCATTGATGCATTAATACTGTGATGTTGGCAAAAGCCATATGATTTTTTTTCAAACTTTTCAATAATTTATTCTTTATTTCTTACAATTAAGCACAGATTGGGAGAGAAACTAGTTGAATGCTTTGTAATGCTAATACCATTTATGTTTGAAGTACCTATGATGTAGGATAAAAAAAGGGAGACTCACCAAAACATAAAATGTTTCCAACTCTTGACAAAAATCTTTGAGTTTTATTGATGCTAGTATTTACCAAAGTCGGTCAAATAAAATCTGACAATGTTCAAAAAAATGCACTGGCTCACACTGAACTGGGGTAAATCACCCATAGGTGATTTTGTTTTGTCAATGGGATTACAAACCCGTGTTTATGTCCTCAACGGATTTGAACCCAGGCCTCTGAATCATAAAGCCAGCATCAATCGACTACAGCCACTCCATAAATCATGTTTAAAATTCACATACTTCTGTGCACAGTGTTATTCAATCAGAACCATAGGTGTAGTTTGTACTGTAATCTTGACTTAACTTACTTCAAAATAATTGAACACGGTTCGATTCTGCATGGTACAGTATACAGTCAGAACGTCTTGATATAAAATAAAAAACACCACAATTATTGCAGATTTACGATAAAAAATATTTGACTACTATGAATTGATTCATTGAAGATGTCATTACCAACAGAAGTTGTCAAATTTGATTTAAAAACTAAAACTTCAATCAGCCGCCATTTTGGATACAAGTATCATAGAACATTTTATCGATGCCATCTTTCTTTTCTTGAAAAGGGCTTCAAAATTATGTACCACACAATGGGTGTTTACATTTAAAATATTCGAGTTACAACCATTAGTCACCCCCTTATGAGGGATTGAACTCAGTTGTACGTCAAAAGGTAGAGTATTCGTCCAATAACTTATTCTGAAAGTTACATTATTATATCCACAACAGTCTCAAATTTATTGCGGGGTTCCCATATGACTCACACTCTATAAATAACCTCATCTCTATAATACAAAGCTTACAAAACAGAAATGAGAGCTAGTTAACTCCCTCTTCTAATGCAATTAAAATTTATATTAATTTTATGACCAATTGAATGATTACTAATCATTATTTTTATAGCAGTTCAGTATAATATTTACAAATTATAAATAATTTATAACGTTACTGTCAACAAGGTTTACCGTATTTAGAACGTTGCCTTCTATTTGTAGATAATTATGCAAAAATGCTTTGAAAGTAACAATTGCAACTTTCTAATGAATCATGCTTTTCATTCGCTTTATAAGCTGACATTTTTTCTGTACTATTAATAATTCAATAATAATTATTAATATAGTTCAAAAAATTTAAAAAAGTTATGAACTAAGGTACAGCAGCGGTGGTAGTTGAGTGAAATCTGCTAAAAGTTTTTTCCACACTTCACAAAATGAATGCTGCACATAATTGTAGAATGATTTGATTACATTAAGACGAAATTAAAATATCTGAATCGTTTATTGCCATCTTAGTGCATGAACTTTCACATAAATTATGTGCGGTGCACATCTATAAATATAAACACATACAATTCAATGTCAAACATATTTCCAGACATAAATATTCGGCCTGGTGTTACCAAGCAAAGATCTCAATCAACAGAGGCATAAGAATGTATAAATTTATTGGTTTCAGATTATTTCATCAGGTAAATTTTACAAGGAAAACGTAAATACAACACCGCCAAGATTGTAATAACATATTGATCGCAATGATTGTATCATAATCAACAATAATGGTATTATGATTGTATCATGAGGGAGTAAGACAAGGATTTGAAATTTGATTAAAATCACAATTAGAGTCAAATTTAATTGCACCCTTTGTACTACAATCAATCTTGAACTTGATTCAATCAATGTTGATGCTGATAATAATAATATTTTATAATCTTTCTATATATATATAAATATTTATATACTTTCATTAGATTTATTCAAAAATACACAATACATGACATTAAATTATAGATGTGATAGTTTCTCATCCAAATTCGAGCTACAATTAAACACACGATATTGGATCTTAGTTTAAAAAGATGATACAATTCTTCATTCATTCTAACTTCTATCAACTTGAAACAATAGTCAACAGAATACTCAAATAAACAGAATTCATGCTAAAATGATCAAAGCTTCACTCAAAACAATAATAGCTGGAAGTGACCAAATATACAGACTAAGATTTTTATTGTACACAGTGACTAAAAGTTATGCCAATTGGAAGAGCTGAGTTCAGTAGATAGATAATTAAAACGAGATATGTCAGATAAAATATTCAACTACACTATACTATGATAAATTACACTGTTTTATTGTAATTTTAAAAAGGTTGACAACTTTCACTTATCAAATAAAAAACGTATGAAACCAATTTCAATTATATTGGGCGTTTCAATTATTGAAATTATGAAGATTGAATCCAGAAACAAAATATTAATTTTATTATTTGAAGCATGGATTTTATATAACCCAGCCACTTATAGAAATATAAGAATTTTCTGGGATTTTTTTACAAAGGAATACTTTGTTACTTCAAAAATTCAGAAACGAATCATAAATGCACACTACCTTTCATACCATATTCATTTCAATCTTGTTAAAAAACATATTTAAATTCGTCAACTAATTTTTTATAGGAAATTTTGTAATGTTTAAAAATTTATAATAGCTACAATTATAAAGTAGCTGTTAAGTTTAAGATTAAACGGAAGAATTAACACTGGTTAAGCACTACAGATATTAACTTATTGTTGAAATAATAATTTAATTTATTTTTATTTGTTCAATATACATCAACTATATTTTCTTGCGTTGGTTTCCACAGATTTATTGACCATCATTTATTCATTATTTATTTATTTTATCATCCAGTGTACTCGAGGAGAAATGAATTAATTTACATCATTTGAAGACCTAGATACGAGTCTATTCAATGTTTTTCATTGAAAAACCTTGAAAGATTTTATTATGAGATGCCAATGATTTATAATTTTTTTTTATCAACATTGCCAGTTTAAAATAATTATAAAAAATCTTACTATCCAACTTTTATAATAAAAGAGACATTTACTACAGTCCTGTCTATGTAAGATTCTTAAGTATGATCTAACTTTAAATATTGTATAATATTCACAATCATTTTACAGTACTAGGACACAATTTGATGAAATGCCATTTCACTGAATAAAATAGATTTATCTTAAATTGAATTGAACTATTTTCAAAACACCAGTTTCTGTTGAGTCATACAAGGAAGTAAAGTATTTAATTTGTTAAATATATACCGAATTATATGTTATAAAAACAAGTTTGGTCTTAAATTATGTTGTTTCTCTCCAGCTATTGTTTGTTTATTGATTAACAAACAATTAATATGATAATTTCAAATGCTTAAAGAAAAAACACAATCGTTTACTAACATTAGGTTCAAAATAGTAAAAATCAAATAAAAAAATATGTTCCAATGGAATAAAATTTCGATTTTGTGAATTCATAACCACCAATATTTCAATAAAATTAAGAATAGAAAAACTAAATTGCCAAGTTTGCAAATATTCTATTATGTTCAAGTTCAATTCACATGGAGCTTTTGTTAGGATATAACAAGAACATTCTTCTCAATTGAAACGTATAATATCAAATAAGCATTTCCAATAGAACAGCAATTTTACAATAATCAAAGCACACGAATGAAGACTCATAATTACAATGATTTCAATAATAATTAAGGTTCTAATCAAAGAGATTTACAATTGCAATATAATATAATAAAAAACATGGTCTCGGAAATTGGAGCATACAATGCTGTAACTCATTTCTAGAAATAAACATTTTACTAAAATTAGATAGAATACTCTTACTATTAATATGTACTCTAGCAAATAAAAAAAAATACTAAAAAATAATTATAATCAACTATATGTGTTTCTCTCGTAATATTAATAAATCATAATAATAAAATAATCAAATTTTTATAATATATATCATATCTCCGAATCGAAATATCTTCAACAAAAACATACATATGCTTAACATCGATTACATTCGTTCATGGCATCAATAAAATGTTCAGAATGGGTTCATGATGAGAATATCACTCAACTAGCTGACTATGAAGGTAGGTAATCATTGAGAATATTCAAGAACGTTTTCACTGCAACTGCGATATTTACACAAATCTGAACACACCAAGATCGCAAGAGTTATTACAGTTAGAAAATTTGAACAGATCTATGTACCATACAGTACATAAAGTTAAAACCAGTTGTTCTTACTATTATTGGTTGTCCAGTTATGAGAAAACAAACAAAATATCAACAGCTTGCTTCACTATAATTTATGCTCTCTATTTATCCTACACGTCTATACTTTAGATTCATTCACAACAACTACGGTGCCCCGATTGTAGTTGGGCTACAAACAGGAGTACTTGTAATTGTTGACAATAACAAAGCAGAAGAGAGACACAAACGATCTGTGATGGTCGATTGATTTCCAGCTTACAGCATATTGGTCGAAATATTGATCGAACGGGGAGATTGATAATGAGAACCGAATAAACTTTGCATACATGATTGGAAGCTGTAATTTTCCCTGAAACTTTTTAAAACTATAAATTTATTGCACTGTCTTGCACTTTCGAATCATTATGCATTTTAAATAAGATCTCTCGTATTGGGTTAATAACTATTGTTTTTAATACATTAACATTAATATATATTTTTTCAAATAAGGTTTGAATTCGCCCAGTAGGTTTGTGCCGATTAACTAAAATATGGAAGACTTTTTCCATTTTTCAATTACATTCGTCCAATATAGAAATTTGTTTCCAATACAGTTCACTATCAAATTGTTCAACCCAACTTTATAATAAGGCTTGAATTTGCCAGAGGTTGTGTCGATAACTAAAATATGGAAGCCTTTTACCATTTTTCAATTATATTCGTCCAATACAGAAATTGTTTTTAATACAGTTCACAATCAAATGTTCAACCCAACTTTATAAAGGATTGAGCTGAAACTATTTTTCTTTCAACTGTATTATGTATCGTAATGAATTCACTGCTTCGTATTCAATCCAAAATATATAACATACAGTACACTGTATAGAATCCAAATCACATTGAGAATATTATTGTTGAAGTATTCAATAACTACCACAGTTACTACTTTACAATTCATTTTCCCAACAGCAAAACACTCATCTTTTTACTTCACGAATTCAAACCTTAAAGGAAGATGAAAGAACACCATAAGCAATACCAATGAATTCAAACAATAGAAGAAAGATAACATCAATGGAAGAACTTTGAGGCCTGTCTTAAGAAAGCTATTATCTTGGTTACTCACTGTGATAAAAAGAATAAGTTATTAATTAGAATTCAAATAACAATTGCATTCTTATATCTTAATAAAATATTATTCCATCGTAATTCAAAGATAGATTCAACTAAATTTGAACGGTAATATGACCCTTAGTTTGATCAAAGAAAATAAATCTCACAAAACAGACCCCTAATTAAAATAAAATGGCGTCCCGCGCTCTTTGATAGACTTTTAGATTGGCGCTGTACTGGAACGGGGGGAGAGGGAAGGGGTGGATGATAGAGTAGTGGGGGCAATAAAAACAGATGGCCGACGAGGAGTGGGGGGAGGGGAAAGATGACAATAAGACACTGTCTGTACACTTGATTTTTGATAGTGCTTTCCAAGTAGTTCATATTGTCGTTATTAACATATTTCATAACGCGTTTCAAATTCTTTACATAACCTATCTATACGGAAGAAATCCCCTTTTTAGTGGAAAGAAATCTATTAATAAACAAATCATTGCCTCAATACAAATACTGAATAACTTAACAAACTAATAACGCCGATAATATCTTCGAATATTCGAGTTGAAGGACAAAGGACACATTTTTTGTGTAGTTGAGAAG